>NC_133377.1:32951271-33025930 GCF_049309525.1 Garra rufa
ATATATATATATATATATATATATATATATATAATTTTTTATATTTTTTATTATTATTATTTTTTTAATATTAAATTGATTTCTGGAGGATTGTGTGACACTGAAGACTGAAGTAATGATGCTTTGTCATCACAAGAATAAAATACATTTTAAAATATACTGATATAGTCAACAGTTATTTTAAATTGTAATACTATTTGTGACCCTGGACCACAAAACCAGTCATAAGGTTAAATTTTACAAAACTGAGATATATACATCCTATGAAAGCTCAATAAATAAGCTTTCTATTGATGTATAGTTTGTTAGGATAGGACAATATTTGGGTGCAAAAAAATCAAAATACTGAGAAAATCACCTTTATAGTTGTCCAAATTAAGTTCTTAACAATGCACATTACTAATCAAAAATTACATTTTGATAGGTTTACAGTAGGAATTTTACAAAAAATCTTAATGTAACATGATCTTTACTTAATTTCCTAATGATTTTTGACATAAAAGAAAAATCAATAATTTTGACCCATACAATGTATTTTTGGCTGTTGCTACAAATATACCCCAGCGACTTAAGACTGGTTTTGTGGTCCAGGGTCACATTTTACAATATTATAGATTCACTGTGGGATTAATCTAATTTTTGCAGCCTTGGTAAGCATAAGAGTTTTCTTTCAAAATATTAAAAAATATCATATATAGACTGCCATTAAAAATCATTTGGGATCATTTGGAAAATGTCAAGGCTGCATTTATTTGATTAAAAATACAGAAAAACTGTAATATTGTAACAAATTATTGCAGTTTAAAACAGTTTTTTTTTCTATTTTAATATGCTTTCAAATATAATTTATTTCTGTGATGCAAAACTGAGTTTTTATCAGCCATTACTCCAATCTTAAGTGTCACCTGAACCTTCAGAAATCATTCTAATATGCTGATTTATTATTAACTATGAAAACAGTTGTACTGCTTACTATTTTTCGGATCCTGTGATACCATTTTCAGGACTCTTTGATGAATAAAAAGTAAAAAAGAACGGCATTTATTCGAGGCATTTAATCTATTTAACACATCCTTGCTGAATAAAAGTATTCATTTCTTTCAAAGAAATAAACAAATACTGACCCAAAACTTTGAGAAGTAGTGCATATTGTTACAAAAGATTTCTATTTGCTGTTTTTACTCTCACTTTTTAACATTTTATTCATCAAAGAATCCTGATTTTTTTTTTTTTTTACACAGGTTCTAGCAGCACATCTGTTTCCAACACTGATAATAAATCATATTGAAATGATTTCTGAGGGATCATGTGACACTGAAGACTGGAGTAATGATGCTGAAAATTCAGCTTTGCATCACAGAAGTAAATACTATTCTAAGTATATTAAAATAGAAAACCACTATTTCAAATCGCAATAATATGTTGCAATATTACAGTTTTCCCTCCCTGTATGAGCAGAAAAGACTTCTTTAAAAAACATTAAAAATCTTACTGATCCCAACAATTTGAATGGCAGTGTATATGTATCTGCTACTTTACCTACTAACAGGTTTTTCCAATTGTGGATGTCCTTGCATGCCCTCAAAATAAGCCTTTGTCCAATTTAGCACACGTATGGGGATAATTTTGGACCGAAAGCATAGCTAAGTAAACCTACCCAAACACACACTCAGACTCAGAGTGCAGATCTCTTCTCACTGGGTGGTGGCAGGGGACCAGGGTTTAAGCATGTAAGCTATTTAAGCATCTGGATTTAATGCACCATTAAGGTCAACGGCTGACCAGTCTGCACCTGTAGCAAACCCAGCAGCCCCTCCTCTCATTCAGCTGCCAGTGGACACTATTTCTCCACTTTCTCTCTATCATTTGAACACTAAAGCATCCACATTCTGAACACAATGTTCCCACTTAAAACAAAAAAGCATTTACATGCAGCCTGATGACACTGCAGAATGTTTTTAAGAGTTGTGGCCCTGTCCCAAAACTGACCTTCATCTTCTCATCTCATTCTTTATGTTCTCTGTGTTGTTCTCCTCACACCCTCCATCACCCCCTCTGTCTCAGTGCAGCCTGTTCTGTTGTGTCTGCCAACTGCTCTCTGCTGGATCACAGGTTTCCTGAGCTGGAGAGACGGGGACTGGCAGTCTCAAACACTGTGAACGGCCAACTTGCTTTTTTCCCACTGCGTTTCGTGTACGTTCTGTTCACTGAACACGTACTCCTACGCAAACGCCCAAGCAGAAAAGAATCACAGATTACGAGAAGAATCACAGTCAATTTACTGTCCCAATTGATAGAATGATAGAATGATGAACAGATATAGATGGAATGATAGACAAATCGATAAAATGATGATATAGATAGATAGATAGATAGATAGATAGATAGATAGATAGAAAGAACTATAGATATAATGATAGAAAGAACAATGAAGTAACGAAGTAACAAAGTAATTTACGAAGTAAATGTTTTTCTCTAGTGCCCCTAGAAATTTGACTAAGTAAAATAAATAAAATAGAAAAAGTAAAATAGAAAGTGGCTGTAAGGCCGTGTTCACACTTGGAGTCTTTTTTTTTAAACTGCCAGCGTCTGTTTTACATTCTAATCCTGTGGAGTAAACCGTCTTTTCAAAAAAGTCCTGAGCGCTTTTTTAAACGCCACCGCCGGCGTCTTTTTCTGCAGCTCAGAGCGTCTTTTCAAGTTGAAAAAAGTTTAACTTTTCTGAAGAAAACGCCCTACGTCAAGCGCTTTTTTGAGATCTGACCAATGACAAGCGAGCAGCTAGACCTGTCGTTTCTATAACAACAAGAAAAATAGGAAAGTTGCTGTTATATAGACTTTTAATTTATTGTTGTGAACCGGATTCGCCTCCCCGTTAACTTCAAAAACCGACGTGCCGCATTGCTAGCTTCTTGAGCCGCACATCGACATGTACAGTAGAGCCGTTGAGCTTCAGGCGTCCCTTTTTCGAGTCCCGGCTCTCAGACCTTTCCCGATCCCGTCCCCCCTCTTTCTCTCCCACTTTTCTTCCTGTCTAAATACTGTCCTATCAAATTAAAGTCAAAAATGTCAAAAAAGAAAAGAGGCAGCTTCCTTTTTTATCGACATTTCTGCTCCACACATAGGCTACTGTTGCTGCTGTTGTTATAGCAACAAAAGATGCCCTCTGCTGCAAAACGCGTCCAGATTTTTTTGTAACTAAAAAAGCGCACCTGTCAACTTTTTCTTGTCAAAAAAGACGCCAAGTGTGAACACAGCCTAAGAAAAGAGCTAAAGCATTGAAAATCCCCATTCCCACCATCAGGGCAAAAGAGGACGTATATCGCTCTATCATTCTATGTATTGCTCTATCTATCGTTCAATTGTTCTGTTTCGTTCTATCGTTCTACCATGCTATCTATATCGCTCTATCGTTCTATCATTCTATCTATAGTTCTTTTTATTATTATATCTATCTATCTATCTATCTATCTATCTATCTATCTATCTATCTATCTATCTATCATCTATCTATCTATCTATCTATCTATCGTTCTCTCAATCATTCTCTTTCATTCTATCGTTCTGTCTATCATGCTATCTACAGTGCCCTCCACTAAAATTGGCACCCTTGGTAAATATGAGCAAAGGTGGATTATTGGCACCCAATTATTGCTTTTCCCAAGATAACAGCTCTAAGTTTTCTCCAACAATGTCTAATGACAAGAGATCAGAGACCATTCCTTCATACAGAATCTCTCCCTTCCCAGCTTTATGTTTGTGCTTCTTCTCTTTAGTTTCTATACAGGGTTCAGGTCAGGAAACTGGGACAGCCATGGTAGAAGCTTCATTCTGTGCTCAGTGACACAATTTTGTGTTGATTTTGATGTTTGATTTGGATCATCGTCCCTGCTGGAGGATGCAATCATGGCCCATTATAAGATTCCCAACAGAGGTGGTCAGGTTTAGATTTTTTATCTGCTGGTATTTGATAGAATCCATGAAGCCATGTGTCTAAACAAGATGTCCAGGAACTCCAGCAGAAAAATAGGTCCACAACATTAAAGACCCAGCAGTATTTTTAACCGTGGGCATGGGGTACTTTTTTTTTTTTTTATCCCTGTCTGTACCAAAATCATATGGAGGGTTAGCTTTTTAGTTTCATCTGACCATAGAAGTCAGTCCTGAAGTTCAAATCATGTCTGACATGTGAATATGCTGGTGTTTGTTTTTGGATGAGCCAGGAAGATTTTTCTTGAAACCCTCTGGAACAACATGTGGTGATGTAGGGGCTGTTTGATCATTTTATTTTAGGCTTTCTGACCCCAAGACTCAACAATTCTCTGCAATTCTCCAACTGTGATCCTTGGAGAGTCTTTGGCCACTCAAACTCTCCTCCTTGTCGTGCATGCGGATGATATAGATGTTATCAGAACGATAGAATGATAGAGCGATATAGATAGCATGACAGACAGATCAATACGAAACAACAGATCAATACGAAACAGAACGAAAGAGAATGGTAGATAGATAGAATAACAGAAAGAACTATAGATAGAATGATAGAACAATAGCTTGACAGAACGATAGAACGATAGAACGATAGAACGATAGATAGATAGATAGATAGATAGATAGATAGATAGATAGATAGATAGATAGATAGATAGATGGATATTAAATCTCTGGCCAGAACTACTAATAGACGTCTTTGATACAAATAGAGAGATGTCTTTTCTACGATTTTCTTCCACATTATTTCCATTTGTGTGGTTATTTATGCTCTTAAATATTTATTAACAATAGACTTACTGAAATGAATGTAGTGCTGCACATAACAGTTAACTGAAAGCTGCCAAACCCCCTCGCAAATGCTTGATTTTGCTTCTTTACAACCACTTGCAGTATTGAAAGAGACTCGCTGACAAGTGTAAACATCACTAAGAATAACCTCGCGTTTGCTGTGAGGGTGATGTTTTTCAGGAGCCTCAGTGCTGTCTGTGAGTGATGTTTATACCTTTTTGGCTGGTGAAGAGGTGTGAAGGGTCATGGACTCGCTTCTGCTCTGTGCGCTGAATGGGCGGATGTCACCCGCGGCATCCACAAGACACTGAACTGCGCCAAGCCGCCAACAGCAAGAGACACACGGAGACAAAAACAGCTTCAGTCTGATACCGCGCAGGCGTTTCATTTCCTGCCAGCAGCACAGATAAACTAATTCCACTTCAGGAAAACGGACTTTAATAGACGTGAAACTATGTGTTAATTGATTGATGGGCTATATTTAAAGATATTTTAAAGGAAAAAGCTTGAATAAATGAATAAACAAACAAATATTAAATTATTTAGAAAAGTTATTTTAACAGTTAAAATCGTGTTTACTTTCTTTTTTCTTTTCTTTTAGAATTTAAGAGACAAACAGACCGTTTTAAAAATACTGAAACAGGTTTACTTTTTGATTAGTCGAATTTATTTTTGTAGTATTTGTAGTTCAGCACTCTGAAGTACACTGCATGTTCCATAATGCTGTTCGGCATCCACGTCATCAAACTGCGTTATTATTCTCATAGTGGTGAGCTTGCTTTGAACAGCGGGTAAGAAGAGTTTATTTTTATATTATCAGTGCTTTTTCCACTGTGCGTATTTCATGTTTAGGAGCTGTTCATTGTTATTAAGGTAAAATATTGCCTCCGTGTAGCGCTGGTTGTCCGTTTTCATTGTAAACACCCTGTAATCGTTAGCATTCGAGATTAGCTGTTTAATACGAGTGAGGATCAATGCGAATTTTAAACAACTGTGGTGTATTTACGATTATTTTATTGTAATATTTATAATTTCTTTATCATCCGATTTCTAGCTGTGTAAATTGTGATTGTCAATTTTAATCGAATGCATTTCATAAAATGGTTTCTTTATAGGTAGTATAAATATATTAATATTTACGTTTTTATTTCATACAGTGTTTTGTGCATGGCCAAACTTAAATGGCCACTTTATTAATTACAATAATTAAGGTTTACAGCGTGTGTCATCTACAATAAAGTATAATATGTTAAACAGAACTGTCTAACCTCATAGAATCATATTTATCCTCACAGGTGGATTCTTCTTTATAATTTTGCCTTCCACCATCCCACAATCTTCATCAAAATGACCAAGCTCCTGGAATGGCTTCTTGGTGTGTCGCTGATTGGCGTGGCATGGGGACTTGTTACCTTTGACCTCCTTGATTTGCAGTTGCCTCCCCAGTATAGAGAGCTGGCATGGCCAATGCCTGTATATCTGCTGGTGGCGTTTGGGTGTTATTCGCTGGCAACTGTCGGCTACCGTGTGGCTACATTTAATGACTGCGAGGATGCAGCCAAAGAGTTGCAAGCACAAATAAAAGAAGCCAAAGAGGATTTAAAGAAGAAGGGACTGAAGATGTGAAAATGACTTCTTAGTGTTTTCTACATGCAGCTACTATTTTTATATTCATAGAACATAGTCTCATTGTTTCTCTTTACTTTGTCCAATATTTTCCTCTACACTGATGTGTGTACTACAATATGCACTCAGAATTGCAACTCAGAGCTGTCTAACTTTGCTCAAGTCATGATGTAAATAATAGTTTGAAATGTGCACACCTGTGAATGATCTATTTTCAGCGTTGTGACAGTCTTATTTTAAACATTTCAGGCACATGGACGTATTGTCAATGGAGAGTGGTGCTATTTCTGTACAACCTCCAGAGTGTGTGTATTTGCATTGGCCAGGGAATGAATACATCTTTTTCTGAACCAGTTGTTTTTAGCATAGTCAGAATTCTGAGTCAGACTTAGAAACAAACCCACTGTGTAGATTTGGTCTTGCACAAGGCCAGCGTTTCAGTAAATCAAACTGTGGAATGGAATTTTGATTTAAAATATAAAATATTGAGACTGTGTTAAGGCTTACAAACTGTTGTCCTCCTTACCTTAAATTAAGGTTCTGAGCAATTTTTTTTTAATTTTTTTTGTAATTGGAATACAAGTACTTTAAAACACTGTATTTGTTAAACTATTTAATTTGAACAGGTCTGTATTAAAAGAAATGGTCTACATATGGCTTTACATACTTGAAATAGGCCTATTTAACCCTGGGTAATTTTAAACTTTAGCAACTTTTAATGTGGGGGTAACACAGCAAAAGAGCTGCTTTCATAACCCTGAGCTTCTAAATTACAAATGTTGAAATTTGCGAGTTTATATCTCGCAATTCTTACTTTTTTTCTCTCAGTAAAACTTCCAATTGCAATTCATAAAATCCTGCACTCGCAATTCTGAGAAATTAAGTCAGAACTGCATGATATAAACTCGCAATTGTGAGTTATAAAGTCAGAATTGTGAGATATAAACTAAAAATTCTGAGAATATTGTACACTCGCACTGCAAGTTTATATTCAGAATTTTGACTATATTTTGCCATTCTGACTTTTTTCTCAAAATTGCGTGATACAAACTGGCAATTCTGACTTTTTTACCTCAGAATTGTGAGATATAAACTCGCAATTGTAAGTTATAATCTCAGAATTGTGAGATATACTCGCAATTCTGAGAACATATTCTTTTTCCCCTTCAAAATTGGACATATATAACCTGCAATTGTAAGAAAAAAAGTCAGAATTGTGAGATCACACAATTCTGACTGCATTTCTCAGAATTGCAAGCTTATATCTCAATTCTGACTTTTTTCCTCAGAATTTCTCAGAATATAAACTCGCAATTGCAAAGTTACAAACTCAGAATTGTGAGATATAAGCTTGCAATTCTGAGAAATGCAGTCAGAATTGTGTGATATAAAATCGCAATTGCGAGTTATAAAGTCAGAATTGTGAGATAACATCAAAATTAGACCGAGTATATCTCACAAAAGACTTATTTTTTCAGAATATTGTGATAAATTCAGAATTGCGAGAATATTGTACACTCGCAACTGCGAGTTTATATTTCATAATTCTGACTTTTTTTACTCAGAATTGTGAGATATAAACTCAGAAATGCAAGAAAAAAATTTAGAACTTTGAGTATATACGCAATTCTGACGTTTTTCCCTCAGAGTTGTGAGATATATACTCGCAATTGCAAGTTATAAGCTCAGAATTGTGAAATATACTCGCAATTCCGAGAAATTAAGTCAACTCACAATTATAAAAAACAGTCTTTTTCACCTCCTCAAAATTGGACTATATAATTTGCAATTGCGAGGTTATATTTCACAATTCTGACTTTTTTCTTAGAAATTGTGCACAGAAATAACTGCAAAAAAATCTGAATTCTGATTATATTTTGCAATTCTGACTTTTTTCTCAGAATTGCGTGATACAAACTTGCAATTCTGACTTTAACTCAGAATTGTGAGATATACTCGCAATTATTAGAAATTAAGTCAAAATTGCATTACATAAACTCACAACTGGGTGAAAAAAATCTGAATTTTGACTATATTTTACAATTCTGACTTTTTTTTCTCCAAATTGCGTGATATAAACTGGCAATTCTGACTTTTTCCTCTGAATTGTGAGATATAAACTCACAATTGCAAGTTATGAAGTCAGATGTGATATATAAACTCAGTTTACATAGTCTTTTTTCCCCTCAAAATTGGACTTTATAACTTGAATTGTGATATAAACTCGCAAATGCGAGTTATAAAGTCAGAATTGGGAGATACCATCAAAATCGGACGTTATAACTTGTAATTGCGAGTTTATATCTCAAAAAAGACTTATTTTTTCAGAATTATGTGATATAAACTCACAATTGCGAGTTATAAAGTCAGAATTGTAAGAGATAAAATTGCAATTCTAAAAACCTAAAAATATTTTATAACTCGCAATTGCAAGTTTATATCTCACAATTCAGACTTTTATCTCAGAATTGTGAGATGCAAACTCAGTTGCAAAAAAAGGTCTCACGATTACTTTTTATTTTTTATTTAGTGGCAGAAACAGGCTTCCATAGTAAAAAGCCATTGTCTGTTGAAAAACAACACTATTTAATGTTTACCATTTCTTTGTTTCCTCAGACATTCCACATGATGAAAATGAATGTTTAATTCAAAATACAGAGTGATTCATTCTCAATTGTGTTTAATTTTTGCTCTCCTGTACTCTGCCTTAAATTCTGATCTCAAAAAATGAACTTCTGTGCACATAAATTCTGAAATGTGATCCACGTCCATGTGTTGGCTCTTGAAACACTAATCCCAAAGCCACTAAGTGCACACGGGCGCTGTATATAGTGCTGAATTAATCTGGTGTTTTTGGAAAGCAAAGCTCATTCGTTCTCTTCAGCCTTAACGTAGGCTCTTGTAACCGTCATTTTTTAAGCCCTATAGCCTCTGTGAACAGGCCTATACCTGTTTGCAGAACAAGAAAAAAAGAGATTTTTCATAAGTTTGCAGTTTTCTTGTAGGACGAGGCTCCGCCTGACTGCTGATTGGCTCCTGTTCAAATCTCTGATGTCACCCCCTGCAGCCTCCTACAAGCTGTTGTTAGTTAAGGCCTGTTTTTCACAAACCCATAGTAGCATATGAGAGAACAGCATCAGCATTTTCTACTGAAACCACAGAATGATTAACACCACCTTTATGCTTTGAGATGCAGTTTAAACAGCTGAGAAACTAAGCAAATGATTTCTGTCGCAGAGGAATTTCTGTGCTTGAATTAAGAAAAATTCAATGATCTGATTCAATGACCCATTATTGAGAAGAAAATTGCAGGCTTTGCTTTCTGCACCTAGGTAATTTTCTGGTCCTGATCAATAAATCTCTCTGAAATGCAGGCATTGTCAGCCTGGGTATGCTTAAAGCAAACAAGTGAAAAACAAACATGCATTAAACATCCCCTTTTTGTTCCATTGAGGAGTAAAAATACGGATTTAGAACAACATAAGGGTGAGTAAATCTTCATTTATTAGTGAACTTTGCTTTAAATTAAGAAAATGTATAAAGTTGAACAGTTATTAGATGCTAGTAAACAGAATCAATGGTAGTTATTTTCCCTGTTGGTTTTCAAAGACTGATTATCTCTGAAAGCAACATTTTGTACAACTTGGCTTAAAAACAAGCACATTTATCTCAGCTGACCTGTTTCAACTGCCTTTAGGGGTTAGAGACAGCACATTTTGCGAAATATAAGACAGGTCATGCTGCTGTTGTACGTCAAGAGACCTTTATGCCCCATACTTCACATTTGTCTGTTATGCAACGCGATACTTCTGGTCTGTTATTGTTGGGAGAATGAACTGTATGTGCCTCATTTAGATTAAATACGTGGTTCTAACTCAATCCAACAGTGACCCAAAAACAGATCTGGACACTAAAAAAGAGAAATGTATGTTAATGTATTTGATCATAAAATGGTGTTTAATTTACCAAAAGATAATAATTAAAGGAACCATATGTAAGAAATTTATGTCAGTTAATCATAAAATGGCCCTGAAATGTCACTAGACATTAAGAAATCATGTTCATTTCAAATACTTATATCACTGACAACAGTGGTCTGGCCAGGATATTGTCATTTAAAAGTGAGAGTTGCAGCCCACAACTGATGTTATTGTTGTCGTTTTGTGTTTTGGTCTGAGGCTCCACCCTCCAGCTATCCACCAATCACGAAGTCAGTAGAGTTTCGTGAGACGGGTTGCCAGCTCTGTTACAGCTGCGGCTATACTAACGTGTCGGATTAAACATGTATAACGTTACGAAACGAAAAAGACCTCGTTTTGAAACCGAAATACGTCGTGACAAAGTCCGAAATAAAACAAGGATTTGTATAGGATATGCCTTTGAAAGATGGAGACGGCTGAAAACGGAGAAGAATTTGAAGACAGATGCTTTCGTTGGTAATTTTTTCCTGAACAGGTAAGATTCATCTATGTTTGGCTAACTTTGCTTCAGTACTCAGTGGATTTTCCGCGGTCGGCCGAGCTAAATGCGTTCATAAAAAGCTTTATATCGCACCACTAGCAGGGTTGGAAAACAACCTATGTTCCGACTGAAATGTGGTATTACAGTACATCTTTGCGAAATATTTGGCTAATCGCCATCTGTAAATTTTTGCGATACATAATTACTTCGCAAAACATCTCTTGTGAAGCATAAACATAATTAACAGAAGAAAAACAAATTACTGTGTGTCACTTGCCGTTGGAAGCTCCTTATTGCAGCCTACTCCTGCAGCTTAGCTGGCAACCTCGAGTCAGGGGGGAGCGGGAGGGGAAACACCATTCTACAGTATTTTGAATGTGATTGCAGTACCAGTTTTGGCCACAATCCTACATACGGTTCCTTTAACAAATGTAAATTAATAAAAGTCTCCATGTCAAATTTCGAGGATGATGGCTGTGTAAAATAAAATATTAGCTAAATAGCTATTTGGCTATGAGTTAACATTTTCCGATAGCGCATACAGCCAAAGTTATGTCAGGCAAAAAGGAAATTTGTGAGTTATTACATTTTGATTACAAAGATTACAAAGACAAACATTATTTCTCCTTTGGAATAACATGCACTGATGAATCATACACAATAGGACCAGGAGTGTGTATCGATAATGTAAATAGCATCAATTTTGATTCCATGTCGACTTGAAATGACATTCAGTATAACTCCAAGCACACTAAATGTCTGAATGGCCTAAACTGTCTAAAAATTTCTGAGTACTGTGCTGCCAACATATGAACAAAGAGAAATCCTATCTGGAGTGCCAGCTGCCAAACTTTCTCTAGAGCCTTGTTAAAATAAATACGAATGTAAAAAAGACGGAAAATGAGTGGAAGTGTAGAGTAATGCCTGAAAACTTTACCTCCTCTGAAGGTATGTACGTCAGTGAATGTAAACCTTATTGTTTAAGCTAATTAGCTCACTGTTTCAGTAACATGTGCTAGCAAGGTGTGTTTGTCAAAGAATCTGAAACTGTGGAACAATTCCAGTTTTCTTTCTTCGTGACCCATACGTCAATATCCAAATATGCCTTTATTAGGATGTGAACCAGTAGAGACCATCTGAGAGTATGTAGATAATACGTCCTATAAAATTCAGTTTTTCTGAGACGGTGGAGTTTGTGTTACATGCTTGACTCAATAGCTTATTAAATCCTGGTAGTGTTTATGGTTTTGGCTCTGTAAGACTTATTTTCACCTTCAAATCAAAGTCTTTAATTTTTTTATTTCAAAATTGCTGAATAAACTGTCGAACAGATGTCTGAAATCGGCAGCTCTGTATGAAAATTGGCTGTTTCAAACTTAGCAGTTTGGCCTGTGCTTTCAAAAGTAGTACCGTGGTTGGTTTCTTCTGAAATTTATGGCAAGCATAGCTTGAAATTCAATCACGTTTTCATTGTCTGAACAAGAATTTATGTCCAATCCATCAAGCAGAGCTAAAATCTAGATGTGGCGGCCCAAGACCCCATCCTGAGAAGCTGCATAACAGTCTTTGTTGTTTAAATGGCTTGATAATAATTATGGGGTTTTTGTATTCAGATTTCTGATATTGTTGGACTGGTTATAGTATGTCTCTGGGTTTGGCTTTGTGTCTTTGAAATAGGATAACCTATTCAACAGTGAAAAAGAATGAAGTGTTTTTTTTTCTTTTAAATATGTCAATATATTTGCTTGCTCTTAATCCCCAAT
This sequence comes from Garra rufa, assembly GCF_049309525.1. NCBI lineage: Eukaryota > Metazoa > Chordata > Actinopteri > Cypriniformes > Cyprinidae > Garra > Garra rufa. The sequence goes on from NC_133377.1 coordinate 32,963,904, forward strand.
GAATTCAAACAAAACCCTAAGAAATACAGGTTTTACTTAGTGTTCACAAAGAAAGATTACTCATGAGGCCATCATAACTTTATTTTTTTTGTTTTGGAAATCATATCTTCTTGGAAGTGTACCATGTTTACTCAAGGTTCACAGAGCTGTCTGCTTTTAAGGCCAAATTTCTCCAGATATCTTAACTGCATCTAAAGATTGTGAAATCGAGGTCAGGTGACATTTAATTTGTAAGCCAGCACTTACCTTAGGTTTAACATTGAAAAATTAAGGCCCTGTTTTAAAATTAAAATGACCCTTGTCTACACTGACGTTTTCACTGCATTTCAGAAATGATCTCTGTCCACGCTACACAACCAAAAAAGTATGTCACATGACCATTCAAAATAAGCATGATGTTATTGTTTCCACGGTTGACAAGAATACACAGAGCAAATGTGTACAGCCACGCCATCGTTTTGGTCAGTTTACACCGAAACGCAACCCGGAATTTTAAAAAACTAAAATGGGTCTGCAGCATATTCAAAAGTCTCAGTTTTCAAGGGTTGAAAACGGTGCAGTAGTGTAAATGACAGGTGTAACCGTAGCAAAAGTTATGCATTTTAAAACAATACACTAGTGTAAATGTAGTCTAAAATAACATAATCCTTGCACAATTTATTGACAAAGTTTTAAGCTGATTTCAATTGATTATTAAACTGCCAATTCATTCAACAATTTTGGTACATAAAAGTTGAGCCAAAAAATTATATTAATAATAAACACACACACACACACACACACACACACACACACACATACATACATACATACATATATATATATATATATATTGTTTTCAAACAATTAGCTTAAAGATCCACTAAAGTGGCTTGAAACACGCTGCATTTTTCCATGTGTTGACGTAATTTAAACTGAAACAGGAAGTCAGGGCAGGACGTATTGAGCAGCCCTGCCTTTTTAAATGGCCAATCCACCTTTTTCTTTAACATGAAAGTAAGACAAAGGGGGAGACTTCCGGTTCATTAGCCGCTATAGGGAAATAACAAGAAGAATAACGTGCAGTAAACGGTAAAACTGTTTGCATTACAAACCGATGTGCTCATAATTAAGATAATACATTAAAGGGATAGTTCACCCAAAAATGAAAATTTGATGTTTATCTGCTTACTCCCAGGGCATCCAAGATGTAGGTGACTTTGTTTCTTCAGCAGAACACAAACAAAGATCTTTAACTTAAACCGGTGCAGTCTGCCAGCCATATAATGGCAGTGGATGGGCACCAGACCTTTAAAAGTAAAAAAAAACATGCACAGACAAATCCAAATTACACCCTGCAGCTCGTGACGATACATTGATGTCCTAAGACACGAAACGATCGTTTTTTGCGAGAAACTGAACAGTATTTATATCATTTTTAACCTTTGATACACAGCCACGTCCAACTGTCATGAGCACGAGCTCATCATCCGGCTCAATACAAAAAAATCTGTAAAAAGTCAACAGTCCCGGATGAGTTTGCGCAAACGTAATCTTTTAGCTTTAAATCGGTTTGAACAATCAGGATAAGCGCAAGTAATTACCATTCTGAATAGCCGCTATACACACAATCTCTGTGCACTGTGTAAACAATGAGTGTCATACACACGCGACAGATCTCTTCCGTGTTTGCGTATACTACACCAGAGCGTGTACACATGTAACGTGCAATGAAATTAAATAAATACTGTTCAGTTTCTCGCAAAAACTGATTGTTTCCTGTTGTAGGACATCAATGTATCATCACGAGCTGCAGGGTGTAATTTGGATTTGTCTGTGCATGTTTTTTTTTACTTTTAAAGGTCTGGTGCCCATCCACTGCCATTATATGGCTGGCAGGCTGCACCGGTTTGAGTTAAAAATCTTTGTTTGTGTTCTGCTGAAGAAACAAAGTCACCTACATCTTGGATGCCCTGAGGGTAGGCCGATAAACATCAAATTTTCATTTTTGGGTGAACTTATCCCTTTAAAATAATATGGTAAGACACACCAATTTGCAACATCAAGCAGCAAAAAAGAGGTGTTTTGTACAGCTAAAAATAGCTGGACAAAGATGAGACTGGAAGCCAGACCCTTAAAGTTTACGGTAAGAAAAAGGTGGATAGCATTTAGTTTATATCACAGCTTGAGGCAGAGCTATTGAGCTCAGTAAAGTGGCATTTGACAGTTTATGACAGTCATAGTCTAATATATTACCCCTTTAGATTCAATATAAAACTGTTACTAAAACAAAACAGTGATTATAATGATTCTGAGGATGTGTAGTTTGAAAAGTGTGGCATTTATGATGGTGCATGGCATCTGTATTATCTCTACTACTCATTAGTGATGTTTGTCTAACCATTTCTCCTCCTGATCTCATCCATATCGTTATAAAATATAGAATTCTGTGTAGAATTCAAATGGGTCATATATGTTTTGTGGGCTGCGCTGATTCACGCATATGATCCACTCCATGCCATCGTGTCTCTGGATCATGACACAATGCGTAACCAGACTTCATTTACCCCAATAGAGGGTTTACACTTACATCACGTTTTGCTCAATTACCTGGATGTGCGGCCATATTGGAGATACTTGGATGTAAACAACAGCATGGACTGCATGGTTAATGTACTACTGAATATGTTGTTCTGCTAATTTATGCCGTCTAAACCATGGAAAAAAAAGTGTGGAAGCTGCTAAATCATATAGAGAAGGACTTAGTGAGCAGAAAATGGCACAATATTTTGACAAACTTAAGTTAATAGGTGGTAAAGATACACACAATCAGTATTTATTAAGATATTAGCCTAATATTTCACCTACCTGACTGGAAATGATAAAAACAAACATAAATTTTGTCAAGATTCTTGCCCTGGAAATCCTGGTTCAGTTTGACCAACCACAAACGCATTTTGTTCCTCAAACTGTTTTTTGCACTTTTATACTTTATTTGTTATAACTTTTGGCAGTCAATAGTACTCCAAATGTTTTTCCCGGTACGGCCGATTACTACAGCCTAAAACATGACAATAATTGACCATTTTCATCAGCAATAATCAGCAAAGTATGCAAGTTTCATTCAGTTCAGTTAGTTTATGCTCAGTGCTGCCAATATGGACGATTGATGCCGCGTCGTGAAAACACTCATATTTACACTGTCTGAATCGTTCCTATCCCCTATATAGTGCACAGTGTCATTCACCATACAGAAAATAGTAATTCTGTAAACAAGTGACTGATTATCCGTCGCTTCAGCTTCAGCGTCTATTTGTTGTGTAGGGGGCGGGACGCTTCTGATTCTAGAGCGCATTTGATCGGACAGAAAGTTGATGAGAAGCTGAAGTGCAGGGTGATGTAATCAAAATCGTTGATCCATATTGGCGCAAGTTAGACACGGCAAGTTTTGAATGCTTATATCTTTTATTGTTTTGGAACACACTAGCTTCTAAATAACCTTAAGGCAAACATAGGCCTATTCATACTAAAAAAACTTCAATAAGTCAGGTCAAAATGACTAACCCACACATAGTTCTGAAAAATACATACCTGCATTAAGAGCCGATTCTCTCTTCCTCCACATTGATGTCATCATTCATTTCTGTACAGAGATTCTCCAACCTCCGTTCATGTTGGATAACAGTATGAGACATATGTTGTCTGAGGAAGACTTGTGTCATATTTCTCTCCACATGATGCCCATGCTGCGTCCAGACAAGTAGCTGCTGTTCTCCAACCTGCTTCCTCCGCCGATGACTGAAAATGAGAATAAGCAAATGTGATATTAAAGACAAAACATCCACATCAGCAGCCTGTATTGATTTCAACATATACTTCATGTTACAGTTTGTGGCTTTCATTCAAGCTTCCTGTTGTGATTGTATAGCCAAATGAAGTGTGTTATGATTTAATGAATGTGCTTTGCCTTTTACAACACATTTTATCAGATGAATAACAGAAATGGGATACAAAGCCACAGTATTTGCCCCAGCTTGTGCAAAGATAAAACATACTAAGCATATTTCTTGATCAAAGTTGTGTGTGTGTAAATGCAGACCCTCTGACAATGTGTATTTGTAGCTCAAGGACAAAAGCTTAACATATTTATCATAAAGCATAGAAACAGATGTGCAGGACCAACTTATCTTGCAAATAGAAAAATACCTAAGTAACATTCTCAAACTTCAGGAGACATTAAAAGCTGATAAGAAAGGGCCAACATTTTTTCCAGATGTGAGATGAATAATACGCAGGAAGGAGGGAGAGATCTTGGCCCTCATGTTTTTTTAGTCTCTTTGACTCTGCAGTTCATTCAATTCAATGCAGGTCATTTTTAAAATGAAAAAAATGTGTGGAATTACATGCCACCCATAGCAGAGAAAACTATTGTGACTCATCTATTCAGTTTGTAAAGTTAAAAAATGCACTCATAGTAATACACTTTCAATAGAAGTCTTAATGGCAAGACATTAAAAACAGAACTTAAAATTAGAAATTAGAATAACATTTTTAAAAACTTTTTGCTATCTCTACCTAAACAGATGTCCTTTTTCCACATCCTACTGAGCCCTTTTGTCTCCAGACATAATATTTCATACGGCTTCTGTTGTCCTTTTGTTGCTTGTTCGACTGACTCTTTGTGGTTTCTCTTTAGCAATAATGACTATTTAAAGCAAAAGTCCTCTAGTGAAGTACCACTTATTCCCTTTAAACTCCCTAAACTTTTGAGAGGAGGTCAAACGGTTAAGAGAGGGGCTGATTTACAGTCGGAGGGTCAAAGCTCTGAAAACACACGGTCAGGGTGTGAGCTGCGAAACCAGTCTGCAGTGTGACAGCTGCTTTTACGGTCACAGCCATAAAAAAGAAGAAAAAAGAAAAGAAAAGAAAGGCCTCTGGAGATGAGCAGGAGGAAGGGAGGAACAATAGTGTGTAGGAGACAGAGACAGACACAGAGAGACAGAGAGAGAGAGAGAGAGAAAAAAGAGAGCTTTAGGGAAGGTAAACGAAGAACGGAGGCTGAAAGAAACGAAGAGAAAGAGAAAATGAGATGCTGCCATATAGAAAGAGATGGAGACAATGATAGGTGAATAAAATGAAAGAAGGTGTGAACGAGAAGGTCACGCTGGAATGTACTGTACATGAAGAGGGTATGAAATACAGCCTGAAAAAAAGTTTTGTTTTTCTTTTTTTTTTTGACTATCGGTCCCTAAAAAAAGTGCTTAACCTTCAGAATATATTGAGATAAACCATATATTGTCCTATTCATTTTCTGTGACATTTGCAAATTTTCCAAGTCAAAGTCTGATTCTTTTGTGAATTTGTTGTTTTCTATTTCAATTTCAGATATATAATGGGAAAATGGCTAACTGTGTTGCAAAATTAATTACACGAATCTATCATTTAGTAGAGGGTAAAAAAATACACTTGAGCAAGCAAATGCCCACTTAATTACTAATATTTTGTCACTTCTTTACGAAAAAAATGCTACAGGCATTGTAATTTCCTGAATATGTGGACATCAAAATGTATAAACTCAGAACGAGGGTTTAAACTTTTATTTTGAAATCACGATAAACGGGTAGCACAATTGAGAACATATTAATATATTATCCTGTGTTTGCGTAGGTTTATAAATGATTTACCTTACAAATCTGATGAAATGGCGCACGCTGCGTTCCCAGATGAACGTTATAACAAACCCAAACTCACAACAATAAGCAGAGATGGAGTCTGAGACTCCTCCACACATGTAAATGATAACAGCTCATGCGGAAATCGCCTCTTCCGGTATTATGCTGGTTACTCGACACGGGCAAAATGCAATCCAGGATTTTTAAAAATCGAGTACTTGAACTAAATCGAGGAATCGTGAGTCCTAATTCTAAACATTACATAAATAAATAAATAAAATAGAAAATAGGCTACAAATTCGGATTTAAATATATATATACAGTGTTGGGGAAAGTTACTTTTAAAAGTAATGAATTACAATATTGAGTTACTCCCTAAAAAAGTATTGTTGTGTATTTACGTAATACAAAGTGTCCCTTCTGTGTTCCTGTACCCTCCTATGTTACGTGAGGAGTACGTAAACGCCGTAAGTTGTTTTCAGTGTCCTTAAGAGAGAATAAAAACGGCAAGCAGTGGTTGAACGCTAACTCCAGCCTCACATGTTTTTCTTAGAAAATATAAGTAATATATAACATAACTGGCGACGAGGACCTTTCGTACCACGCAAAAGTGTTGTTTTCGTACAGATAGTCAGTGTTTCAAGATATAGACATTCGCGGCGCGAATTCCTCGTATCGACCACGCTATCCTCCGTGAGAGTGAAGCAGAGTGAATGCACGTCAACCCCATAGAGAGCCGCGACGGCCGGAGCAGAACGAGTTGTCTTCGCTGGAATGAAATAGATTGAAAGACGGATAAAAAAGCTGACGACGGAACGCAGATTAAGAGGGGGAGAGGAATCGCAAGAGCTGACGAACAGAGAAACATAAAGGGAGGAGTGAATAAAACAAAATGGCTGGATTAATCGGTAGTATTGGATCATTTGATGAATCAGTAGAACAGTGGAGTGCCTATACTGAACGTTTTGACTATTTTGTGCTGGCAAATATAGTGCCAACCTTTTTGAGTGTCATGGGTGTGAAAACGTTTAATCTGCTTCGGAGTTTGACACAGCCAGGCAAACCAGGTGACAAATCCTATCAGGAAATAGTGAGTTTACTCAAAGAACACTATTCACCGAAACCATTGATTATAGCTGAGAGATTCCGATTCCACAAAAGAAATCAGCAAGATGGTGAATCTATCTCTCAATTTGTGGCAGTGTTGAAACGGTTAACTGAGCATTGTGAGTTTGGCCAGTCACTAAGTGACACCATACGTGACAGGCTTGTCTGTGGTCTTCAAAGTGAGGCTATACAAAAACGATTACTCACTGAAAGTAACTTAACATTACAGAAGGCCATAGAGGTCAGCACATCTATGGAAATGGCTGCAAAAGAGGCACAACAACTAAGTGCATCAGCCCAAGTGCACAAGGTTTATTCAGACACAAGGAACAAGTCAAACTCAGAAAAGGCATGTTATCGATGTGGGAAATTGGGGCATCAGCCTGGAGATTGTTGGTGCAAGGACATGAACTGTAGAAATTGTGGAAAGAGAGGTCACATTGAGCGTGCCTGCAAAAACAAAAAGACTCAACCAAGTAAAAACACTGAACCTAAAAAGAAACATCATCAGAAATTCAAACAAAAGCATGTGAATCAAATGGAAAACACCCAGCAAACCCAGAGAGATTTGGAAACAGAGGACGAGGATGCTTTATGTGTTTTATCTGTTTCAGGAGATGAACAAGGTTACTGGGTGACTCCTCTGCTGGACGGAAAACCAGTACGCATGCAGGTGGACACAGGAGCTGCAGTTTCTTTGGTGTCATTTAAAGAAATGCTACTGCATCGATCCCCTCAGCTGTCCAACATAACATTGAAGACCTACACTGGTGAGATAGTTCCTGTTAAAGGAGTAATTGAGGTAACAGTTGAACTCAATATGCAAAAAAGGAAACTACCACTGTATGTTATTGAGGGCAATCACCCAGCCTTGCTAGGAAGGACTTGGCTAGAACAGATTAGGCTGAATTGGCAAGAGGTCCATCTGGTCGCCGGAAACGCAAAACTCCCAGGAATTTTAAACAAGTCCTCAGATGTGTTCAGTGATGGACTTGGAAGTATGAAGGATATTGTAGTGAAATTGACAGTAAAGCCAGATAGTCAACCAAAGTGTTTGAAAGCCAGACCTGTAGCGTACGCACTTAAGCCCAAAGTTGAAGCTGAGCTGGAGAGACTGGTAAAGGATGGAGTTCTGTGACCAGTGCACATGAGCGACTGGGCTACACCAATCGTGCCGGTCATGAAGAAGGATGGGTCCTTTCGATTATGCAGTGATTTTATGGTGACCGTAAACCCAGTTCTGATTCCAGAGCAGTACCCCCTGCTACTTATAGAGGATCTCTTTTCCGGTCTGCAGAGTTTTGGACTGAAAGTCAGAAAGGACAAGTGTGAGTTTTTCTGCCCAGCTGTTGAGTATTTGGGCCATGTGATTGACGGTGCCGGGCTGCATAAGGCACCCTCAAAAGTGAAGGCGATCGTGGAAGCACCAGCTCCACAAAATGTGAATCAGCTTCGGTCTTTTTTGGGGCTGTTGACTTATTACGTGAAATTTGTGCCAAATCCACTACTCATTCAGAACCAACAAAGGCGGAAATTTTCTATTTCAAAGAGGTGGACAATTCCCCTGTAACGGCAGCCCAAGTAAAAAAGCACACACGTACTGACCCATTAATGTCCAAGGTTTCAGATCTTGTGCTCAGAGGGGAAGTAGGAGAAATGTCACCCCTCCTAAGGCCTTATGTGAGCAGGAGGAGTGAGCTAACAGTCGAATCTGGTTGTCTGCTGTGGGGCTCCAGGGTCATTATTCCACCACCACTGAGACAACAAGTACTAGAGGAGCTTCATTCTGGACACTGCGGAGTAGTTCGGATGAAGGAAATCGCCCGCAGCTACCTTTGGTGGCCAGGCTTGGACTCGGAGATCGAGGAGAAAGCCAAAACGTGCAGTGCATGTCAAAAGCTAAGAAATACCCCTCAACCCGCCCCGTTACACCCCTGCCAATGGCCTGAGGAACCATGGAAGACCATATGTTTTTAGTTCTTCTTGATGCCCACAGCAAATGGCCAGAGGTTGAGATAATGAAAAGCACTTCATCCGTTAAGACTGTGGAAGCCCAATTCAATTTTTGGTCGTTTTGGCCTCCCACAGCAACTTGTCAGTGACAATGGGCCTCAGCTGGTCTCAGAGGAGTTTGAGGCTTTCATGAAGGCCAATGGGATTCAACATATTCGATCAGCACCTTATCTCCCGTCTACTAACGGTCTTGCTGAGCGATTTGTCCAGACAATGAAGCAAGCTCTTAAGTCGACTCAGGGTAAAGGGTCACTCAGTCAACGCCTCAACACTTTTCTACTCTCTTATAGGAACACCCCCCATGCCACCACCAAAGTGCCTCCTGCCACCGCAATGTTCAAAAGACAGCACAACACTCGTTTGGATTTGTTGAAACCTCAGAAAACAAAACAGACTGTTCAGGCTCAACAAAACATCCAGAGGGAAAGACAAAGCAAAATATCGTTGTTTCAGACCTGGAGACAAAGTGCTAGCCCCTAACTACGGAAAGGGTGTCAAATGGTTACCAGCAGTTGTGATTGCACAAACTGGGCCCGTGTCTTACACTGTGGAACTTGCCAATGGTCATCTCATCTGGAAAAGACATGTAGACCAGTTACTAGCTGCAACTTCAGGTGACAACTCAGAAGAACAGGTGACGACAGATCCTTACCTAGAAATTGCTCCAGATTACCACCAGCTGCCTGAGCATTCTTCCACACCAACCCTTGAAAACGCATTGACCGAGACTATGCCAAGTCAAATGAAAGAGACTACTCCAAGTAAAAATCCGTCAATGCCTTTGTCAGATCAAACTCCTGTGAAAAAGTCTGTAACTGTGAGTGTACCAACGACTCGACCATATCCTCAGAGGGAACGTCAACCTCCTAATAGACTGACACTTTAGTAAGTGACAAACCCACAGCATTGGGGCAGAATAATCCCCAGGGTTATGTCTGGGAACAGAGGTAGTCCACCCTCTTTCCCTAGTTAAAAAAAGAAAGAAAAAAATGTTACTGTTGAAACAATGTTTATTTTCTTTATTGCCTTAAATTAGGAGGAAGGAAATATGTTGTGTATTTATGTAATACAAAGTGTCCCTTCTGTGTTCCTGTACTCTCTTATGTTACGTGAGGAGTACGTAAACGCCGTAAGTTGTTTTCAGTGTCCTTAAGAGAGAATAAAAACAGCAAGGAGTGGTTGAACGCTAACTCCAGCCTCACATGTTTTTCTTAGAAAATATAAGTAATAAATAACAAGTATTTAATTACGTTACTTACTTACTTTTTATGAAAAGTAATGTGTTACATTACTTTTGTGTTACTTTTTTAATCTGGGCAGGGCTTGCTTGTTTGTTTTTAATATAAAAAGCTCTATTTTTGGCAAATGTAAAAGCCTTCACACACCAAAAGCCTCAGGCTTAGAAAAAAGTAAATTTACGTCTGTACAGCAGACCGCAGAAGAAAAAAGTCAACTCTTCAGCAATATACAAAAAGGAAAACAAATGTTAGATTATCTAGAGTAATTTTTGCTTATTAGTATGGATGAATTGGATCTTCAAAGGTCGGCTGCAAAGACCACGGTTAATAAAATGGGATTAAATACATAAAGGATATTTGTATTATTAAACATTTAATTATTGCAGCTTTGCATTGAATTTCACTGTTTTTATTTATTTTGAGGAATATTTTATCTGTTTTTATAGTGAGTGAGATTATTTTTTGCATATTCACATTTATTCTAGAACTGAAGTAACATCTTACAATTTCTCTCAACATGGGGACAGGGAAGCTTTTAATCAATAAATAAGGGGGGGGGGGGGGGAGTAGCTGGCATTAATTATTTGAAAAAGTAACTCAGATATTTTTTTGTCAATTAAAAAGTAATGCGTTACTTTACTAGTTACTTGGAAAAAGTAATATTTTTACGTAACTTGCGTTACCTGTAATGCGTTACCCGCAAGATATATATATATATATTATATATATGTATATATATATATATATATATATATATATATATATATAGATAGATAGATAGATAGATAGATATATCATACCCCTGGCAAATTCTGATTTAAAGTTACTTTTATTCAACCAGAAATTTTTTTTTAAACGGAAATGACACAGGCTTCTCCCAAAAGATAATAAGACGATGTACAAGAGGCATCATTGTGGAAAAAAAATATTTCTCAGCTTTTATTTACATTAAAAAAAGTGGCATGTCCAAAATTATTCATACCTTCTGTAAACTGTCACAGTCTATGGGAAAATCCAAAGTTCTATACCATTCCAAATAGTCCAAGCTGTTCTAAAACATCCTACTTACCCTGATTCATTGGGAACAGCTGTTTTATTCAACTCAACAGGTGAAAAACAGAAGCTCTCTGCTGTTGGTTTGTGGACAGTCATGGCTAAGACAAAGGAGCTCTCTGAGGACCTGCAGCTGCGCATTGTGGCTGCTCACAAGTCAGGAAAGGGCTATAAGACCATATCTAAATGTTTTGAAGTTCCAGTGGCTACAGTGCAAAGTATTATTAAAGAATACAAGACGTTCTGCACTGTGAAAAATATCAGAGGTCGAGGTCGGAAGCCAAAAGTTACACCTGTGCTGGCCAGAAGGATAGTTAGAGAGGTAAAAAAAATCCAAGGATCACCACCAAGGCCATCCTGATGAATCTGGGCTCTGCTGGTGGCAACATCTCAAGGCAGACAGTCCAACAGACACTGCACACCGCTGGGTTCCACGGACGCAGACCAAGGAGGACACCACTTCTCCAGATAAGGCACACAAAAGCCTGCTTGGCCTTTGCAAATGCTCATCTGGACAAAGAAGAAGACTTCTGGTCTTCTGTTTTATGGTCAGATGAAACAAAAATTGAATTGCCACAATGATGTAGCCTTCATTTGGCGTAAAAAAGAAGAAGACTTCAACCCTAAGAACACCATCCCCACTGTCAAACATGGTGGTGGGAACCTAATGTTTTAGTGGTGTTTTTCATTCGGTGGACCAGGGAACCTAATCACAGTAAACGGTACCATGAAAAAGGAGCTATACATCAAAATTCTCAACAACAACATCAGACAGTCTGCAGAGAAACTTGGCCTTGGGCACCAGTGGACATTTCAGCACGACAACGACCCAAAACACACAGCAAAAATGGTGAAGAAATTGTTAGCAGACAAAAACATTAACATTTTGCAGTGGCCCAGCCAGAGTCCTGACTTAAATCCTATTGAGAATCTGTGGAGGGAGCTAAAGATCAGGGTAATGGCAAGGAGACCCTCCAACCTGAAAGAGTTCATCGCTAAAGATGGATGGGCAAAAATACCAGTGGAGACATGCAAAAAGCTGGTCAGCAATTATAGGAAGCATTTGATTGCTGTAATAGCCAATAAAGGCTTTTCTATTGATTGTTGAGAAGTGTATGAATAATTTTGGACATGCCACTTTTTTTGTTCAAATGTAAATTAAAGAGGAGTAATAATTTTTTCCACAATGATGTCTCTTGTACATCGTCTTATTATCTTCTGGGGGACGTCTGTGTCATTTCTAATAAAAAAAAAACCTGCTGGTTGAATAAAAGTAACTTTAAGTCAGAATTTGCCAGGGGTATGAATAATTTCGGGCTTGACTATATATATATATATATATATATATATATATTATTGTTTATAGTACTTTCTCCGCGATACTAAAATAATACTGGTTTGACCTTGATGAATACAGTCAACACAACTTTTTTTTTTGAAGACAGAAATGAAACGAATGAGACCTTCTAAAAAGGAAGACAATAACAGAAGAGGTGTGCGTGTGTTTACTGATCCGTCTGGCAAAGGCCCAACTTTAGCCAGAATACAAAGGGAAGAGTCACACCTGTGCGTTATCCTCCTGAAACACACGGTCAAACTGATGCCTCTGACCTCCGACCATTGTGATTTTTTTCCTGTCACCGTTGAAACATAAACCCTGAGAGACAAAATACTCCATCCTATTGACACACGAACAGGACAATATGTGCTTTCGCTCGGCTTGGGAATTATCATTGTCCTAAATGAGCTCATATAGTTCTAGTCCATGATGCCAAGTGATCAAAATATACAATATAGTTAGCAAAAAGTAAGGAATATCAATCCAACTTTGTTTGCATGCACTCTATAAATACAAGCAGGACAGCTGTGCGAATGTCACAGGAAATGACATGACATCTGCAAAAAACACAAGGTCGGCGACAATAGCATTTTCCAAAAATATCATTTATTTTCACATAAGAATCTTCACATTAACTGTTTTCTTTTTTTTTTTTATCAAAGTCTCTTTTTTATATAATCTTCTTTATATACATAATATACATTTTACACAATAAGAATATGAGAATGAAAAAGGAAAACAGACGTCAAAAATGAACGTACGAACAACTGCCCGGAATTGAGCTTAAACAGCTACATTATGTCAGAGTCAGTGGTGTATTGTTCATAGTGCTTTAGCGGATTAGTGTTATAAAAGTGTGTCCTTCTCAAATTGTAAACCTGCTCCAGTTTCCCCACATGAATGATTTCAGGTAGCACATAGCATATATAGATAAAAAGCAAAAACCGCAGACTTATATTGTAGTGAGAGACTGATATACCAGGCAGGTCAACTAATCAGCCGATAATCAGCCATTTTGAGATTGATCAGTCAATAATGGTGGCTTATTTAGAGAATTTTAATTAAATATTAGGTCAAAATAAATGTTATAAATAAAATTGTGCTATTATTAAATTGCAAAATGCAATTTAATCATTTTAAATGTCCAATTTTTTTTATCATAAATTTGTCTCTTTTTTATTTCATATTGTTTTTTAATTGGACATGGGCAACCCCATATATCTCCACAACCTATATCATTTGGCAATTAATATTTTGCATTATTTAGTATAGTCAAATTACTGATACAAATCAGTTGAATTACTATACTTGGGTGTTAAAACCCTTTTGTTGGCTTCCAGTTGTCTAGTTGTGATGTGTGTGTGCGCTTCTCATTGATTGTGCTTGGCAGTTTAAATGCTGAGAGTGCTGATCTGTCTTACCATCCCCAGACAGACCATTACATCTCCCTTGCTAACACACACACACACATCCACATTTGAGAGGCAGTTTGTGTTTCTGGACAAATCAAGATTTCCTTTTGTTTGCTTTTCTTCCTGTCTTTCATCTACACATCTACATAAACATGAGTCTCTCCTCTCTCACGTCTTATTTCCTCTCTCTTTCTCTCTATCACACAGTAAACATGTTTGCTCACTATATACAGTAATTTGCTCTGCAGCACACCTAATAATTTACTAAGTCTTTAAACAATGAATGTACAAAACAACAGCATTTATGAATGGAAGTGTGTCAGTGGGCTCGGTAAACAGTATCGGATACCCCCGTTTTCCAATGGCAGGGTGCCAGCGCCCAATCTGAGAAAGTCCCATCACAGGAACCAGCACCATTTCAATGGAAAAGGAGTTTGTGTGTTCTGTGCTGCATTTCCAGGTTTAAATCCAGGTACAGCACACAGTCTTATAAAATCATGAGAAAACCGAGAGAATGAAACCCACTAAGCTGATGCTACATAAATTAATACGAAACTCAATTATTTCTCTGGATCGACAACACATGAGAAAACAATGAAAGGTTTGATCGCTCTGCTCCTCCTTAAGGAGCTCTGTGTCTTTGGCTCAATCTTGGCTTGCGTCCCCTCATTATGAAACTCAAATAAAGGAGTTGTCCGTATTTGAAGTACGTGCTAGTTCAAATTCTGCATTACTGTTTCTGTTTCAGTTTGTTCTTATCCAGGTTTTGTGTAGTCCAGCGTTTATATGAGAAAACAAATGGAAAAGGGAAAAAAAAAAATTCCCTTTGCATGAACAATATTTCCAGGAAAATACTGACGTCTCGTTTTGTTTCTTTAGAAGTGTCCGAAAGTTCAAAGCCCTCTTCATTCCAGTTACGCTTCTCCACCGGCACCAGCGGTGGGAGAGAGCTCCACTTCCTGTACGCATCTCCCAATGGCCAGCACTGGGATGTAAAGAGCTACCCCTGTGTGCTTCCATCAACACAGGCCGCCGTCATTATAGTCTTTAGTAATTGTCATTTAGTCCAATGCTCGTCTCACTGTAAGACCAGCAATAATAAAATAGGGAGTAAGGTTGAGAGAAGAGTCCAGGATGCTATTGAAATGGCGGAGTTTGTCCGCATGCTTTTCTGCACTTCAGGAAGAGCCACAACAGGATCATCTGTAACAGGGAAGTAATAAATATTTAGTTTTTTAGTAGTTGTATGTGTACTGTAGTTTTCTAAATATGAATTTAAATTAATTCCTGTAATGGCAAAGCTGAATTTTCAGCAGCCATTACTCCAGTCTTCAGTGTCACATGATTAATATTATTAATTTTGAAAACAACTGCCATGTTTAATATTTTTCTAAAAAGATTTTTGTTATGACTTGCTTGATATTTAAAACTCAACTGGCGTGACCGTACCTGCTGGTAACCGATTAGATGGTGTGTGAGCTCCTCCCCCTGTGCCGACCTTGGCTCCGCCTCCTGTGCCAACCCTTGCTTCTTGAGAACCTGAATGGAAACAAACACCAGTGAATACACTGAAATATGCAGTTTTAAGATTTGCATATTCACCTAGACACCATCAGTGCGGCGATACTCACCATCATTGGCAACTACGTCCACTCGGAGTCTCAGACACTCTTGCCCGTGGTGATGGAGTGGTTTGGCTGTAACGCAAAAAAAAGGAGATTGAAGGAGATAAAAGGATAACGGAGAACGGTAAATGAGTAAATGAGTAGCAGACAGGTTAATTAGAACAGGTTAATAGTGTTAGACATGTAGTGGCTAATCCACTTCCCTTTAGCAGCCATCTGGACCTGTGACTTGTGTCTGATCTCTTTTATCTAGTAGTGGAACTCTAGTCTAATTCTTAAGGCGCCTGCATGTTAGAGTTTACACTTTGCCAGAGCTGCAAATCCACTGATATCAATTGCAAACAGTGCAATTTTTATCCAAGAAACGCTCCATCTTCGACTGAACAATGTTTGCACAATTAGCTTTCTTAGCAGTACGCTTTCCTAGAAGGGTCTAAATTTGGTTGGCGAATTTCACCATTGTTAATTCTAGACTTTCATATTCCAGTCCGCATGCTGGCTGAATTGCGCTCCTTGTGTTTCCGACTGCCCAAAGTCCCCAAGGATAGCCTACAGGGATGCCAGAAAGACACGTAGCGGTTTTGCTGCCAGTTTAGCAGTCCAACACATGAATTGAAATGTATTCATTACTGTGGTGCTAAAGGAAGGCTCGAATATGACTCACAGGCTTAGCATTCAGCACATGGTTTGCGGGGCAATAAATCTATAACCGGTTTTCGGATGTTCAAAAGCATTTCCACCCCTAACCATTCTTCAAAACGATCGAGCATAAGAGTGCAAGCTGAGTTTTTAAGGGCTGTACTTACAGATGTAGTAGTAGCTCTCGCCCTGCCGGAACTCTTTTCCCAGAGTGAATGGCGTGAAGCGTTGGAACTTCTCTGAGAACTTCTCAGGCGCGTGTGGGGCGAAAGGGTGGCCGCATTCCCAACGCATCTGGTCGTAGGATTGTGGGCGACAGGTGTCGTAGTCCTCACGCTCCACCATGTAGAGCACGTAGCGCTCGGCGTCCTGCGATGGCACTTCGCCCAACGGGTAGTGAGGGCAAACGATATCCAGGTAGTCGTTCAGGCGTACCTCAACCGCATAGTTGTCCCATCTGAACCTGAAAGAACAAGTGGGATTTGGTAAATATTCTGGAGGCACACGCTAAGCTATAAAACTCAATTTTGTGAGACAAGATAATCTAACATTAGAGATCTGCAGACAAGACACCAGAAAACGAGAATAACTCTGTCCCATCGCGGACAAGAATTCTTCATTTAGAGAACTTTCACGGAGCGTCTGACTTGAATGCCGAGCCTGATGCAATCACATTTTCAATTGCCCTTGCATTGATCTACAATACCATCTCAAAGACGACCAGACGGCAAATCACAAAGGGATGGCGACGGGGAAGAAAAGACAAAAAATGCGAACAATAGAATGACAGATGAGTATGCTGATTTCTTTGTGGAAGACAGATGCATGAATATAGATTATTCTGAACATCGGTTCACCGATCAAACCACACGCTGGCCGTAGTCAGAGAATAGGTCAGAGTCGACGGAACATGGACGTGTTGGCGTGAATGTGTGCAATGTATTGATCTCGCTCGCCTCCGGAGAGCAGAGTCTTATTTACGTAAAGATATTAGCAATCTGTCAGGTTGCATCACCAGTTGATGACTATTGACTATCTGCAGAAACACACGCTCACACTCACAAACATAAATAGAGAAATAAATCTGCGTTTCGTCAACACTCCCTTACAGATAAACACATGCACTCTGGTTGACGGAGTCATACACACCCTGTCTACGCCACACTTCTCCCTTTCATTTGACACACGGAGGGAGGCGACGGAGACAGTCTGCCTGTCTGCGCCTCTCCACGCCCTCCCTCTCTCCGGCATTTGCTTCATTCTTGGTTCTGCTCCTGTAGCTCCTCTGGCAGTATGCTATCTCTGTTTATGTGCTGCCCACTGATAGAAGAACGCCAGAGGTAGAAAGAATGCCCTCGTTTATTTATCTATCCATCCATCATCAGATGCCACTTTAGCTTCCATATGTTCGTTTCTGAGCTCAGCTCAGGTTCAGACTTCTTCATTATGAGCTCAGTATCAGCCAGGTCTAAAATCAGCTATAAAAACGTTTGGGTTCCCCGGGTGCAACTTTTTGGATGGTGATCAGGTTCACTTCTCGCACTCTCAAATGGGTTTTTCTTTTGTGGAGTCGAAGTTTTTAAAGTCTGAAATTTGCTATTAAAGCTTGCTAGTGCTTAAAGTTGTGATGAAACGGATATATCGAGCGATTTCTTTCATAGTGTGATGTACATCCAAATGGGTATTTCTTTCAATTAAATTCTTTGGTTGTTGTCGTAAGTTTGGATTCAATTGAAGTGGAAGTCTGATGTTTTCCCGGAAGACTGAGTTGAGATGTTTAGATGCAAGATTAAAACATGTATAGTTAAATTATTCACAATGAGATCAATAACGTGCATTTACAAAAATAGGTGGGGTGAAACTTCATTTGATGCTGACTGCAAAGCACCATACTTTGTGGCATAATTTGTCCGGCACTGTTTACTTAAGAATGTGATTGATACCTCAAATTGTGTGGTTTTCAAACGTAAAACATCTAGACTTACAATATCCACCTGGAAACGTCGCAATTACTTATAATAAAGGAGTGAACCAGGGAGCCATATCTAGTGACTAGAATATCGTCGAGATTTGAGGATGAACTCTTTTTACTTGGGCTAGTAAGTGAACAAAAACAAACGGCCTTTTACCATCTAGAAGTCTCTAGCTTTATAGTAGTGGATCTTGCACAAGCACTTTACTTTTAGAAAGTGTAATACTCTAGCTAATGGAGTAAAGTATCAGCTGACACTGAAATATCGGAACACAAACCTCTCAGGGGCCTAAACAAACGTCAGACACTAACTGGGATCCTCCTAACTTCTGGAGAATTTCAGCTTTCCTCCCTGTCTGCTGGAAAAAGCAGTAGCGTTATTTCCCAGAGTGGGTGTTTCTCTCGGTGTGTGACAACATCCACACGTCTGCTCGATGATCAAAGTCTCCAAAGTCTCTCTTGCTCCCTCTTTTTTCTTGCTTGTTGATGGGGGGGACCCCTTGGTCTTAGGACAGACGATCTGGCTCCAGACCTCTTCTAGTCTTACACACACACACACACACACACACACACACACACACCGCCCTTTTAATTGGCCTGCTGCTTTCACTCACTGCTGATCCAAACACACACACAGAGCTACACATAAAGCCAAACTTAGCACTCCCAGTCACACACTTCAATTCTCTGGTGGCCGTACACGGGAGTCACACACTGATGCATCTTTGTTTGATGAATGCAGCAAATATACCTCACCGCCAATAATAATTTACATGTCTCACATTCTTTAAGTGCTGTCAGCAGATGCTTGGGAGCAGTCATCTGGCGCAGCAGCACACACACACCCCGTTAAAGCCCTGATTAAAATCTGTTTGTGGTATGGCCCCAATGTGTTCATCAAAAGGGGGTCGGGAGGGGGGGCAATTAAAACACAAAGACTGGAATTAAAGTGGTCCCAGAGGGGGGCAATTATGCTGCCCCCCCTTTAGCCCCCGGGGGCTGGGAGTCAGTGGGGAGGATGGGAGAAAGCAGTGGGGGATGGACCCCGTCTCAATACAGGGGTCAGCGGGTGCTCCCCGCGCCAGTGTCCTTTCAAGCGCTACAGTTACTTTATCAATGCCTTTATTCATACAGTAATGCAATTCGCTCATTCTTGCATCATTCATCACACATACTGGGCTAAACTTCATCTTGAGCATCCGTAGATGAACTTAAATAATTTATGCTTTGTGTTCTGCCATCAGATTTTTTGTTCCAGACAAATGAGGCTTGATAATGGCGTTAAGGTTTAACAAAGAGATGGTTAAAATACTGAAAATGTTCCCCTTTTTCTCAGTTTTAATCTTACAAATGACTATGCTTTATTAATTTATTTATTAATTTATTAATTTTTTAGTAGTATTACTATATTTCCAAAGCAGAGACAAATCAATAAAATTAAAGATAATACTGAAAATTGAACGAACAGGTAGTATCAACAAACTAAATAATAAAAAATAATCCCCACAATTTACAATATTGTAACATATTTTTTACTATTTAAAATTTATTGTAATTTATTCCTGTGATCAAAGCTAAATTTTCAGCATTACTCCAGTCTTCAGTGTCACTTGATACTTCAGAAATCATTTTAATATGCGGATTTGCTGTTTAAGAAACATTTATTCTTATTATTATTATCAATATTTAAATCAGTTGAGTACATTTTTTTAGGATTCTTTGGTAAATAGAAAAATTAAAATCTGAAATAAAAAGCTGTTGTAACATTATACACTATACCCATTCAAAAGCTTGTATATATAAGGTTGCTTTAAATTGACCAAAGTGATGATAAAGACATTTATAATGTTACAAAAGATTTCTATTTCAGTTAAATGAAACCTGAAAAACTGTATAACTTTTTTTTTATAACAGAATATTAAAATGATTTCATCATATGACTAAAAATTCAGCTTTAAAAATCACAGGAATAAATTAAATTTAAAAATATATTAAAACAAAACAGTTTTTTCAAATAGTAAAACATTTCAAAATTGTACTGTTTTTGTTATACTGGATAAAAAAGATTTACAATCTTACTGTTCACAAACTTTTGACTGGTAGTCTATCTATCCATATATATATATATATATATATATATATATATATATATATATATATATATATATATAATGTATAAAAATTACAAAAATTAACCCAGTCTCACCCTAATCTCCTTAATCTGAGTAAATAAAGATAATCTAAATGAGAATAAATGAACTCTGTGCTTAATTTATGAACACCAAAACCTGGCAGACGAAGAATACGGGTGCTTGTGAGTCACGTCCGTGTTGACGGTAAAACATGAATAGCTGAAGTTTTTTCATCCTGAACTCATCTTCCTGTAAATATCAGTGGAACGCTCAGTAGGGAGAATCGACTCGATGCCAACTGGGTGACTGTAGGGTTAATCTCAGGTCTTCTAATCTTCAGTTCAAAGTTTTGTTTTTGTTGTTCTTTTTTAGCCCCTCTAAGTCTGTCTATCAATTGGTCTCTCCTCCCTCTCCCTCTCACTCTCTCATTTCAACACTCTATCACTCGTTGGAATGTCGGAGCTCAGAGAAAGAGGGGGATGATCAGCGGGGGGTGAGAGGGTGAGGAAATACTCAGCAGCGCAGACCCTTACACACACAGAAGTTGGTTAATACTCTAGAAAGTGCACAAGTTAACATTCTTTGCACATTCACCTGTTTAAAAAGAAAGGTCTGAGGTATTTAAACGCCCACCCACACACACACACACACTCGCTCGCTCCAACAATAGGCCCGCCAACATCCCCGTCATTCGATCTGTGATCTTTTGTAGCTTTCACCACCCGATACTACAGTCTAAATGGTAATTAACAAAATTCTGACCCCAGATCTGTTTAAAGATCCATCCTTCACTTTCGTCTGCACACCTGCGTTCGCTAGCTAAAACGACATGTCATTAGCCCCCGAAACCTCTGTCGTTTTAATTCAGGCGGCGTTGTTCCGGGTGACTGGTTCGGAATGCAGCGCGGCAGGATCATTGGGTGCTCTGTGCTCCGGGATTACCCGGCCTAGGTTGCCGAGGGGCCAGGGGCCTCATTCAGTTTAACGCAAGCAGAAAGAGAGGGAGAGAGAGAGATGAGGGGCCCGTAGAAAGCTCTTTTATTGTTCTGAAACAGTTGGAGCGTTACAGTGGAGTGGTTTGGCTGGAAATGCAACAAAGGCTGGCGGGAGACAGAAAGCGAGTGATAAAAGTGAAAAGGGAAAGGAATGGGTTTGGAAAGGTAGATTTTGTTTAAAAGAACCCTGCTTTGTACGGTGCAGGTGTAAGAAAGATAAAGAATGCGAAGAATGAAAAAAAGCGAGGAATCCTTTGATAAACCAGAACGGGCCGCTCTTGCGCTTGCCCTCGCCCTGACTCAGACCAGACCCGCTCTTTCATCTTTTCTTCAATCCATCCATCTCTGTCCACTCTCTCGGTTCGTCTCTTAGCGCTCAATAAGCCTGTTTGATCCCCCATTCATTCTCCCGGTGACCCCGCCCCCAGGCGTTCTCAACCAATCAGAAAGCGGCTCGCTGGAATTCTAGGTATGCTGGTTAGTGACCTACGCTTGTGGACACTAATTCTGGCCCTTCGCGATTGCCATGGCAACCAAATCCGACCGGTTCCCCCATTCGTGACAATATTCCACACCGGGGTTTTTCAATCTGTCTTGTTTACATACATCTTATCCCCATCAATCTTTTTCTTTCCCTTCAAATCACTCAATCTTTTGTCTCTCAGCACCATTGATCAAGTTGTCAGATTTGCTTACTCAAATGACCGAACTCTTTTCTCTTTTGTGAAGAAATGGCAGCGTGTGATAAAGATCTACTCAGAAATGCAATGTTTAACCTGTGTATAATATCAAGAGCTTCATTTTTAAACTCTTAATTCGTACAGTGCCTTAAAAGCTGATTTAGGAATTAGCCATCTAATTCCTTATTTGTCCAATCTGTCACACTAATTACAGACCCAACCGGTCAACTGTACCAACTGGCTCTGTTCATGCTGATGTCCTCTTAATGAATTACATAAATAATTAGAAACATTGGAGCACTCAGTGTGAAGGGAAATGAGAAGTACACATGGCGAAAATGGCTTCAGTAGTTCCTTGCATTGTTTAGGAATTAGCCATCTTGCGGTGGGAGTGGCCTCTCACACCATCCCGTAATAAAATGCGTGCAATGCGTCGTGGGAATGGACCTTCGTCTTAAAAACCAGTCCATTCAAGAACAGTACAAACAACAAGAGTGCAGAGACAAAACCACATGGGGTTGGGATTGTGACAAGATCCTAAGACAACAAATACACTCAGACAAACTTAACAGCACATCCCTGACAAATACTTAGCGTGTGATCGTAAAGCGCTGTTAAATACCTGTTAAAAGATGGATCTGTGTTCTTAAATATAAACTGATTAGACATGAAAGATAAAAAATGAGTTGAAAGGGAGGGAATTCTGGGAATTCTGCAGGAGGTGATGACTGTGACAGCAACTGTATGATAAAACAGAAAGATAACAGTAGGTGTACTGAACAAATCATCTTCGAAACAAAGTGCGTGAGAAACGAGAAACAGGCACATAGGCACGTGTTTATTCCCCTATATTGAGCCGTAGACAAAACGATCACTTTCTCAAGCCCTTTAACTCATGTGAATAATAATTCACAGAGTATGTGTGCGTATGAGGAAGTGTGTATCTGAGACTTGTGTAAGAAGTGGGCCGCTTGCGTGCGCAAGTGTGTGAGAAAGGTATTGTTTATTGTACGCGCAGGATGTGCTGTTTTCCCGGGAAAACACTTGGCCAGGAAACTCACGCTTGGCGAGGGAAAAGGCCGTCTCCTCAACCTTTGCCCAGAGTTCACTTGCTCACTCATGTCTGGAAATCGAATATGGTAAATCTCTCAGGATTGGAGAAATATCACATATTTTCACACATTATATAAAGAAAACACTTCTGGCTGACAGGGACTGTATGTGGGAGCTTAAATGAATAAGGACTGCTGGAGAAGATTATCACGGGTCAGCAATCAGCCAAAAGGAGCCAGATTCAACTCACAAGATGAAAGATTAAGAGCTGATTGCAATCTGGAGAAGGGATAGAGGCAATGAAGAAGTCAATTCTGCGGAATGGGTTTATATATCTTAAAAAATGTGTTTATGCCGTTTCAAATCCATAAGACTTTGGTTCATCTTCAAAACACAAATTATGATATTTTTAATGGAATATGACTGATTTCCATCTTTCCATTTAAAGGGAACCCTAGATATTAAGACTTCTATGGCTTTATATAATGCAAATGATGTCTCTTACGGAAATATGTAGTAGAAAACCTATAAAAATGTTTACGTTATTTTTAAAAATCCACATTGGTTAATACATTTTTTGGACTATGGGGGGCACAATTGAAACGGTTGCACTCAGTGAGATACTGGTGCTACCTATTGCTATTTTTATCGCAACACAACTTAGAAAATACAACATTATTACAATGACCACAGCTACTAAAAGAGCTTACAGGTGATGGATATAAGCGTAGGCATAAACCAAATGCTGTACCATTGATTTTCCTCACAAAAAGTCCAATAGCCCTCGGATATCAAGTAAAGTCTGCCCTGAGAAACTTCTTCAGTGGCTGTGGTGTCATGACAAACTGCCAGAATGGCATCTAGCATTTCTTGTTTCTGCCATTTGTAAGCTTTTTCAGTAGCTGTGGTCTACTAAAAGCTTCAAAAGGCATCAGGGCTAAAGTGGAAACAACAAAGACGTGGGTCTTTAGAATGTTTTACACGTCCACAGGCATCTTCACATTCTTTTCTCCTCTTCACACGCTAGGAAAGCAGTGAAGACTTGCATCGCTTCTCTTGTTGCCCTTTGACTGAATATTACAATTAAAAGCTGCACAATGTGGCACTGTATCAGTAATTTATTTTCTGAGTTGCGGTAAAAATAGTAACATGTAGCGCCAGTAGCTCATCGAGTGCAACCATTTCACGTCATCGAAAAAATGGCACCCCCTATAGTCCAAAAATCTATAAAACATAGATTTTTTAAAAATAATATGCCTTTAATGGGTTTTCTACTACATATTTCAGTAAGAGATAATTTATATTAATTTATATTAAGCCACACTAGTCTTTAAACCCCGGGTTCTTTTTAAAGTCAATTTACCCAATATTTTGAGGCTTCAAAAAGTTCATAAAATGTAAACTGAATCCCTATTAATCAAGCTGTTTATTTTGAGCACTTTATATGATGAACAGAATTAATTTAGGCTATTTGACCACCATCAAAAAGCTCATCAAATATTGCATTCGCTTGATCTTCATTTCTGTTTCAAAGATGAACTAAAGTCTTATGGATTTGGAATGGCATGAGGGTGAGTAAATGAAGCCAATTTTCAGTTTTGGGTGAGCTAACCCTTTAAATGTAAATCTGTACTAAACCAGCCGAAAAACAAACACTCAATGGGCGGCAATCTGTAGAGCTTTGTGAATGACGGCCATTTGAATTCTGCAGATATCACCCAAATTCAGATTCAGGGAATGGACACATGGAGAAGGTGAAAGGCAGGAGAAAAGGGGAGCGAGACAGGCTCTGGTGGTTATGGCTGCCAAAGCCGATAAAGAAAGGCAAGGAGAAAAAACCCAACACCTCTTTTTCTTCCTTCTTTCACAGACGGAAATGAAATAAGGACAGGAACTGAATAAAGGGATGAAAAGCGCTGGTGTGTATAGCTGAGATAAAAGGTAGAGGGAACGAGGGAGAAGCCAGACAGGAGATCGGGAGAGAGGTGGGCTCGAGTGGCGGCCTCCCTATTTGAAGACCACCAGAGAGAGTGACAGACTACAGAGAGTGAATGGCACTTCATCACTCACTCTCTCACTGTCAACCGAACACGCACACACAAAGATCTGATGAGTTTAATGCTAAGTGACATGTAGACAAAAGCAAAATGGCACTTTATCACCGGTTTCTATCTCCACTTCTCCTCTCCGCACACATTTACAGACACGCACAGTGACAGACACACCGCATGAATGCCACTTCATTTCGCCTGTGAACTCTGGCCTGCAATTGGTCACACTAGCCCCTGGTTTTGTTCCACTGCAGATCTGCAGTGGGAGCGTGCTAATTTGGCTGGAACGTATAACAAAAAAGCACTTAGCTGGCAAAACCCCACAAGCAAAAAAGCCCTGTTCCACGGAAGAAAAAAAAAACTAGTGAAAGGGACTTTTTCGCTAAAAAACCAAGAAAGCCCCATTTCTGGCTGAATTAAACCATGTAAAAGGCCTTTTTACAGGGTGAAACAGTAACACAATGGGGTGACCGCGGACAAGCGGAGAAGAAACAAATGTGAGGAGGTCAGAGAGTTTTTTGGGGTACTGATGGAATGGGCCAGAGCAAAACGATAGAGGGAAAGAGTTAAAGAAAAAGGAGCAGAGGAGAGGTTGAACTTTGTGCCAGTTAACCATGCGGCACAGGGCGCACAGCCAGAGGAAAGGGAGGAGGTTTGGGAAGGACAGGTAGGAGAGAGAAAGGCCAACGAAAGAGAAGAAAGATACAGAAAGACACAGAAAGACAAAAAAATCTCTATAAGCCTTTGAGTGCTGATAAAATAACAACAGCAACAATTACAGAAAAGGTTGAGCATCTATACGTAACATTAAAAGATTAGTTCACCATAGTTCAGTCATCATTTACTCACACTCGTGTTGTTCCAAAACCAAAACCTTTTTTTTTTGTTATGTGGAACATAAAGGGTAAAATTGTGAATAGTGGATGAGCAGCTCTTCACTGTACAATTACAACAGGGGCTTTGAGCAGCGTAATAAAAGAAAGCGTAAATAAAAGTGATTCATAAATTTCCTGAAGTCATGCAGTGGCTTGAGTGACAAACAAAGCAATTTTAAGTTGTTATTCACAGAAAAAACAACAACAACAACAACAACACAGAATCGAATGAGATCATTGAGTCGGTAAGTATGAGATTTATGAACGAATCAGACCAGTTTTCTGAATAGGGTTACACAATTCATTGAAAAAGCTCCACTTGAATGATTCGTGCATGAATTCGACTTTGTTTTCATCTCAAAAACTTTCATGAACATGTTAAAGAAAGCTAGGGCAGATGTTAACATTTTCAGTGAATAATGACTCATCTTTCTGACACAAAACATGTGAGTTCAGAAATTTGGAGCTCTTTCCATAATATGTTAATGCTGGACTGCTTTTTTCACGTACTGGTTTCAACAACATGAGGGTGAATAAATAACTTTTTTATTTTAATTTTAGGTGACCTATTACTAGTGGTATTTCCAAATGGTTAAACATAGAGAAAAACACACTCTGCAGGAGTCAACAGAGAATTTAATAGAGGAAGTTTAGTTAATAAATATATGAGTGAGTCAGTAAATCATAAACAAGGGTTGGATTACAACTGCTCACCAGGACACTCCTTAATCAGCTCACACCTTCCAGTTGATCAACTATCGACTGTGAGTAACACTACAACACATGTGTTTCAGCAAGCAGCTGCAAGCACAACAAGAACACGCACCAACAAATTCAAACATGCACACTTACACGACCTGACTCAGAATCACCTCTCAAGCTAAAAAAAACAAAAAAAAAAAAACAAGCTCAGCTGCAATGGTCTGTCGACCCTGAAATCAACCTTCCCCCAAGACTTACACACACCTACACACACACACACACACACACACACACACACACACACACACACACACACACACAGACGCACACACTCTGTCAACCATGTGTATCAGACACATCAATGCATAAATGCAACCACATTATTACACTTCATGGACTATATTTCATTTGTAGAATTAATTAAAAGAAAGAAATGCAGAAAGAAAGAAATGCACAAAGTAAAGTGGGAAGAAAGAAAGACTTGCAGGAAAAAAGCATCTCCCCAGCCCCTCTAGTATTTCTATGAAAACAGGATTAGATCACAGAGAGAGACAGAGAGAGAGAAAAGAGGGAAAGATTAAGATATGGAATAAAAATAGCAAGTATGTGGATTACACAGGCGATAAAATGATCGCTGCTGTTTGGACATTGATGTAATCATTACATCTGCTGAAGCAAATTCTTATTGTTTTAAAATGAGTCGATGGGTTAATTGTGTATGTGTGTGTATTAGACAGTGGGGGTAGATGCTCTGTTTCATCAGTTTCCAGTCTGTTATCAGTGTTTCTCTGTTTACACTAATTTAGTCTCACTGCCTTTGGGGTCTTGGAATATTAACACCAATTGTTTGGAGATGACAAAATCATTTCAGTAATTCTATATGATCCTGACTCTTATTTGACAGGTTTAGCTTTGAGAAATCTGATTCATTTGAACAAATCGGTTCATTTCAAGGAACCGGTTCAAAAAAAGTACTTACTATTATTATTTTATTAAAGTATTTATAGTAGGCTATCATCACTCAAAACTGTTCTCAAGAAGTCCACATACAAACATGACTATTTTTGTACATACTCCTGTATTTAGTAACATGCGCTATAGTTTATGTTTTGCCATATAACATTTCATACAAGCTCAGAAAAAATCCTGTACCACCTTATACTAAAAAAGCACCTCTGAAACAAAGTTTCCTTTAAGTCAATCGCAAACGCTCGGTGAGTCGGTTCAAAAGAATCATTATAAAGATCCAGAATTGATTCGTTCGCGTCTGCCTCGTATCGGGAATTTGAGTTTTGCAATCCACTCATCTGCTCTGCGCGTATATGTCAGAAAAGCCAGTGAACATTCAACACCTATTTCAACACCTCACTGACTCATAGGCAAAAGAGCAAAACATCTAGTCCGCTTCCTTGTATTTTCTGTTCAGTCTTTTTGGTTTCCTCACTATGAATTAACAGCACCATGTGGCAAGACCGCTGTTAAGCTTACAGTAGCCTAAATGAATATGGTCATAACTATAACACAGGCTATTACTATTCCTGTTAAGATACGAGAACGAGCACAGCCAGCACACACCCAACAAGCATCACTTCTTAGAAAGAGGTAGATTTGCGCATCACATGTACGAATACAGGTAAACAAACATTCGGTGATGGGTATTATGACGCAATAAGTGTGCCTGAATTATGCAATCTGTTACAGGTAAAGATGTAACAACATCACAACGTCAGAACGCAGCCAGAACGAGTCTCTAACTGCTAGAGTTTTTAAATGCACTGAGCATAAAACCCGTATTAACATGCAAAGAAACATTTACACAATAAGAAAAAAGTTGCAATTATTTAGGCTACTTCAACCTTTAAAAAAAAAACAAATGATGCTAGTTTGCAAAACGCTACTAATAACTAGCGTTTCAGCGTAAAGTTAATTCTAATATAGCTAATTATAAATAAATAAAATAAAAATTTTACTTACTTAGGGTTGGTGCTATTCCAGAAAACAGTGTGTCTCTCAGCAGAGGCGAGCAAAGCGCAGACACTCGCTCCGAAGTATAAAAGCCACACCAGATCCATTATAGAGTCTCTGTGATTCAATCCAAATTAGGAAATTAACCAGCTATTGGTAAAGTTTGTCCTAAAGCCCTGTTTCCGTACAGCCGTGTAGCTCTAAGCTGTTTCTGAGTTGGTAATTTGCTGTTAGTACTAAGCGCTACAAAGACTGACAATCAATCAAAAGATCCGTGTCTGTTATCTTTCTGGTCAGTACTGAATGAAACTTTCTGCGCGTCGCGTTTTGGTTTTGATGAAACACCTCCGCACAAGTCACGCCCCAAGCGCTCCAAGAGCCAATCAGCACACAGGCGTTCTTCCCCACAGCGGAGCAGCAGTCGATCGCCCTCTACAGATGCATTGTAGCTCAGAGTGAGGTTGGGGAATTGATTGTTAACATGTTTTCTGGGATATATACTGGGATTATGAACTATTATTAGAAGTCCGGTTCACTTGGTTATGAAACACCATATGATTCAAAATAAACGTTTTCGTACATGTAGCCTATCGATTCGCTATCGGTCAGTCAAAGGGCATTCTGATTGGATTATGCAAGTGTTGAAGGTTTTGTAAAGGCCCCCATTCACACTTAGAGTATAAATGCTTTCATCTTCTTCAATCAACAAAAGTTTTTATAAAGAACAAGGCACTGACACTTTCACACAGACTCGAAATGCAAGATAGTCTAGTCTTTGGTCAATCCAATTTGGTCTGTCCTCATTTGTTCTCTGTAGGCTAGTTTATACAGTTGATATTTGATGAATCGGCTTAATACACACAATTGATTAACCTCCCACAGAGAGGAGTCAAACAAATCACATGCTCCTAATATAAAATCATATGCTGTGATTAGCATATACTTTTAAGAATATGTACTTAATTTGATTAAGAATTTTTTGTAAGTATGCATATTCGGATGCAGAGATAATGTAATGTAAAAAAAGCAAAAAACGTTGTTTGCTGTCCGTGCTTATTTAGGAAATCATTTTCATTCTAGTAAATGTCTAGTGTGCATCTCACATCTTCAATCTAGTCCCACTTGCTTACTATCACACATACACACTCGCAACTGTGTATTGCACAATACACACTGTCTGTTGACAGATTCAAGAAGAGCCAGCAGGCGTTTTAGCACTCTTGTCAAAACAGCAGTTACTTCTGCTGAATGCTAATGCATAATTCAAGAGCCTCTCACGAAGCAAATCGTAGGGCTCAAGTCTCCTCTATCTCTCCTTTTAATAATGAGACAAACCCAACATCTACTCAACCCACCAAATAGAAATATTTAAAAAAACAAAAACACAGTAACTTTATTAAACTTAGTAAGAATCTTTAATCTTTTAATTCTGATATTAAGCCTTTCCTAGGCTATACCTTTACATTCAGGTTGTGTTTGTTATGGTGTGTCAATATGTCAAAGGTATAGTTAAAATTGACAATATTTACATCTTGTGCTTACATAACCTAACCAATAAACCTGTGTAAACCCATTCAGTCATGTGCCAGGGTTTCTTTCAGCACTCTTTCTTTCTTTCTTTCTTTCTTTCTTTCTTTCCTTTTTGATGTTTACTCTTAAATCATGTTTTATGGTGTGTCAGCTCCTTTTCAGTTTTATGAAACTTTGATCTATGTTATTTATACAAAAGATTGCAATCCAATCTTACATTTTATTTTGAGATCTATAAATTTTATTTGTTTTACTTTACAGCCAAAATGGTGGGATATAATGGTAAAATCCCCACCATTAGGCTGTAATTCGCGTATTGCATAAACACACTTTATATTTCCTCGGCAGCATGGCGCATCTCCATCAGGATCTCGTCGGATTGTCGTACCACCTTTAGCCTTCTAGTTCAATCCAGTTTGGTCCTGAAAGTGAGGTATGAGATGTCTGCAACAGCTGTATGTCCTAACAGGTAAGCCAGACAGGACAGGTAAGGAGGCAATAACAATATATCTTCATCAGAACAGACAGCGACTTCCTCATGAGCATTCAATATTGCACAACATAAAGCAAATGAATCAGGTTCCTGATGTCAGCCTCATATAATTAGTCAGTGTTTGTTTATGGGAATTTATCAAGGCCTAGGCTTTGGTTTATAGTGTAACGCATATGTATTTGCTCTGTTTCAAAGCCTAGGGAGCAACGTGTATAGGATGGATTTTAAGGCTGAATAGGATCTACTTTTATGTTTTTATTTAAAGTATACATTTTTAGTAATTGTGCAGTTAATCCTCATATTGTATTTTCAGAAGGTTTTGGAATATTTTTCATATTCTCAAATTTACCACTACCAAAACACAGTAATATATATTTTTAATAAGAAGGGTTATATTGAGCTATTAAGATTTTGTTTACATCTACCTCGTAAATATATATTGGCTATTTTTTTAAGACGTTTTCAGAGGTAAATCAATAAGTTACAACTAACAACATTTGACAAAACATCACATTTTCGGAAGTGACTAATATGTTTTGGTAGCAGCTGCATCATATTACAGAATTCTAACTCACATACTAAAACACTACTAAAACATACCAAAATACAAACACTTTGCATAACTGTACTAAAATTTTGTTTATTTCCCCCAAATAAAGGATTATGTGTTCTTTTTTTGTCACTACCGAAACAATGATGACATGTTTTAGCCGTCACTGCAACAGAGACAATTTTAGATACTTTTGAGTCCAGCTCAAAGATGCTAATCAGCACATGGTTAGCTAGCACAGTTCTGAACGGTGGTACACATATAAAAACTAAAAAAGTGCCTAATTGCTGAAAAAGGTTTGTTAAATGATGTTCCTTAAAGTTACACACAGATTTTCAGGTTATATTGATCCTATAACTATTTTCATCTATCTTGTAAATATATATTTTTTGCTTTTTTATCAGGAAGTTTTTTTTGACAGTTGACAATAACAGTTACAATTTTGACAATATACTTTATTTTTGACAAAACATTTCATGTTTTGGTCATGACAGCACATTTTCGGCAGTGACAGTAATGTTTTGGTAGCAATCACATCACATTACAGAATTTTAACTCACATACTAAAACACTATAGCCTGGGTTTCCCCATCCTGCCTTGCGCAGCGCGATTTTATTCACGCTGCTAGTCAGTCTGGAAACCATGGACCTAATTTTCACCTAAGATAGGGAACCAATCACAGAACGGGGAGGGAGCAGCAAGACGATGACGTATTCTATGCGACTCACCGAAGCAGTTTGTTACTATGGATCCAGCATGGCAGCAGACGCGAAGTTATCTTTCGTGTCTACACCGGACGCGAGCGGCGTGACCCGACGCGACAAATGACATTAGAACCTATTAGGGGCCGTTCACATGAAGCGTCTTTTGGAAGCGACGCGGTCGCGACGCGCACGCGGTGCGACGCGCTCGTTTTTTCCAGGCGCGTCCGCGCCGCATCGATTTAAAAACATCTCAACTTTTCAGAATGTCGCAAGCGCACCGCAGGTCATGTGACATGAACTAACCAATCAGCTTCCTCACGTTTTTCCGTTACATTGAAACCTCAGCAGAAACATGGAGGAGCAGCTCATCATTGTGGTCCAGGGATTTCCTGAACTTTATGATTTGTCAAGCCTCCATTATTTTGACGCTAATAGAAGAAACAATGCATGGAGACGCATAGGCTTGGAGCTAGAGCGCAGCTGATGGTTGCTTAGAAACGGCAGACGCTTCCGGAGCGCAAGCGCCCGAGCGCTTTGTTGATCAGGAAGAAAGCGGCGCGCCTAGCGTTTTCCACGCGTTTTTAGGCGCGACATGTGAACGGCCCCTTATGCTGTCTACACTGAATGCGGCGCGACGCGGCCCGACAGTAATCTGCTGCCGCGTTCTATTTATGAATTGCTCACACAAAGTTTAAATGATTTGCAACGGTCGCCTTGTCGCGTCCAGTGTAGACAGACTTTAGCTGTTGCGGCGCGGCAACTGTCGCGTCCGGTGTAGACACGGACACGGTATAGTGTTCTAAGTAGTTTAGAACGCAAGTTTATTTTGAAAAAAGAGCAACTTTTGGCGTTCGCTCTACATACGTCATCCGGTATAATTGAAACGATTGGCTATGAGCTACGCACAGGCGCATTTGATAGACATTCGTATCGCCCAATAAACGGCTCTGGGCATTCGTAAACCACGCCTCAAATACGAGAAAATGAACATGTGGTTCCCAGACCACGAATCATGACGAAGTCATAACGTGGTCTGGCGATAGCCAGGCTAAAAACACTACTAAAACATACTAAAATACAAAATTGTACTAAAATTGTTGTTTATTTCCCCAAAATAAAGGATTATTTGTTTCCTTTTGGCACTACCAAAACAATGATGACATGTTTCGGTTTTACTGTTTTAGCCACAATTTTAGATACTTTTGGGTCCAGCTCAAAGATGCTAATCAGCAAATGGTTACTAACACAGTTCTGAACAGTTGTACTCACATAAAAACTACATTTTATGGATAAACAACCAAAAAATCATAGCGTCACAACTGAAACTTCACCAAATGTTGTGAATCTTCCTGTAGTGACAATTTTAGATACTTTTGAGCCCAGCTCAAAGATGCTAATCAGCACATGGTTAGATCCCTGCTGAAAAAAACAGCATATGCTGGTTATGCTGGTCCTTTGCTGGTTAATGCTGGTCCTTTGCTGGTTAATGCTGGTCCTTTGCTGGTTAATGCTGGTCCTTTGCTGATTAATACTGGTCCTTTGCTGGTTTATTCTGGTCCTTTGCTGGTTTATGCTGGTCCTTTGCTGGTTCATGCTGGTCCTTTGCTGGTTAATGCTGGTCCTTTGCTGGTTAATGCTGGTCCTTTGCTGGTTAATGCTGGTCCTTTGCTGGTTTATGCTGGTCTTTTGCTGGTTAATGCTGGTCCTTTGCTGGTTAATGCTGGTCCTTTGCTGGTTAATGCTGGTCCTTTGCTGGTTAATGCTGGTCCTTTGCTGGTTAATGCTGGTCCTTTGCTGGTTTATGCTGGTCCTTTGCTGGTTTATGCTGGTCCTTTGCTGGTTTATGCTGGTCCTTTGCTGGTTTATGCTGGTCCTTTGCTGGTTAATGCTGGTCCTTTGCTGGTTAATGCTGGTCCTTTGCTGACTAATGCTGGTCCTTTGCTGGTTTATGCTGGTCCTTTGCTGATTAATACTGGTCCTTTGCTGGTTTATTCTGGTCCTTTGCTGGTTTATGCTGGTCCTTTGCTGGTTCATGCTGGTCCTTTGCTGGTTAATGCTGGTCCTTTGCTGGTTAATGCTGGTCCTTTGCTGGTTCATGCTGGTTCATGCTGGTCCTTTGCTGGTTCATGCTGGTCCTTTGCTGGTTAATGCTGGTCCTTTGCTGGTTAATGCTGGTCCTTTGCTGATTAATACTGGTCCTTTGCTGGTTTATGCTGGTCCTTTGCTGGTTTATGCTGGTTTATGCTGGTCCTTTGCTGGTTTATGCTGGTCCTTTGCTGATTAATACTGGTCCTTTGCTGGTTTATGCTGGTCCTTTGCTGGTTTATGCTGGTCCTTTGCTGGTTAATGCTGGTCCTTTGCTGGTTTATGCTGGTCCTTTGCTGGTTTATGCTGGTCCTTTGCTGGTTAATGCTGGTCCTTTGCTGGTTTATGCTGGTCCTTTGCTGGTTAATGCTGGTCCTTTGCTGGTTTATGCTGGTCCTTTGCTGGTTAATGCTGGTCCTTTGCTGGTTAATGCTGGTCCTTTGCTGACTAATGCTGGTCCTTTGCTGGTTTATTCTGGTCCTTTGCTGGTTTATGCTGGTCCTTTGCTGGTTCATGCTGGTCCTTTGCTGGTTAATGCTGGTCCTTTGCTGGTTAATGCTGGTCCTTTGCTGGTTAATGCTGGTCCTTTGCTGGTTTATGCTGGTCCTTTGCTGGTTTATGCTGGTCCTTTGCTGGTTAATGCTGGTCCTTTGCTGGTTAATGCTGGTCCTTTGCTGACTAATGCTGGTCCTTTGCTGGTTTATGCTGGTCCTTTGCTGATTAATACTGGTCCTTTGCTGGTTTATTCTGGTCCTTTGCTGGTTTATGCTGGTCCTTTGCTGGTTCATGCTGGTCCTTTGCTGGTTCATGCTGGTCCTTTGCTGGTTAATGCTGGTCATTTGCTGGTTAATGCTGGTCCTTTGCTGGTTTATGCTGGTCCTTTGCTGGTTTATGCTGGTCCTTTGCTGGTTAATGCTGGTCCTTTGCTGGTTAATGCTGGTCCTTTGCTGGTTAATGCTGGTCCTTTGCTGACTAATGCTGGTCCTTTGCTGGTTTATGCTGGCCCTTTGCTGGTTTATGCTGGTCCTTTGCTGGTTCATGCTGGTCCTTTGCTGGTTTATGCTGGCCCTTTGCTGGTTTATGCTGGTCCTTTGCTGGTTCATGCTGGTCCTTTGCTGGTTTATGCTGGTCCTTTGCTGATTAATACTGGTCCTTTGCTGGTTTATGCTGGCCCTTTGCTGGTTTATGCTGGTCCTTTGCTGTTTAATGCTGGTCCTTTGCTGGTTTATGCTGGTCCTTTGCTGGTTAATGCTGGTCCTTTGCTGATTAATACTGGTCCTTTGCTGGTTTATGCTGGTCCTTTGCTGGTTTATGCTGGTTTATGCTGGTCCTTTGCTGGTTCATGCTGGTCCTTTGCTGGTTCATGCTGGTCCTTTGCTGGTTAATGCTGGTCCTTTGCTGGTTAATGCTGGTCCTTTGCTGATTAATACTGGTCCTTTGCTGGTTTATGCTGGTCCTTTGCTGGTTTATGCTGGTTTATGCTGGTCCTTTGCTGATTAATACTGGTCCTTTGCTGACTAATGCTGGTCCTTTGCTGACTAATGCTGGTCCTTTGCTGGTTTATGCTGGTCCTTTGCTGGTTTATGCTGGTCCTTTGCTGGTTAATGCTGGTCCTTTGCTGGTTAATGCTGGTCCTTTGCTGGTTAATGCTGGTCCTTTGCTGACTAATGCTGGTCCTTTGCTGGTTTATGCTGGTCCTTTGCTGATTAATACTGGTCCTTTGCTGGTTTATGCTGGCCCTTTGCTGGTTTATGCTGGTCCTTTGCTGGTTAATGCTGGCCCTTTGCTGGTTTATGCTGGTCCTTTGCTGATTAATACTGGTCCTTTGCTGGTTCATGCTGGTCCTTTGCTGGTTTATGCTGGTCCTTTGCTGACTAATGCTGGTCCTTTGCTGGTTTATGCTGGTCCTTTGCTGATTAATACTGGTCCTTTGCTGGTTTATGCTGGCCCTTTGCTGGTTTATGCTGGTCCTTTGCTGGTTCATGCTGGTCCTTTGCTGGTTTATGCTGGTCCTTTGCTGATTAATACTGGTCCTTTGCTGGTTTATGCTGGCCCTTTGCTGGTTTATGCTGGTCCTTTGCTGTTTAATGCTGGTCCTTTGCTGGTTAATGCTGGCCCTTTGCTGGTTTATGCTGGCCCTTTGCTGGCTAATGCTGGTCCTTTGGTGGTTTATGCTAGTCCTTTGCTGGTTAATACTGGTCCTTTGCTGGTTTATGCTGGTCCTTTGCTGGTTTATGCTGGCCCTTTGCTGGTTTATGCTGGCCCTTTGCTGGCTAATGCTGGTCCTTTGGTGGTTTATGCTAGTCCTTTGCTGGTTAATACTGGTCCTTTGCTGGTTTATGCTGGTCCTTTGCTGGTTTATGCTGGTCCTTTGCTGGTTTATGCTGGTCCTTTGCTGGTTAATGCTGGTCCTTTGCTGGTTTATGCTGGCCTTTTGCTGGTTTATGCTGGCCCTTTGCTGGTTAATGCTGGTCCTTTGCTGGTTTATGATGGTCCTTTGCTGGTTTATGATGGTCCTTTGCTGGTTTATGCTGGTTCTTTGCTGGTTAATGCTGGTCCTTTGCTGGTTTATGCTGGCCCTTTGCTGGCTAATGCTGGTCCTTTGGTGGTTTATGCTAGTCCTTTGCTGGTTAATACTGGTCCTTTGCTGGTTTATGCTGGTCCTTTGCTGGTTTATGCTGGCCCTTTGCTGGTTTATGCTGGCCCTTTGCTGGCTAATGCTGGTCCTTTGGTGGTTTATGCTAGTCCTTTGCTGGTTAATACTGGTCCTTTGCTGGTTTATGCTGGTCCTTTGCTGGTTTATGCTGGTCCTTTGCTGGTTAATGCTGGTCCTTTGCTGGCCCTTTGCTGGTTT
Organism: Garra rufa; assembly: GCF_049309525.1. Taxonomy (NCBI): domain Eukaryota; kingdom Metazoa; phylum Chordata; class Actinopteri; order Cypriniformes; family Cyprinidae; genus Garra; species Garra rufa. Next base: position 33,000,623 of record NC_133377.1, read on the forward strand.
ATGCTGGCCCTTTGCTAGTTAATGCTGGTCCTTTGCTGGTTTATGATGGTCCTTTGCTGGTTTATGCTGGTGCTTTGCTGGTTAATGCTGGTCCTTTGCTGGTTTATGCTGGCCCTTTGCTGGTTTATGCTGGTCCTTTGCTGGTTAATGCTGGTCCTTTGCTGGTTTTTGCTGGTTTATGCTGGTCCTTTGCTGGTTTTAGCTGGTTTATGCTGGTCCTTTGCTGGTTTTAGCTGGTTTATGCTGGTCCTTTGCTGGTTAATGCTGGTCCTTTGATGGTTTATGCTGGTCTTTTGCTGGTCAAGGGCCAGCATAAACAAGCAAAGAGCCAGCATAAACCAGCAAAGGACCAGCATAAACCAGCTAAAACCAGCATCCCAGCACCAAAACATACCTAACCAGCATATGCTGTTTTTTTTAGCAGGGATAGCAGTGTTCTGAACAGTGGTACACATAAAAGCTAAATGTTATGGAATAACACCCAAAAAAGTTCTGCCTAATTGCAGAAAAAAAGGTGTTTGCTAGTGACGTTCCTTAAAGTTGCACACCGATTTTCAGGTTATATTGATCTATTAAGATTTTGTTTACATCTACCTTATATATTTTTTGCTTTTTTATTAAGAAGTTTTCTGAGGTAAATCAGTAACAGTTAAAATTTTAACGATATACTTTAATTTTGACAAAACATCCCATGACAGCACATTTTTGGTAGTGACAGTAATGTTTTGGTAGCGACCACATCACATTACAGAATTTTAACCCACATACTGAAACACTACTAAAACATACTTAAATACAAAACAATTACATAACTGTACTAAAAAGCATTTATTTCCCCCAAATAAAGGATTATTTGTTTCCTTTTGGCACTACCAAAACAATGATTTTATGTTTCGGTCGTCACTGTTTCGGTAATGACAATTTTAGATACTTTTGGGCCCAGCTCAAAGATGCTAATCAGCACATGGTTACTAGCACAGTTCTGAACAGTTGTACACATAAAAACTAAATGTTTTGGAATAACTCCACAGATTTTTAGACTTTTGAACACATTTACCCTAAAATGATGGGGGCCTATCTACTCACCATGTAGCTATGAGATCTTTTTAAACCTTACTTAAAAAGAATCTAAAAGATATTTTTTAAAAACAACAATGGAATAAAGTGCAAAAAAATTAATATCATTAATAAAATAAAATCACATAAAATTAATATCATTTTCCCAAGTTCATAAGAAATTTAGGGGTTAGGGTTCAGGACAGCCATCTCCCATTTGAAAGTACCCAATAAATTATTATTTTATAAATTAAGCTTACTAATATTTTGAATATTACTGAAGGGTTTCAATAGATAACAGAAGGATATTAGTAAACATCTAAGATTTGACTTCTGAAATGCTTTTTAAATGTGTATTTTGGTTGTGGGACAGCACTTTGCACCAATTCTGTAGAATGGCCCATATACATATAATACATTTAATATTTAATGCAATAATGGTTGTTAGCATATCAACATGATAAAGGCAGTCATTAAAAACAATAGCTTCTCTTTACTGCGTGCTTTTCGTGAGACATTTGTCGTGCTCTTTGTCCCGTAAAGCGTTCCAAATCGGTCATTTATGAGGTTAGCATCCTGGCTGTATAAGCATTTCACTAGGTTTTGGAACGGAGCCACTGTAAGCTTGCTGTAACGTGTTTATTTCTTGGGTCTTGTCCTGGTCTTGGCATCATAAAGTCGAACATTTCTGAAAATGTTACCGGGGACTGATTTTCCTTTTCTTCTTCTTCCTTCTCTTTTTTTATGGCACACTGCTCACATATATCACAGACAGACAAAGATTATACCACAAATGATATAGCTGGATGCTGGCAAAAGTGGCACCAAATTTTAGCAAGCATGACATCACAGTTTATATCGCATATTTATATTGTTACATAAAGATTATGTGAATAGATATACACCCAATGTGTGTATATAAAAATTTTATATTGACATATATAGAAATTAAATATACTCTAGGGAGAACACTTATAAAACCTTACTCTTGATACCAAAGGTTTTGTTTCCAAGAAACAGACTATAAAAGGTATTCAGAGGAGAATCAATGTCAACACTGACCTTTAGCCCTGGGCAAAGTTTAATCTGTGAATGGAAAACTTTTATAAGTTGTCACAATGTGCTATCTCTTTTCCCAAGCTGACAAAGTATACTAGTATAGAAATACCTGTATGAAAGTTTCCCTAAACAAAATCTGACACAAAATCTACATTCTTTTTTGGCATTAAAGTAAGCACCTTTTTCTCTTCCCTACAAAAAGCAGAAGAGACCACTGAAGCTTGACCGTTTTTTTAGAACAGCTAAATAAAAATACAAACAGACAGGGTTCCACCACATTAAATTTAATGTTATGAGTGCCTAGAGCTTTTTCTAGCATTGTCTTTCGTCTGACATGTGTGATATAAGAGTCTTAAATCCATGAGGCTAGATATCCGGAGGCATGAGCATTGGCCGGACAGTGTAGTATTAAATCCAAGAATGGATACTAACGAGGCTAATTTAAACCTTGCCCATAGATGAACTTCTGTGGCAAGATCTGTAGCCGTAATCCTCCAAAATATACATAACATCACACTTCTTAAAGGTACAGTTACCCAAACATAAACATTCTGTCATTGTTGTTTCTTTTGACTTTCGTTCTTCTGTTGAACTCAAAAGCCATATAGAACATTAGAGCGAGTAAATAATGACACATTTGTCTTTTTTTTGTGTATTATCCTATTAAAGAGAACACGGTGGCCTGTTTTGTGCCAGTGCACAGCATTGCACAATCTTTTCTTTTGGCTATTCTTTTATTTTCTTGCAACACTGATATCCATGCCAGGTACTTTCAGATATCTCATGCATGTTTAGCTCTGGCCAGAAGAGTTGCAATTTGCTGGACCACTTTGTTATTTCTCAAAAGACCATTGGATTATTCTGATTTTGTGTGCCTTTACTTCATGCAAAAGACACTAATGTTATTTAAGTCACAGACTTTCCCAACATCATCTTCTCCCGAAGGAAACAAATGACTTATGCTCTTATAAGCCACCATGATCGACTGCTTTAGTATTTCTAATACAGTTAAGGTCAAACGTTTACATCCCCCTTTCAGAATCTGCAAAATGTTAATTATGAAAACTTTTTGAATTTGAAGATCAGGGTAAATTTTACTTGTTTTGTCTTATGGGAAACATGCACCTATCTTCTGTAGTCTCTGAAGGGGCAGTACTAAATAAAAAAACACATTTCCATTCTGATCAAAAGGCTCTTAATGCATTGTTTTTCCTTCTAAATCATCAGTGATTTTAGTTATTCTAATTTATATTTATATTTTGCCTAAATATCATTTTTTTTTTTCATTTAGTACTGCCCTTCAGAAGCTATAGAAGATACTTCTATGTTCCCCAGAAGACAAAATAAGTTACATTTACCTTTAACTTTAAATTCCAAAAGTTTTCACTCCCTGGCTCTAAATGCATCTTTTTTCCTTTAAAAGCATCAGAGAGCGTTTGGACCTTCTGTAATAGTTGTAGATGAGTCCCTCAGTTGTCCTCAGTGTGTAAAGATGGATCTCAAAATCAGTCAGTTATTGTTGGAAATGATTAAAATACTCAAAAATACTGAAAAACCAAAGAATTTGTGGGACCTAAAGAATTTTTCTGAAGAACAGCAGGCAGTTTAACTGTTCAGGACAAACAAGGGACTCATGAACAACTGTCACTGAACAACAACAACAAAAATTCATTGGTATTAAGAATCAAGTGTATGTAAACTTTTGAACAGGGTCATTTTTATAAATTCACCTATCATTTTCTTTTGTGGACTATATAAAGGTCTTACATGTGGAATATCTTACTCAAGTCAGTACTAAATAAACAATAATATACCTTTTATTTTGGTACAATCATGAACATTTTGCAGATTCTGAAAGGGGACTGTAAACTTTTGACCTCAACTGTATGTTGTAATATATTCTAATATATAATAACCAAATATTTTAGCAAGAAAATCCGTACACAGTTATGATTACAGCTCCATATATTTCGCTTTCTGGACGTAACACGCTTGCTCGGTAGCTCAGCCGGCACCAAATTAGACTTAGGATGTGGGAATCCTTGGGTACAAATCCTGTAAAAAACATGACTCACGGTGAAAGAGCTGAAAGATAAGGGATCGAAAAACAAGCTAAAACGTGATTGCATTTTTTTTTTTTTTTACATCATATTCACTTTTGTTCATACTATTGGGTAAGTTTAGGTGTAGTGCAGATGGCACATTACTGTGAAAAAGTTCCCACAGGTACGTTTTCGTTATAAGATCAGGTTGCCTATTGCATTATTGTAAGCATTAAGTATTTTTTTCACAAAAAAAAAATATTACATTCTCAAGAAGAGAAGTCATCTAAAAGCATTGATTTAATCCGGAAAATGTGACCACAAGAGCTCATGGCTTTAACTAAACCCATGTGCAATTAGTCTCTTACATAGTGACATTTTTAACATTAAACTGTAAATGTAATTTTGGTCAGAAAAAAATATCACACAACCACAGCTAATTTCTGTTGCCTCTGGAAAAAAGGAGTCAATACTTCAGAGATCTTGCTGATAACAGCATTAATGTAAAACACAGAGGAAGCGGCCGAGGAAGCAGTGTATTATGCGGTGGTCTTTGTGGACACATAAAGAACCCACGCTCGTTGTGTTTCACAGACGAATTAAACAGAGGCTGGACCACCCGGACAGATACACAGCATGCTAGCTTTCCAATACAGCACAATACCAGAAGCCTGTCTAATATTATAGCAGCTTCTGAGCCCCGCTGCAGAATGTGCGCACACACACACGCACACGTCTCGCAGCACTAGGGGCCAGATGTCAGAGATAAGTGGGTATGTTCTTCACTGCACCGCTCCACATATGCCTAAACTTGGTGTCCTCATTAACCCAAACACACCATCCACACTCTCTGTACATCCACACAGGGCTGTCTAAACCTGTCAGAGCTTTCGTCCTCACACAGAGGCAAGAAACTGTCACTATTTTTAGGACAGCATGAGCTCCATCATTATGAAGCACAAACCTTTACTGACATGCATTTGATCTGTTCCTCAGAGCCACGTAAACATGATCTGATATATTGTGATTGAAAAAATCTAATTAAGAATAAAATTATTCTAAAATATATGTGTAAATATGGTTCACATTATTGATGATTAATAATAAATTGATACTAAAATAAATCAGGACGGATTAAACTGAAACAGTGTCAGCAAAGACTTGTTTTACTACTTTTTTATGTGTATATATATGTGTGTGTGTATGTAAAGACACACACACAGATTGTTTGGTTATATCTCAAACAATCTCTGATAAAGTGTCACCATTACGGGTTCTTGTGACAGCTTTATTGTTTCTCAGACTTATGATCTCGGACAGAGGCAATACTCTGAGACAACGTTGGGTGTTTTTTAAGCTCTAAAAAGGGATTTCATTTCTCCATGGATGTACAAACAAGCTGTTTGTAAGCAAGAACTTGAGTCATTTACAGCAATTCGAGGTAGTTTGGGACAGAACCACAAACTTTCACCACTGACACAGGATCTATACTGTAATTAGGCGTAAGACAAATCACATTTGACAGCACTTCCCTCAAAAATTGTAAAAATGATGTCATGATAGAATCAAGAGGCATGTTTCTGTTGTTATGACAACTAAACTCTACTGCTGTTACCATACTGAAAACCATATGTTACCATATGTTACTTTATTTAAAAGAAAAAAAAAACATGATAGGCGTATAGGCTTCATGTAGTTTGAATACTTCTATTATATATGACCTATGCAGTGTTTTGAGAGGGATGAATGGATGGATGGATGGATAGGCAGACCGAAGGTGGATGGACAGGCAGATAAAAAATAGATGTGCAGACAGACAGATGATAGATGGACGGACGTACGGACAGAATGACGAATAGATAGATAAGATGTTGGATGGACAGGCAGATGGACAGATTGATGGACAGAAAGACAGACAGACAGATAGATAGATAGATAGATAGATAGATAGATAGATAGATAGACAGACAGACAGACAGACAGACGGATGGACAGGAAGATAGAGATAGAAAGAGGGATAGATTGATGGACAGACAGACGGACGGACGGACGGACGGACAGACAGACAGACAGATAGATAGATAGATGATGATGAACGAACAGACAGACAGACAGATAGATGATAGACAGATAGATAAGGTGTTGGATGGACAGGAAGATAGACTGATAGATAGATAGATGGACGGACGGATGGACAGACAGACAGGCGGATAGACGGACTGATGGACAGATAAATAGACAGGAAGCTAGAAAGACAGATAGATGGATGGATGGATGACAGGAAGATAGAAAGACAGATAGATAGATAGATAGATAGATGTACAGACTGACGGACAGACAGACAGACGGATGGACAGGATGAAAGAAAGGTGGGTAGATAAATGGACAGACAGACAGATAGATGATAGATGATATATATATAGAGGAACGGACAGACTGATGGACAGGAAGATAGAAAGAGGGATAGATAGATGGACGGACAGACAGACAGACAGACAGACAGACAGATAGTTGGATGGATGGACGGATGGACAGGAACATAGAAAGATAGACAGATGGACGGATGAAAGGACTGATGGATAGATAGATAGATAGATAGATGGATGGACGGACAGATAGATAGTTGGATGGATGGATGGACGGACAGACAGACGAATGGACAGGAAGCTAGAAAGACAGATAGATAGATGGACGGATGGACAGGAAGATAGAAATACAGATAGATAGATGGACAGATGGACGGATAGACAGACAGACAGATGGACAGGAAGATAGAAAAAGGGATAGATTGATGGACAGACAGACGGACGGACAGACATATAGATAGATAGATAGATAGATAGATAGATAGATAGATAGATAGATAGATAGATAGATAGATAAATGAACAGACAGACAGACAGATAGACGATAGACAGACAGACAGACTGACAGATAAATAAGGTGTTGGATGGACAGGAAGATAGATAGATAGATGGACGGACGGATGGATGGATGGACAGGAACATAGAAAGATAGACAGATGGACGGATGAAAGGACAGATGGATAGATAGATAGGTAGATAGATGGACGGACCGATAGATAGTTGGATGGATGGATGGACGGACAGACAGACGAATGGACAGGAAGCTAGAAAGACAGATAGATAGATGGACGGATGGACAGGAAGATAGAAATACAGATAGATAGATGGACAGATGGACGGGTAGACAGACAGACAGATGGACAGGAAGATAGAAAAAGGGATAGATTGATGGACAGACAGACGGACGGACAGACATATAGATAGATAGATAGATAGATAGATAGATAGATGAACAGACAGACAGATAGACGATAGACAGACAGACTGACAGATAAATAAGGTGTTGGATGGACAGGAAGATAGATAGATAGATGGACGGACGGACGGACTGACGGACAGATAAATAGACAGGAAGCTAGAAAGACGGAGAGTTAGATGGATGGATGGATGGATAGACAGGAAGATAGAAAGACAGATAGATAGATGGACAGACAGATAGATGATAGATGATATATAGATAGACGAACGGACAGACTGATGGACAGGAAGATAGAAAGAGGGATAGATAAATGGACGGACAGACAGATAGACAGAATGAATGGACAGATAGATAGTTGGATGGATGGATGGACAGACAGACAGATACACAGGAATATAGAAAGATGGATGGACGGAAGGACAGACGGATAGATAGATAGATAGATGGAACAATGGATAAACTAGCTTTTTAAAATCTCTATAGAACAATAGAGGCACCTCAAGAACTTAATACTCTGAGGTCTTTGTTGATCCTAAGGTGGAGCACAGTTTGAAGAACCTTTCTTTTTTAGAAGTGTACATACAGGAGAATTCCTCAACAAAGGCACTTGACTCGCATTGCCAGCCAGGTCAAATAAAGTGGGTAAATATACACTTGAGAGGTCAGTCCAGTTGTTGTTTTACAGTGTGTGTGTGGTCCAGCCTCCATTATGCCCTAATAAACTGATGGCTGTTGCTCTGCTGGGTTCTAGTGTGTGCTAATAAAAAGCACTTTAATGGACATCGCCCCTCCCTTCCACCTCTGCATCCATTCTTTTCCCATCCATACTGGCACACTTCTGCATTCACTGCTCCTTACTACTCAAGAGAATGAGAGAATAAATTTTACTGCCTCAATCCATCACACACCCGGTCAACCCCCCCATCTGCCACACTTCTGCTGATCACAAAATGAACCATACTGTCCTCTCCTCCCCCTTCTTTCTAATATCACACAGCATTAACCTCTGATAAAATACAAGAAGATTGAAATAGCTAGATGGACACAAAGGGGCTTCTGACAACTGAAATTCCCTTTCATGATGATAGATAGATAGATAGCTAGATAGATCTGAGCATAGCTTCATTAGCTAAAAGTAGGAACACTTCAAGACAGAATGTAAAAATCAATTTTACAGCCTTCCTCTCATATATGCTAATTTTTACTTTGGACGGGAAAAAGGCAAAGTTAATTGCAGCACCGTCTCCAATGGCACACTCCACACTTTCCCATCTCTCTTATTACTTAAGAGGAAACTTTTGCATATTACCGCTCTTCAGAGCCTCCGCTGTGGCACACTTCTGCAATTACTTCTGTCTACTTTTCCTTTGATTAATCAAAATGGTACGTAATTATGTTCTAACAAATGGAATAGTTTTACAATGAGATTTTTCACATAAAATGTCTCAAATAACAAGAACAATGGATTTTTAAAGAAAAATAAATATTATCATGCAGCAATTTTGCACCACAAGTAAAACTCAAATTTCATTATGGGTTGAAAAGTGTACCTGATCCTCTTTGTTTGCAATTTTTCTTGTCTCTTCCATAGAATATAGCTGTTCACATTTCCTAAGAAAGAAGACAACAACAACAATGTCTTTGTGGTATGGAGATGCCATATGACAACATTCATTTATATGACAAAAAAGTTAGATTACAATGAGATTTGACATAAAATAGCTTAAAAAAACAAGAATAACCGATTTTTAAAGACAATTTTAACTTAAATATATAGCAAAAGTGAGATAACAATGAGATTTTATGTAAAATAGCTCAAACAGCTTGAATAACAATCATGTGGGTTAAAAACAAGGTTTCTTCAGTGACTGCTATTTTAATTCCAACAATTCTTATGGTCTTTTCTGAATTCCTAAGGCAAAGGGAAATAGTGTGTCACCATATGGCTGCACCGTACCATAGAGGGTTAAAGAAAAGAAACAGAGAGTTTTATTGCTTCTTTTCTTTCTTGACAGTCCAGACCCAGGTTACAATAGCTTTTGCTACTCTGCCTATTTCTCTTTCTCCCATCACTCCTCGAACTGTCTTTTTTTCCCCCTCTCTAGCTGTCAGTAATGATACGGATTTAAAAAATAACAAAAAATTGTCAGACCCACCCCCCCAAAATTCAACACTTCCTTACATTTCAAAACCGCAGGCATTAAGTCCATCTCTACTCGAGAATGAATCCTATCAGCATCATTACGAACTCCGATCCGCCGTTTTTTCACAATGACACCCATTGAAATGACCTTATAAAGAATGGCACATTCTATTTTCCGCCTTCAACACATCACTTAAAAGTTGGAGATCAATTTTACAGCTTCCTTCTTTCCATCTGCCCCTTCATACCCTTTCACTCATCTACTCTTTGTAAAGAGGCAGAAAATCCATTTTAAAGGTCTTCCCTAAAATGACCGTCCCTTTTACAGAGCCTTTAAAGAGGGAAGAGAATCGATTTAGAAACTCCACCTCTTCTCCAACCATGGCACATGTCAAACTTCTGCTCTTCTCTGCTCTAGTTTTTTTTTTTTACTTCAACTTTACAATCCCTCTTCAACCAAAAAACAAGAGGCACAAGCCGACATCCATCATTATTGTTTCATCCCTCCACCTCAAGAAAAGCTTCAGAGGGATCAATAAAATCCTCTCAATGGTCATTTACAGACACACACACTCCCACACAACACTGCAATCTGCCGTGGCACAAGACCATCAGTAAAACACCCTCGCAACATTACCATACAGGTGCTCTGTCCCTGTGTAAGGCACACTTCTCTGATCTGTTCAGTGTGTTTGTTGAGGAGAATTGGGGTCATTGTTTTAAAGAAAAGCTTTTGGGGGTTGCTAAGACAATTCACCACCTTCTTCTTTTGGTATTTCAGCAGCACCTGTTACACCACTGTGGAATAGAGTTTGCCATTCATCCTGTGTGTTTATACGGTCACTTTCTACATTTCAGATATATATATAATACAATGGTAAATATTTCAGGGCTATTTGCGACAAAAAATGAAAACTACTAACAATAAAAATCTAGTCATGATTAGCAGAGTTGTGATATCTGATTCTTTTTAATGAGTCATTTGAAAAGATTCAGAAAACTTGCTTATTAATTACGGTGGATTAACCTGGTGAAAAAAACAGCTAAAACCAGCCTAGGCTGGTTGGCTGGTTTTAGCTGGTCAACCAGCCTGGTTTTAGCTGGTCATAGCTGGAAGGCAGGCTGGTTTTAGAGGGGTTTTGGCCACTTTTCCAGCCTGGCCAGGCTGGTCAGGCTGGTCTTAGGTGGTCAGGCTGGGAAACCACCAGCTAAAACCAGCCTGACCAGCCTGGCCAGGCTGGGAGACCAGCTAAAACCAGCTACTTCCAGCTTAAACCAGCTAAGACCAGCCAACCTGCCTAGGCTGGTATTAGCTGTTTTTTTCAGCAGGAATCGTACCAAAAACAGCTTGCTCCCTCTTTAGCGTGATTCAGAATAAAGCAGAAAATGTAAGACTGTAATTCCTTAAAGTGCCCCTATTATGCAATTTTTAAGGTTCCTAATAGTTTTGCGAGTCTCCTACAAGTTTGCATGCATGCACGATCAAACAATGCTTCAGTTTTCTCAAAATATGCATTTAAAGCAGTAGTTCACTTTCAGAACAAAAATGTACAGATAATTTACTCACCCCCTTGTCATCCAAGATGTTCATGTCTTTCTTTCTTCAGTCATAAAGAAATTTTGTTTTCTGAGTAAAACATTTCAGAATTTCTCTCCATATAATGGACTTCTATGGTGCCCCTGAGTTTGAACTTCCAAAATACAGCTTCAAAGAGCTCTAAATGATCACAGCTGAGAAAAGAAGGGACTTATCTAGCAAAACAATGGTTTATTTTCTAAAAGAAATTACAATTTATATACCTTTTAACCTCAAATGCTTGTCTTGTCTAGTTTGGCAAGACAAGCATTTGAGATTAAAAAGTACATAAGTTGTAAATGTTTTTAGAAAATAACCCATTATTTCGCTAGACAAGACCCTTCTTCCTCGGCTATGATCATTCAGAGCTCTTTGAAGCTGCATGTAAACTGCATTTTGGAAGTTCAAACTCGGGGCACCATAGAAGTCCACTATATGGAGAGAAATGCTGAAATGTTTTACACAAAAAACACCATTTGTTTACGACTGAAGAAAGAAAGACATGAACATCTTGGATGACAAGGGGGTGAGTAAATTATCTGTACATTTTTGTTCTGAAAGTGAACTACTCGTTAATATCACATCTTTCGAGCTTTCGGAGACAATTCAACACCTTTTTTTTTTGGTATATCAGCAGCATCTGTTACACCAATGTGGAAAAGTTCATTCACTCATCCATAATTTACTCACCACCTTGTCATCCAAGATGTTCATGTCTTACTTTCTTCAGTCATAAAGAATTAGTTTTTTGAGGAAAACATTTCAGGATTTCTCTCCATATAATGGACTTCTACGGTGCTCCTGAGTTTGAACTTTCACAATGCAGTTTAAATGCAGCTTCAAAGGGCTCTAAACGATTCCAGCTGAGGAAGAAGGGTCTTATCTAGCAAAACAAATTTTCTAAAAAAAAAAAATGATTTATATACTTTTTAAACTCCAATGCTCAGTTTGTCTAGCTCTGCGTGTACTCTGTGTATTCCGGTTCAAGAGAGTTAGGGAAGGTTGAAAAACTCTCATCATTTTCTTCCCCAACTTCGCCCTACATCGCTGTTTTTCCTTTTTTGTAAAGGCCGTTTGTTCGTATTTGCACGCTCACTTTGTAAACACTTAGTTGGTATTTCTGCAGCAATGTAGGGCGATTTTGAAGTTGGAGGAGAAAATGAGATGGGAGATTTTCGACCTATTCTCTTGAACCGGAATTCATAGGGAACTAGACAAGATGAGCATTTGAGGTTAAAAAGTATATAAATTGTCAATTCTTTTAGAAAATAACTGATCGTTCGCTAGATAAAACCCTTTAGAGCCCTTGAAGCTGCTTTAGAGCCCTTCAAGCTGCATTTAAACTGCATTTTTGAAGTTCAAACTCCACTATATAGAGATAAATCCTGAAATGTTTTCCTCAAAACACATAATTCATTTACTACTGAAGAAAGAAAGACATGAACATCTTGGATGACAAGGGGGTGAGTAAATTATACTGTTCTGGAAGTGAACTTCTCCCTTAATTTCTTAAAGTGCCCCTATTATGCAATTTTTATGGTTCCTAATATTGTTTTGGTAGTCTCCTACAATGGGTTTACATGCCAAGTCAAATCAAGATTATTTATAGAGCGCTTTTTACAATACAAGTTGTGTCAAAGCAACCCAACAGTATTAAAATAAGACAATATTTGCATGAAAGGTCAAACAATGCTTCCATTTTCTTAAAATATGTATTTAATATCAACTCATTTTCCAGCAATTCTCAAAAGATTCTTTCAAAGCAGTTCAAAGATTCAGTCTCTGGGATTAGAATTACGACTCGTTTAAGCTGTTCAGAATCGATTCTTTTTTTTGGGAGACAATTACTTTATTTATCATGCACGCTTTACAACTCCGCAGAACATGCTGTGTGAAAGGCAATATTCAAAATGGCATAATAAAGGCACTTTAAGTCATGCTGCTTTATAAAACAGGTGAAAAAAATACCATTATATAACCTGAAAGCAACTTGCAGTGTTGTTATAGCTCAGCCGGCATGGAATTGGACTCAGAATGCAGGATCTTTGGGTACAAATTACGTCAAAAACATGATTCACAATGAAAGAGCTGAAACATGAGAGATCGAAAAACAAGCTAAAAAGGCATGCTTGTGATTGCGTTTTTACATCACATTCGCTTTTGTTCATACTATCAGGTAGGTTTAGGTGTAGTGCAGATGGTATATGTTATTTTAAAGGGTCATGGAGCATTAGAGTTATAGAGCCACTCAATGGACATTTCAAGTCAGAACTGCGGTGACGTGTACAAAACCAACGTCACATAAAATGTATACATTCATCTGTTCCAGGGAAAAAAAAATCTAACACTCTTTTAGCACCACTCAGCAGACATTTCACATCGAATATGTCCCAAAATGTACATGACAGTACATATTTTGTGCCTTGCCACAGGTTTTTAGGTACATTTATTATTATTATTATTTTAATCTGTGTTTTGCTACTGTTTGCATGTCTATGTATTTACATTGTTTCCTCTGCAATGTTGCATGTTAAACAATGCTAATAAAGTGTTTCAAAACTGATTGACAGTTGATTCACAAAACAGCTTTTTTGATGACAGTTTTTCTCTTTTTTATGGTGGTAACAATATCTGTGTCCCCTATAGTATTTTTGTGGTTACCATGGAAAAATTTTGTTAGGTTTGGATAGCTAGCAAAAATACTACAGTATATGATATTCAAGCGTCTTTCGGCTCAGTGTGCCTCACAGCACTGCAAAACATATGAGGTTTCATAAGCCGTACACAGTTACACCTTAATTATCAGAGCGAGACCCGATGCACAGATCCCATCTCTCCATCTTTATCTCTGGCCTGGAGGAACTCAAGTCTAGATATGTCTACAAGCGAACGCAAACAGTTAAGATTTCACCTTTGAATGCAGAATTTACATGTAGCGGTGACTTACGTCAACCATATAAACTTGCTGAACGTATACATGGGCAGTGTGGAAGATTTTTCTTGAGGTTTTAGGTTTACTGCTTGAACTGGTAGCTTCAGAATCCTGTGGAACGGTGGAGAAAAGGATTATGTGTGTGTGTGTGTTTGTGTGTGTGTGGCTTTTCTCAGAGATGGAGGCAGATTCTCAGAGACCACAAGCCCTAAACATATCTGCAGGCCAGATGCTAACCACTCAATCTTTCCCTCCTCTCTTTCTCTCTCAACTGAAGCGTTTCTGTGAATGCTGTTCATTAAAAGCATCACAACACTCCCACATACTAAGGCAACTGTAATGTAAAATGTTGGCATGAGTGTTGTATACATCCGCTTCTTCAGCATTGCGATGTTGGATTGCTTGTCTGAATAGCCAGCGAATATGATTAAGTGTGCGGCCTGACTGTGTGCATTCAGGAAATGACACAGTCGGTTTCTAATTAGCATTGTGCACAGAGCTGTGATGGTGCACATTTCCACTCCATCCACAACTGTTTTGCTGAATTAGGATGTCACTGGTTTGGAAAGGAAAATCTCCCTGCATCCGAAGGTACAGTATGTGTGCAGTGATAGGAGTGAATTGATGAGTTCATACCACCCACACACAATACAGTGGAATAGAATTTCCTCCGACTGGGGAACGGAGAGTGTTGGAGAGAACAGAGAGGAGGAATCTGTGAAGATATGAAAGAGATATAGTTTCAGGCAAACTGCTCTCCATGCCAGCAGAACCCACTGCCTGTTGTTTTCCATGGCACATCGAATATCATCAACCTTTCATTGATGTAAACCTGCACACCTTACACCTCATAGATATACAAAAGCACATTTCTAATATCGCAATGACAGTTCGGCGTTTATTAGAGTACTTATGATTCAGTCATCCTCGCATAATACAAGAAAAAAAAACATTAGGGCTGTCAATAGAAAATAATAATAATAAAAAATGTATATACAGTTGAAGTCAAAAGTTAACACACACCTTGTAGAATCTGCAAAATGTTCATTATTTTACCAAAATTAGAGGGATCGTTCAAAATGCCTGTTACTGACCTGAATAAGATCCCTGCTGAAAAAAAAAACAGCTAAAACCAGCCTAGGCAGTAACTGGTTTTAGCTGTTCTCCCAGCCTAGCCAGTCTGGTCAGGCTGGTTTTAGCTGGTGGTTTCCCAGCCTGACCAGCTAAGATCAGCCTGACCAGCCTGGCCAGGCTGGAAAAGTGGCCAAAACCCCTCTAAAACCAGTCTGCTGACCAGTTATGACCAGCTAAAACCAGGCTGGTTAATCAGCTAAAACCATCCAACCAGCCTAGGCTGGTTTTAGCTGTTTTTTTTCTCACCAGGGTTATTTCACATAAAATACGTTCACATATAGTCCATGAGAGAAAATAATAGTTGAATTTATAAAAATGACCCCGTTCAAAAGTTTACGTACACTTGATTCTTAATACTGTGTTGTTACCTGAATGTTTTTTGTTTAGTGATAATTGTTCATGAGTCCCTTGTTTGGCCTGAACAGTTAAACTGCCTGCTATTCTTCAGAAAAGTCCTTTAGGTCCTACATAGGGTGACCAGATGAGATTGGTTGAAATTCGGGACGGAGGGGGGGTGTAATAATAAAGATAATGAATTTGATGTTTTTATTAATATAAGTAGCCTACATATAATATAGAAGTAACGTTAGGCATTTTTATACTTCAAACTTAAGTTAATGAACCAATCATATTTTTATTAACAAGTACATATGCATATAAATTGATATAGCCTAATACGTAGGCTATAGAAGTATTTTGAACACGGTGCCTCGCCCTCGACCGGTCTGACTTCTTCACGCGACTTCTGCCTGCACTTTCAACTGTCCTAATGGCTGCTGCAACTTGCGCTCTCTTCATCTACTCTATAAAGCAAAAAGGGGACAAAAAGGTCGTATTGTCTTTGTGCATATAGCCTAGATGAATTAATAGAAACAATATACTATACAACAATAACTTTAAATTCACACTTGAGCTATATAGCCTACCGAGGTTGTGGAGGCTCGACATCAGCATATTTTGCAGAGCTTTTCACTGCTGCCAGCACTCCCGTCTTTCCCAGGATGTATTTATGGAACTCTGCACAAGTCATTAAATTAATTTTTACTTTGATTTCGCTGCGGACCAGTTTAATTTTCGGGACAATTAGAGCGGGATTCGGGACAGCAGCTTAGATTTCGGGACTGTCCCGAATTTTTCGGGACGTCTGGTCACCCTAGTCCTACAGGTTCTTTGGTTTTTCAGCTTTTTTGTATATTTGAACCCTTTCCAACAATGACTGTATGATTTTGAGATCCATCTATTCATGCTAAGGGCAACTGAGGGACTCATATGCAACTATTACAGAAGGTTTAAATGCTCACTGATGATTTAGAAGGATAAACGACGCATTAAGAGCTGGGAGGGAGGGGGGGGGGGACTTTTGAACAGAATAAAGATGTGTACATTTTTCTTATTTTGTCTAAATATCTTTTTTTAAGCCCTTCAGAAGCTACAAAAGCACTTACATGTTCCCCAGAAGACAAAATAAGGTAAATTTACCCTGATCTTCAAATTCCAAAAGTTTTCACTCCCCTTAATAACTTAATCGTTTTCATCACTTTTCCTTCTAAAGCATCAGTGAGCGTTTGAGCCTTCTGTAATAGTTGCATACGAGTCCCTCAGCTGTCCTCAGTCTGAAAAAATGGGAAAAGATGGATCTCAAAATCATACAGTCATTGTTGCAAAGGGTTCAAATACACAAAAATGCTGAAAAACCAAAGAATTTGTGGGACCTGAAGGATTTCTCTGAAGAACAGCAAACAAGGGACTCATGAACAACTGTCACTAAACAAAAACAGCTGTGGATCATTCACGTTACATCACAGTATTAAGAATCAAGTGTATGTAAACTTTTGAACGGGGTCATTTTATAAATTCAACTATTACTTTCTATGTAAACGTCTATTATGTAAAATATCTTATTCAGGTCAGTACTAAATAAATAATAACATGCATTTTGTATGATCCCTGATATTTTGGTAAAATAATGAACATTTTGCTAATTCTTCAAGGTGTATGTAAATGTTTGACTTCAACTGTATATACACATATGGGTTTGACTTTAAAATAAATTTGTCATTAAGAAAGCCTTTTTCAGTCGTTTAATGGTAAATCTGATTGCGGGTTATGGAATTGTGTAACATTTTATATTCATAACTACGCATTAACATAATTCATACTAAACAGCACTGAGTTCTTCTGGTTACAAAGTAGTAAGTTCCTCAAAATAATCCAGGCCTACACATGCAAGCACACACTCAAATACTGCTGTGTCGGAGGGAACTTTCCCGCGACGCCACCATTTTGGCTTTCCTGCTCCGCGTTTTTGTAGAAAGCTCAACGGGCCTCTGCATTTAAAATACTGCCCACAGAGTCAGTCAGCAGACGGCCAACCGCATGACAAACACACAGGCCTCCTTCTGCACGCACAACCATTCACTACCTGTTCTCCATACATGCAGCAAATATGAGTATTACACAGAACAGGAAAATCCAGCCAACGCGATCCACACCTGTACTGCACAGAACAATCATCTACTGTGTCTAAATTACATCCTGAATTACAATACATCAAAACAATATAACCCAGAGGAAGATTTATTGCTCACAATTAGTTTTTTTACAACGTTGTTGACATTTCATTATCAACACTGTCTGAAAAAGTCTGAATAATGAGATTAGAGGTTGTAATTACCTTTTTAATTTTTTTTATTCTAGAAAAAAATGTATCATGTTTACCATAAAAATAAGCAACAGCAAAATTGTTTAAAAATTTTTTAAGCAATTTTGAGCACAGTCTGAGATCTTCTTTGAAACTCGAGTGGAGACACATGAGATTACTAGGGGCCTTCATCTCATGAGAAATATCTGAGAAGCTGGAGACTTAAGCAAAACATTTCCTTTCCTTTCAGTCTCATTGCAAAAAGTGAACTCCTTTGTGATTTTCTTTCTCTTAAAAACTAAACCAACACACTTAAAAAAATAATAAAGAATGACGTTTTCTATATTATTAGTATATCTCCACAAATCAGTGAAACATAAGGCATAGGACCATGCTGAAAGAGCTTGAAGTATCGCCCGCCTACTGGGAGAAATTCTGCCTGGAAGCAGGACCAGAGCAAGTTTGGCCTTGTGACATGATAACTGCAGTCAGGAATGAAGGTGAGACATCTGATTCCAGATCAGGCCTTCGGGACAGCCTTAGGGTCAGTTGTAGTCAAGCTGAACAGACTCGGGGGTCTCAGTGGGGGTTCGAGGTCTCACTCTTACACCTTAGAACACTTAGTTTTAATTACTGCTGCTAAACACTCTCAGCTGTCACACACAGTCAAATGCAGACACATACATCAACACGCAGGCACACACTTTTGCAGTAAGACGAGTCTAAAACAGCAGCGATCTGACGTGAAAGTAAGGAATCGTGTTGCATAAACATTGTGTTTATTTCAATTTGATAGCATAACAGCATGGATGTATGGAAGCCCAATTCTGCCACTGGATGAAAAAAAGAAAAGAACAAAGATAACTCAATCTTTTTATCTCACAATTCTGATGACTTCTCTTGCAATTCATGGAGAAAAAAATTGACTTGCGAGAGTTGCGAGCTGTACAATTCAGAGTGGAGGTATGAAATTAGATTTTAGACTCCCCCCCCCCTCTTGCAATTCTTAGTTTACATCTCATAATTCCCACTTTTCTTTTCAGGATTGCCAGTTTATATCTTGCAGGTTTAAAAATAAAAAAAAAATATGTTTTTGAAAAAATTGTGAGATACAAACCCAGAATTGCAACAAAAAAAAGGTGAGATATAAGTTTAAAATTGGGAGATATGAACTAACAATTCTGAAAACATATAAAAACTATGAGATGTTATGCAATTGTGAGTTTATAACCCTCATTTGTGACTTGATCTTTATCTTGGAGTTCTCAAGAATTTTCAGAATTGTGAGAAAAAAAATCCAGAATTGTGAGATATAAACTCAAAATTGAGAAAAAAGCTTGAATTGTAAGATATAAACCCAGAATTGCGAGAAAAAAAGTGAGAATTGTTAAATTCGCAGTTCTGAAAAAAAAATCTGAACTGTGAGATATAAAGTCAGAATTGTGAGATATGAACTCAGAATTGCAAGAAAAAAGCCAGAATTGAAATATAAAATCAGAATTGCAAAAAAGCCAGAATTGTGAGATTATAAACCCAGAATTGTGAGATATAAACTCAGAATTATGAAAAATCCAGAATTGTGAAATATAATCTCAGAATTACAAAAAAATCCAGAATTGTGAGATATAAACTCAGGATTACAAAAAATCCAGAATTGTGAAATATAATCTCAGAATTACAACAAAAAGTCAGAATTACAAAACAGCCAGAATTGTAAGATATAAACTCAGAATTGCGGGAAAAATTTGAAACCCAGAATTGCGAGAAAAAGCTATGATATAAACTCATAATTGTGAGGAAAAAAGTCTGAATTGTGAGAGATAAACACAAAATTTTGAAAAAAGCCCAGCATTATCAGGAAAAAACACGAATGACGAGAAAAAAATGTGAGAATTGTGAGATGTAAGTTTTAAAGGTCCCATATTGTCAAAATCGAAATTTTTCATGATAACTGAGGTCTAGGGGGTAATGTAACTACCAAATAAGTTTCAAAACAGTCAGACCACAACAAACTGCACACAGCCTGAATAAAGTATCCGTTCCTTTTCACGAGCCCCAGTAACTTCCGTAAAAATATGACGTCCGATCTACTCAGTCACCGCCTTCAGTCACCACCCAGAGCAGCAACCACCGGGTGCTTCTCAATATCCCTCCTCGTTTCCTCGCTCCTCCGTCCTCCATCCTATGACCCGGAAACCGATCGAGCTCAGCCATCTTGTAGGACATCTCAATTCTTTAATTGCACCATGAGGAGGCGAGGATCGAGGAGTAAGGAGGCTTCCTGAGGAGTCTTAAGCGAGGATACACAGGTGTATCCTATGCGGAAGTGTTTTATCGACTAAACGTGACGCACTCCTCCCCCTTCAGATCTGTCGTAATAATTAACATTTATATTTTACCTTTGCAGTGTAAATAATGTCATATATTTAAACAGGGCATCTTGCTTTGTTAATAATTATTATGAATGCCTTAAATAACTAACTTTAACAACATATGGGCAGATCCCTTTAGCGGCCTTTATGACGCTTTGAAGTGACGCTTGAGTGGTCAAGAATATTCCAATGTTCATCCTTTGATTCCTCCGTCCTCATTTCCTTTCCTTAAATCCTTCCCTCGTATCCTAAGGAGGTGGAGCTAATGCTGCCTTCATGTGATATGGGAAAGATGATGCTTTCCACTTGTGAAGTGGAAATTACCAGTGTGTCGTGTTCAGGTGCTTTTGTTGTCGTAGTGAAGAGAAACATGGCGGACTCGGAATTTGTCCTCACATGCTACTTTGGTAAAACAGACCAAATAAAATAACATGAGAAAATTGCCTCCTTCAGAACACTGTACCGCACAGCACCCTACTGGAGGCGAGCCATGACAAGCTAGCATCTTCTCTTAACGGTATTTTTAAAGACAACACTACATTTAAATAGCGACGTTATTAAAATCCTTTATGCCCCAGCATTATGGGGGCTACAAACTAACCAACTAAACAGCAGAGAACTTTTAACATCATGCAATGTTTATCATTCAGTATAGTTTCGTCAAAGACTATAGAATACCCAAGTCATGTCACTCGGCGGCCATCTTTGAAACGCCTCTCGGGCATACAAGTGCAGCTCCTATCTGTTTGAATGGGGAAACATCAAATTCTCCAAAACTGTTTGCCAAACTTACGATTAAATTTCATATTTGGAATCACCAATGAAATCTAACAAGAACTGCCTCATAAATATAGTTACTTGTGCTCCAATAGCGTGAAAAAACGCTTATTTTTCCGGCTAGATGAGCCAGTGCGCATGCGCAGTACTGAGCGCACGTCTTAGAGCGCCGATTGTTTCTATAGCAACCGGGACTTCTAACGGCAGCTGCGGTGACGCGCTGACTTTTCTAATCAACTATTGGCTCTTTCACTAAGAAGGCGGGGCTTCGTGGCCATAATGAGCGTTGCATTTTTCCCCATTCAAAACTACACGAGTGACATGTCTTGGGTATTCTATAGTCTTTGGTTTCGTTGCTGTCCGCCATGTTGAAAGGTCAAAGTTTATCCCATCTCGGCCACTCGGGTATCATAAAAAATTTCGAGCTTTCCAGTGGAAATTACAACGTGAGTGGGTGTTCATGTGCAATTTAGATGTCGGATTTTGGTATTTACCATAATTACGATAGCACATGAAGGCAGCACAAGATGCGAGGAAAGGAAGCAAGGAAAGGAAACGAGGATGCAAAAATAAAAAATGAGAAGCACCCACCGTCCCACCCTCCTTTTGTGAAACCTCGACAACTTCACGTCCATGCCATTGCTAAGCAACAACAACACGAAAACAAGTGGAGAAAACCCTGTTCAGTCGATAGATGTCAAGCTACATCATTACACAGGCTTCCGAACAACGTTAATATAAGAGACCAGTGGCACGTCAACTTCAGCCACTTTCACACAGCCATTCCGGAAAATACACGGATAATGTGTCCCACGATTTGTTCCGGAATTGCTTAATTAGGTTCATTCACAGTTGTTTTCCGGAATCTGTGCGTGCTTTACACACAACATGTAAAGACGTGACATTTGAATGTGAGATGTAATGCGACACGTACATTTCACTAAACTGAAACTAACCTGATTTTCAGCGCTGATAGTGAGGGGCTGCCTGATCGCTGCTTCTTTCAACTTGCACATATTTTTTCCGTCGTGAAGAGTCGCAGCGTAAAGTGCATCATCACTACAACACTGCCTTAATGGCATTTGGTTCTGGCTTTTGTTAACACAGCGCTCGTTCCCGTAATTTTCCGGAATCAGCGCGCATTGTGAAATGGGCTTTACTAAAGCAACAGTTACGTAGCTTACTGCATTCAGTGTTTGAAAAAGAAAAAAACATTAATGATTATTCTGAAATATCCTGTTGAGTATCACCAAGCCACAGCACGCTAGGCTACAGCATACATGACCATAGTTACTTGTGGTTGGCTTGGATGTGCGTCACTCATAAAACAACAGGCCAATCAGAAGAGAGGCTCATGAATATTAATTAGATGGGCCAAAATCGACCTGTTCTTGACAGAGCTCCTAAAAAAGGAGCTGTAAAAATATATTGAGATGGATTTTGGCACTTATACCGCAGATGTATATTCTTAAGGACATCAACAACTAAAATAAACCTCCAGAAATGTGTACAATATGGGACCTTTAAATTATGAGATATAAACCTAGAATAATGAAAAAAGCCAGAGATTGTAAGATTTAAACACAGATGTTAATTAACCTGATGTTAATTTGCAATTGCGAGTTTATAACCCTCATTTGTGACCTTTGATTTTGCAGTTCTCAAGAATTCTCAGATTTTTGAGATTTGTGAATTGTGAGGTATAACTTCAGAATTATGATAAAAATGTCAGAATTGTTAAACAAACTCAGAACTGTGAAAAAAAAAAACAGAATTGTGAGACAAAAATTCTGAATTGTGAGATCAAAAGTCGTAATTACTTTTTTAATTTAATTTTTTTTAACATCCCCTGGCAGAAGCAAGCTTCCATACGGATATAAAGTGTCTTAGAGAAAACATTTGAACTTGATAAAGAGACAGAAACATTTTTTCTTACTGGAAATGGCTTAAACTAAGAAAATTGAATTTCGGATGTGCAAACAATAGCGCACACAATGGATACGCATGCACACACACTCGGGCCAAGTATGTCCTCATACCATTTCAGCAAACACAAGAATACGTGTGTGAGTTTGTCCTCTCAGACGAGACCACAGTCTTGCACAGTTTCCAAGCTCAGCGTCTCCAGAGTGTCAGCACGGTCAAATTTCTCTCTCACCATATCCATTTTTCTTTTGCTCCATGTCTCTTTCATTTCTCAGTCTCTCTTTTTTGGCTCTGTCTATTTCCAATCTGTCTTTTCTCTTTATAATTTATTCCAGCTCTGCTGTTTCTACTGATTAGCCAAAAACCATATTAAATCAAAAATGGAGGGGAACATAACCGGTCTTCATTCAGAAAATTCCTCGAACTATCAAGGCTCTTTTTTTTTGTCTATATGCTATATTAAGGTCAGATTGTGGTTCTATGGTGGTTGTCAGGATTATCAGTGAAGGTTATTTTGGTAAATAATGTTATATATATATATATATTTTTTTTTTAACTAAAATTCATGTTCATGTTTCTGTAGAACTTGAAGTCAATGACTTGGTGGTGTAATGGTCTGAAAATTACAATAATTAAAATAGTTTAATTTAAAAACTGAAATTCTTGAAAACAGTGGTTTGGAATTTTATCACTATAATAAAAAAGCACAGAAACATTTTGGTTTGATAATTATAATAATACCACTAATAATAATAATAATAACTTGATGTAGAATAATAATTCCATATAATAATAATAATTACTCTAAAAACTGAAATTGCAGACCAATATAAAATTAATAATATATAGAGACAATTAACAATTTTGTATAAATTATAATTAAAAAAACAAAAACAATTTAGATAAATAAAAAGAAAATATTTTATTATATTTTAGCTTATAATTACACATTTTTTAAGCTTACAATTACAAACTTTTGTAGCAAATTATATCAAAATATATTTTTTCAAGACTTCAAGATAGATTATATGCATGTTTTATGGTTACATCTTATCACTTACTTACAGTTTAGACTAGGTCTAAGCTTCCAGTCTGAACTTCTGGCAGATGTTCCTTAAATCATGGACCCTGCAAAAAATGCTGCCCATTATAAAGGCAAAAATAACATTAGCGAGAGCCTGCCAGCTCGTCATTGAACTGAGATGATGCTCTCTCCATTTCCACAAGCCATTAACCACATACCATTTTCGAACCGCATCAAACTTTATTGATATTACAGAGAATCCTCGAAAAAAGATGACCTGGCTAAATGCATTTATGGCCTGGACAGGGCTGAGTGGAAACCCAGGAAGCCGATTGATCGCCTACACTTTGTTTAGGGGCAGCGCTTGATGTTTTTCCCGATTCACTATGACTCGGTCCAGTGCTGTTTTAGAGGCATTTCCACAGGACTGACCTCACTGCGGGGGACACAGACAAGGCAAAGAAGAGTACGAGGCACTGAACCACAAAACCACAACCATCAACTGCTATCAGAGAACTGAGGGCAAAATCAGGCCAATCTTCTCTTTTCTGTGATGCACTGAAATGACACTTTAATGCACTGCATTTACACTACAAGTCAACAGTCTGGCCAAACATACTTATTTTTGTATATTTGCACTATAAGTATAATACATAAATATTTGAACAAACAAAACTTATATTAATTGATACATAAAACTTATATTAATCTTATATTTGAGCATCTATTCACTCAAACTCATTTGAACCTAACATGACATTTATGCAAAAAGATTTGAATTGTTATGCAATATAAATATTTAGTACTTATATTTCCTACTTAATATTTATTTAAAAAAAGTGCAGAAGCACTAAAAAAATAATGATCAATAACATGACAATAATTATTAATAATTAATAATATAATTATAATAAAAATTAAACTGAATAAATAAGAAATTATATAATATTAATATTTACATATATAAATGTGTATTATTTAAAAAATATTTTAGCTGTTTTATTTTGAAAAACAATATAGACTCATAATTACCTCGTAATTACACCATTAATAATAATAATTATGAAAATAAATGACAGTTGTATATAAAAAAGAGTTCTATGAAATATGAATATTTAACTTTTAATATTAATATTTGTTCTAATTTAAAAAACTAACATTCTTGAAAAATATTGGTTTGGAATATTATTGTGTGTGTGTGTGTGTGTGTGTGTGTGTGTGTATATATATATATAAATTGTATAATTTAAAACATTTGAACACTGATTTTGAAAAACAATTTAGATCAATAAAAGGAACATATTTTATTAATAATAAAAATATCAATAATAATAAAAAAAT
>NC_133377.1:33026430-33106883 GCF_049309525.1 Garra rufa
CTTCATACAGTTATTAAAAATTTTAAAACTGAAATAAGTACATTGCATAAGTATTCACACCCTTAACTCAGTAGCTGAAGCACCTTTATAGCTTCAAGTCTTTTTGGGTATGATGCAACAAGATTTGCACATCAACATTTGGCAATTATCTGCTATTCTTTGCCTCACCTCTTCACCTCTCAAGCTCTGTCAGCTTGGATAAGGTCTGGCAGACATTTTCAAGTTTCTCCAGAAATGTTTGATTGGGTTCAAGCCCAGGCTGTGGCTGGGCCACTCAAGGACATTTACAGAGTTGTCTATAAGCCACTCTTGTGTGCTTAGGGTCATTGTCCTCTTTGAAGGTGAACCTTCTGCCCAGTCTGAGGTTCTGAATGCTCTGGACTGGGTTTTCACTAAGGCTCAATCTCAATATTGTGCTTTTCTTCTACTCTGACAAGTCCCTCAGTCCCTGCCACTGAAAAACAGCTCCACAGCATGAGGCTGCTTCCAGCACACTTTACTTTTGAGATGGTACTCTGCAGGTGATGAGCAGTGTCCGGTTTACTTCAAACATGATGCTTGGAATTGAGGTTCATCAGACCAGAGAATCTTGCTTCTCACAGTCTGAGGCTCCTTTAGGTGCCTTTTTGCAAATATCAAGTGTGTTTTCATGTGTCTTCACTGAGAAGAGGATTGAGTATTACCACACCACCATAAAGCCCAGATTGGTGGAGTGTAGCAGTGATGCATGTCCTTTTGTAAGTTTCTCCCATCTGCATATATGATCATGGAGCTCAACTAGAGTAACAATAAGGTCCTTGGTCACCACTCTAGCCAAGGCACTCCTCCATCAATTGCTCAGTTTGGCCAGGAGTCCAGCTCTAGGAAGAGTCGTGGCTGTTTCAAACTTCTTCCATTAAGGGTAACGGAGACTACATGCTTCTGTGAACCTTCAATGCAGCAGACTTTTTCTGAACTCTTCCCCAGATGTGTGGCTTGATGCAATCCTGTCTCTGAACTCTACAAGAAGTTTTTCTTTTTTACCTCTGGGCTTTGTTTTTGCTCTGATATGCATTTTCAGCTGTTAGACCTTTTATTAAGACATGTGTGTCTTTCCAAATCATACCCATTCAACTGAATTTCCCACAGGTTAACTTAACTCAAAGTGTAGTAACATCTAGAAGCAATATAAAGGCTTCTAAGCTAAATTTCAACTGTCCCAGATAAGGGTATGAATACTTATGCAATGGAATCATTATTATTATTTTTAAGACATTTGCAAAGATGTTAAAAACTAGTTTTTTTGCTTTGCCGTTAAGGTGTATGGAGTGTATGGAGTGCAGTTTAACATAAGGCAACAATGTAAAACATGAAGAAAATGAAGGGGTATGAATACTTTACAAGGCACGGTATTTAGCGTTTAAAACGTTAAAATTGCTATGCATTTTAGCTTGCTTTGCATCAATGCATTTTTATTATTTTATCAATAAGTAATTTAGTTTTTTAGACCCCTTAACCTACCCCCAAACCTAAACCTACCCATTTTATTGCAAATATAAAAAGATATAACACATAATTGACCAAAAATATGCAGGAAAATGATAATTTCATTAACAATATAGCATTAAAAAGACACTATTATAGCTGCTAATACCATTCCTACATCTAAACCTAACCATAACTATCTCATGACATGACAGAGATAAGTGTAATCACAATAATTTATTTATTGCATAGTTTTAGGTGTAGTCAATACATCAGTATTGTATGCTTAAATGCTGAAAATGTGAAGTTTTTAGTCATAAAAAACAGACTTACAAATCACAACTATGACTAAAAAAAGTAATTGCACACCTTCTGGTTGACACGTTAAGGTGCGGTCACACTTTTGTCATTCAAACTAATGCACGCACAAGGTTTTTATCTTCTGCTGCATACCAAAGTTCAAGTTTGGTGACCTATGAATTTGTACAAGGAAAAGCTGTCTGATCAACAAGCAACTAAATGTCACGAACTGAGCTCCTGACATGTATGATTTTCAAAAAACAGACACCCTGAGACATATCTATTTGCCAATATTTATTGCACCGTATGAACTATCTCTCTATGCTCGAAGCCAATTGGTTTAATATTTATGTTATTTATAATATTTTATGTGTTAAACGCCATGCCATATAAGAATAATTGTATTTATTTTTCCCTTATTATTATAACCTTCATTTAGGTACTATTTATACTAAAAGTATATATTGATTTCTCAAAGGTATTCATCAAACAATTCTATCAATTCTATGTATCACTGTTTCCGCAAAAATATTAAGCATCACTTTTTTTGAAATTGATAATTTCTTTAGCAGCATATTTGTTTCTTAAGCAGAAATTCACATATTAAAATGATTTCTGAAGGCTCATGTGACAATGGAAATTAGAGGAATGATGCTGAAAATCCAGTTTTGACATCACAGGAATAAATTACATTTTTTTTAAAAAATTATAAAATGTAAAATATGTTTTAAAATTGTTAATATTATTTAAATAATCTTAAAATTTTACAATGAGAACTTTTTGAATATAATATATTATTTAAATAAATACTGGTTCACAAATGCAGCCTTACTGAGCCCTTTTTTAAAATATATTTATTAGAAAAATGTTATTAAAATACAATTAAAATATGGATACAGAAAGATGTACTGCATACTAAAACAGCTAAATCAGTGTGTTTTAGTAGTGTTCGTCCTGCTTGTAAGCTCTACTTTATATACTGCAGTAAGAAGCACAATAATGAAGGAGATAATGTGGTTTTCTGAGTTTGGGAGTTGAAACCTGAGCTATAACAAAAAGAAAAGAACAAAACAACCTCTGTCAAAATATTGACAAAGCAGAGAATGGCAAAGGGATGAAACGCTGTAATCTCTCTGTCACTCATGAAAGTAAAAAACATCCTGAGATGTAGAAAAACACATTGTTTCTCTGTCAGTCTTTGTCTTACCCATTTGAGAAGGCAGAGCACAATGGCATCAGATGAAAGTGTGGAGCTGGTCTTGACAGGTTGGGCTGGTGTTCAGAGAACCGGAGGCCTTTAGGCCCCGAACACATGCTGGAAAACACTTCACCACGAATCACATCAAACCCAGGCTGCTGCGCACGCACGTTCAGACCCACAGCGGTCACGCCGATTTTCTTGTTTGGGTTGTTCAGGTTGTCAGGAGAAATCTTGGGCCAACAAAGGTCAAGAAAGATGCTGGAAAGCAAAGAGTCAACAAAGAGATTTGGAAAGACAGGATCAAATGAAATGTACAAGCAATTTTACTTTATAAAGCAAAGAAAAACAAACAAGTGAGAAAAGATAAGTTATCAAAAGTGCACAAGTTCATTTTTGTGAGGTAACATTAATTGAACCACTGACTTTTTTATGTTAGCTTTTATAGTGTTAAAATAGACAATTTTATATGTTTTATTTTTTTCAATATTTGAAACAATTTAAAATGGTTTAAATTGAAAACACCTTTAGTTTTAAAAATGATCAAATATACAGCATCACGTCAGTGACTTGTATAATCTAATCTGTGCACGAACCCATCATTTATGTTGAGACCGTAGCAGTTTAGGGCCTCTGTTCCTCACGAGAATGACCCCAGGGTAGTTAATCAAGTACTGCTTCATATTGCAAGCAGCTGACCCCTCATTTCTACTTGACCCATTTTCTTCATGGCCTGATTCCTGAAGAGGCCAAAGGCATTTGCCCAGCGGACACCCACAAAGCTTCATTTCACAGAATCTGTCAGTTTTAATGTCCAAAAGAGCATTCACACAAACAGAGTATGTGTTTAACTTGTTGCTCGGGCTTTTGGGGTTATAAGAAAATATCTTTGAGCACATTTGTTTCAAATTTGGGTGCACAGAGAAAACAAAATTTGAGATATTAAAAGATGAGGTTGTGTGGGTTCAGATTTTTCTAAGCTTTTTTTTTTTTTAGGCTTCACTTATTATATTGCAATATACAGTGGAGATTAAAATGAGAGAACAACCTATAATTTACTAAATTTTAAAACCCTGCTTAGTCCTAATTTAGGATATCCTAACAGGAGTAGAAGGGCAGTTTTTAAGAATATTTCATAAATGTATTGTATTTTGAGGCACAGTATAAAAAAACTTAAAAGAACACTTAGAGATATCTCCAAATTATTGGTGTTAATTTGGCAGCTGGTGTTAATTTCCTTGATTATATGACAAACCCTATTTAACTGTTAGAATTCCTCTAATTTTCACTGTGATTGCAAGATGGCAGGCCTCTCTAAGGTGACTGAAGCCCTGTGACAGGAAGTTGTCCTGAGCCAAAGGGATGATCCTTTCAGCAATTGCAAGAGAAAAAGGCTGGTCTTCCATGTAAGACAAATGCATGAGAAGACAGGATAATACAGAGACTCTCAATGGGGAATCGGTTCAGCATTGCAGCTGGAATTGTTTGCAAGTACAGTGCTGAACAGGTAAGAATCTCACCATGTTTAAGAGAAGTCAGACTGAAAACAGTCTAAATTGGTTTACGAATCACTTTGAATGATTTGTTCAGTTCCCTTCACGTAATGAATCATCTGAAGAATGAATCGTTTCTTATTCGTTTCTGGTTATTTAAGAACACGCAGAACATGCAGATCTAGTGTCAACTGAAGCCAAATTTGCTAATTCTACTTTTGACCTGCTTTATTAGATAAACACTGTGTGTGCTGTCTGTGAACGATTCCACAGGTATACAACCGATTTAATTTAAGTAATAATGTAGAAGCGGTAAACTAGATAGACTGTCACCTGAAATGTGTAAAGTGAAATGAATGAAAGTTTTGATCGCGGCACTTCATTTATAGTTCTTACATTGCATCCAATCCTTTTTTGAGCACGGTTCTAATGAATATGCATTCGCAAACAACATACTGCCACTGCAGCTTTAAACTTTAATGAGTTAAGATAGTTACAAAATTAAAATAAAAATTAGTGTGGAAATTAGTCAGCCTATATAGTATTTGAAGTGGATTAAAAAAAAAAATCATCAAAGTTGTCCTAAGACAAGAACAGGTATTGTTTTGGTTTTAGGACAACTTTGATAATAGGTTTTGATACACTTTAAATGTTGACTCCTGTGTGTGTATATATATATATATATTAGGGGTGGGCATAGATTAATTTTTTTAATCTAGATTAATCTAGATTAAATGTTGGAATTAATCTAGATTAATCTAGATTAAAATGGCTAATTTGAATTCTGCTGAAGGCATTCAGAATATGTGTGCTACCCAAATAATGACTTAAAGTCTTTGAGAATGGATCATAAAGCTCATAAAGCTGTTCTATGATAATTTGTTGATGAAAATAAATTATGTTCAATTAGATGTACTTGTGTTTACTAACTAACTAACAATGAAATTATTTTTTTCCCTATTAGATTGTGTTTTTTTAACGTCAACACTACCCAGCCCATTACATGTTACACCGTACTTTTATTTTGACAGGTTGGCGTGAAGTTTCTGTGTCATACAGTATGATATGATGCTAGTTTTCTCAAATGAAACGGTAAAAGTGACACTCACAGCAGTTTGGGAGATTGAGTTTATCTGTTCATGTGAGATGAAAATGCCAAAAATTACCGGGAGCGTCACGTGTGTTTCAGTATGCGTGTAGTAAAAGCTCGTCTCCGCAATGCATATACAGCTAGGCAAACGGAACATATCGGATTCATATTAAAACGGTCTTTTTGCATTTCAGTTTTCACATACACTAGTCCATATCGCGATTTGAATTAAGTGACTGACCAACATTTGATTTATGAATCCAAAAAAACGACGAATTTACGTGGCATTTCGCTATAGTAGATTCGGTTTTTATGAATGGAGGACGACGCGATCCCGTCTGTGTTTTGGCGGAGGAGACTTAAACGCGCGACCATATTCTACAGTCTTCGGTATACATCCGCGTTAAACTATCAAGGTGAAAGTCATCATAGCTTGCGTAGTTTAGACCCAGCTCCCAACCCAAATTTGAGAATAGATTAACGGCGATATTTTTTTATCGCGCGATAAGAGTTTCACGTTAACGCAGCACATTAACGCCGATAACGGCCCACCACTAATATATATATATATATATATATATATATATATATATATATATATATATATATATATATATATATATATATATATATATATATCCAAGGTAACTAGTAACTTGCTACTTGATTTTTCATTGAATACTCTTACTCAAGTAACTTTAAGGATTGTTACTTTCAGTCTTACTTGAGTAATTATTTATATAAGTACTTGTACTTTTACTTGAATACAGCGCAGTGTGAGAAACTAGTGATCTCATGTGGCTGCAGATGTGCTGATGTCATTTTACGGAAGGACCTCTAAACTTCCTACTAATTTCTGACATCTGTAACCCTGTAAAATTTAGCTGCAATCTTCTTTTATGCTACAGTGATTACTGTTCTCTAATTTTGATCACTGTGTTTTAGACAAAATTAAGTTTTTGTTGAAATGCCAAAGAGTGGTTCGAGGAAAATTAACATTATTTAAAAAAAAAAAAACAAGTATTTATAGATTGCCGTCTAATTTTGATCTCCATTGTATAATAGTACAGCATAGTATTATATTAATGCATTTGTATAGTTTGTTTTAATGCTTTGCAATGCAATGAAAATAGACATTATTGATCTAAAGAGATCTTTAAAATATATTCTTTAAAATATATTCTGTGGTGAAGTAAACCTAATATTTCATTTTTGTTTATTTTCACATTTTTTATTATGATCTTTAGTCTAAAACCGTTCATTTCAAGTGAAATCATGAAAAGCATGTTGATGTAATCCAGGCAATCATATGGATAAGCAAAGGTAAACAACCTTCCCCTTTGTCCCCATAGTAACGTCCAAAATTGAAGGAGGCATATAAGCTATATTTTGTGCAGAAAGCCAAGAAGTCCACAGACAGTCTACCACAGTTGTCATACATTTTGCGAACACATGATGTTGTGAGGAGAGAAGCAAATGCAATTAGACTGCATGGTTTTCAGGAATCCTCTCGCAAATAACACCCGTCTCGGATGAATTGCCGCTATACGTTTTGTTAGTTATCCCATTATTTTCACATCGGTCACCCTCCGGCTTTCTGGAATTTGCGTCGAATTTTTGGAAAGTGGATCTCTATTAAAAAGGGCCGTTTGTTTGCGTGCTAAAACTTAGCAGTGGAAACAGCGGAGATCACAGTGGGTGTCAGTGGTTTTCTTGAATGCGATTCAAACATTACAGAGGAACCAGACAGTCCAGCGGTGGTTTACATGCACGTATAGGTCTGAACGAGATTTAGTCTCAAACGAAGCATCTGGTTTCCTTTCACATAGGCGGAGAGGTCATGTGAATGAATCCTGACTGCAATCTTCAAGCATTTCGAAAGTGTCAGGAGAAGTTAGCTGGTTAAACCTGAATGCCATATGGATATGGAAATTTCTTTTTTGAGTGTGTAATTCAGTAACCTAATACAAAAAGACTGTTTTGCTACGAACCCGGTTCCCACTGTTTTGGACTGGCACACAAGCTGATCTGTTGCAATCCGCCTCCATACGAGACGAAGGTCGGGTCTCAGACAAAACTGAGGCTCATTGCCATGCTTTTGGTTATGACGTGAACCAAGCAATACTTAATAGAGCAATGCATTTATAAAATCATCACCTTCCTTACCTATAAGCATGATGTTTTGCACCATGCCACCTTTAATCTCCATCCTCATACTGGACTCTGGATATGAGAAGTGGCACTGCGAGTAGAAAAAGATTAAGAATGCTTAGAAAGTGAAATGCCACCAGATGGAACAAGTTTCAGTCCAAACGGAGTGAATTTAGGTGAGAAATTATTGCCAGACTGGTGCAAAGTATAAATTCACACCCGAGCTGTTGAGGAGGTTCTTTAACAGTGAATTCATTGTATTGCATGCATGCAAAGAATAATGTAACATGTCACATCAAAGACTATTTTAGCTCAGGTCAAATATCATAAATCAAGCATGAAAGCAAACACGAAAGGGTTTGCGCAAGTGTTGCAATAACTAAATGGAATTGAAATTGGATGGTATTTTTGCGAAGTGAGGCGCAGAGATTGTTATATACAAAGATAAACAATATGAAACACCCGTTTTTTGTTTTCAAATCATTTTTGAGGATATCAATTCCGATTAAATTACTATTTATGCTTCATCACCTTTCTAAATGAAAAATTGATGCTGAGCTAAGCTATTAAATATCTAATGATATTATTTGATAATCTTAAAGAAAAAAAAGCTTACATTATTCATCAGAAAAAAGACAATAAATAAATCAGAAAATCTCTAGGATTTTCAGCAAGGCTTGCCATTTAATCTTGGAAAACATGTCTGAAGTACATGCTTTTGTTGCGCTCCAGTAGTACTCTGTCAATGTTTAATGGCGAGGGTGGTTATGTACTGTACGCGCTACAGTTGTATGGTTGTTTGAGAGTTGACTGACAGGCAAAATGCCCCAGACCACATTCCTGAACACATCTGAGAACTTACAAACATGTCTAAGAAAATCTTGATATTCTTGACAGCAGAATTCCAGGTAGAACATCAGTAGCTTTGTGCTCTTCCTGGGATTTTCCTGGAAACTCATATCTAGATCATGACATACAAAACAACCTAAGCTGCATTACTGACTACAAAGATGCCAAAAAGGGAAATAATATGTTCAATTTGTGTCTAGCAAGGAAAACAGTTTTTGTAGGGGTTAAACTAATAATTAAGTCAAAGAAACATGTCTGTTCACCTAAACTGTGTTCTCTCAGTGTAATCGGCCTTCTTCAAAAGCACTGAAACAGTCCTGATGCTTCAGTACCGTGATCTTTACCCACAACATGAAATATAGATCAATCCAGAGTTTATTTCAAACACTCGCTAAAGCAACATGAGTTTTATATGGCCCCAGAAGTCTGAATAGTTTATCCTTGAATTCAAATTTCTCTTGCCCAAACCCTGTCAGTTTTTAAAATCTGCCTTGAAAACTTACCTTTTCTCAAAGGTGTTCAACATTCCCTGACTAGTTTCTGCATTTAATTTCTCTTGATTTTCCCCCTCTATTTTATTTCATTCTTTAGATTCATTTTTAGAATATTTATATTGTCCTTCTACTATTTAAATGCTTTTGTATTTTTATTGCCTTTTTTATTTTAGCTTTTGTAAAGCACTTTGGTCAACACTGTTATTTTTTTTTTTTAAATGTGCTGAATAAATAAACTTGTATTGTATTGTATTGTAAAAGTAGGTAGAAAAAGAAAACATTTTCCAGATCATATTTAAATAACTTACGTTGGCTCTTTGTAAAGTATTTATTACGTTATACCAATATTATATTGATAAATAATATATATAAATAATATATAATACATTTAATTAGAAATATTCATATTTTATACACACACATCTATAGGAAACACAATGCATTAAGAGGGTGAAAACTTTTGGAATTTGAAGATTAGGGTAAATGTAACTTATTTTGTCCTCTGAGAAAACATGTAAGTATCTTCTGTAGCTTCTGAAGGGCAGTACTAAATGAAAAAAATATAACACATCTTCATTCTGTTCAAAAGTTTACACCCCCCCCCAGCTCTTAATGCATTGTTTTTTCCATCTGAAGCATCAGTGAGTGTTTGAACCTTCTGTAATAGTTGCATATGAGTCCCTCAGTTGTCCTCAGTGTGAAAAGATGGATCTTTAAATCATACAGTCATTGTTTGAAAAAGGGTTCAAATACACAAGAATGGTAAAAAAAAAAAAAAAAAAAAAAAAAGAATCTGAAGAACAGCAGGCAGTTTAATTGTTCAGGACAAACAAGGGACTCATGAACAACTATCATTAAACAAAAAACAAAGCTGTGGGTCATTCAGGTAACAACACAGTATTAAGAATCAAGTGTATTTAAACTTTTGAGCAGGGTCATTTTTATAAATGTAACTATTATTTTCTCTTGTGGACTATATGTAAACGTCTTTTATGAGAAATATTTCATTTAGGCCAGTACTAAATATATTTATATCTAAAATTAAATCATAAAAAAAGAATAGAATTGAAATGATAAATATAAATTAGTCTATTAATGTAAATGTCAATAAATTAAGCTTCATTTATAACAATGATACAAATAACAAATAAAGATGATGTGTGCAAAATGGCATAACCCTATTATTAAAATCTGACTGGCTGACAGGAACATGTCCTTGAGCAAATCAACATCAAGTATGTGCTAAAAGATTTCCTTTATTAGAAACAAAATGTCAAAACCGAAACATAATTTCAAGTCTACATGAGAAACTGCCACAGAAAACTTTCAAAAGCGCTGGTTTGTCAGAATGTCATTAGATAGTGACCTCTCTATGTCCCGCTCATCTTATCAGGGTCAATTTCTGTGTTTTTCCTGTGACCCGTGATCTTGTGTGTGTGTGACTTGCGTGCTGATGAGGAGTTTATGTTATAGAGTGTCTCCTCCCCTCTCGTTTACCGGCTATTCTGGGGAGTTCCAAATTACAGTCTGTCAGCGTGTGGTTGGGATGTGTGGTTCTCAATCACTGTTTTTCTCCTCCATCCAGTTTTCCCCTTTTTTTCCTTCGGCCTCCTCTCCCCTAGTCTCCCAGGGGTTTCCTCCAACCTTTACCCCACTCATCTGCACATCCAAACCCCTCTTATTTCCTTTTTCCATCACACACGTTTCATTCTAATATTTTTCGTCTCCCACTTCCACTCTTCATCCAGATTCATTAAATGTTCCAAGCGTTCCCTAATTACTATCCCAACATATGGAACTCTCTAAGAGCTCCGCAGTCCGTTCACAAACACAAACACGACCACAAGGGTATGTGTTTGTGTTCAAATGTCATGGTTTGAAAAACAGTATGTATATGTCTATAACAAAGAACAATTAATTCACTCACAATGTTACATGCGAGTGGCACTGTTATGACCCGTGTTTTGGTCAGCAGTTTACACACATTTTTCTACTACGGTGTGAATGCCATTCTTGGACACAGGAAGTGTTCTCAGACAGAAACATCATGGCTCCCTCAGTGTTCCCACATTATCCATAACTATAGTGTGTGCACTGCAAACTGGCAGGATGGAGGTACAACTTAAAGTCACTCAGAGGGAGCCAACCCATTTCCTGTTGACATGTTATGGAAAGAAATACGCAAGATGAAGTGAGTACTACAGTGTGGCCCAGTCTGTTAGGCTACATTCACACTGTCAGTTCTTAAGATTGACAGCCCAATTTACATACAGGTGTGATGTCCAATTCACACAGCAACTTATAGTAGCATCTCAAATACTGTCTGTATGAGTGCACAACAGGGGTTTGTGACTTCATCCGTCAAATCTTCATTAACGACAGCAGATTTTACATTTGGGTGGAGAGCGGAGCATTTGAGTCAGGCGAGGGACATTGGCTTGATCTAAAACCTTTAAATGTCACACAGCTCATAACCACATCTCTGTAAGTTAACTAAACCACACATGAAAACCTGCAAAACACAACAGACACATTTGGGCTCTAGAGCAGCTCTCTCACACTACATGTGACCAACAACTAGTTGTCCAGTCCAGTTCCGTTCACACAGTGTGGGTTTTCCAAGAATGTGAGTTTAGTTAGACAATGCAGTTTTAACTTCCATAAATAGCCGTACTGTGTGTGTGAATGTAACTGTTTTAAGGACTCAAATACTGACAACCATATCCTGCTGCTGTATGAATGTGGCCTTTTTTAATATATGCATTTTATCTTTGGATAAATTCTAATATATACTGTGTTCAGGTTCTTGAGAAAAGGGCCCGGGCTGTGTGATATCATGATTACTGTACTTGCGCTAACGTGTTCAGATGTGTTTTTTGTGGTGTTTATAGACCTTATAGCTTGCACTTCCTGTCACCGTATGCATATTTTCCTTGTCATGGTGCCATATTACAATATTGTTATATAACATATAACATATTGTGTCTTTCTAAGGGCTGGTTTGAGTTTTAGACCATCGGAGTGAGGGCAATTTTGTAAAGTGAGGACATTTTGGCCGGTCCTCACTTTCTGAGACCCCTTTAAAGGCCTGTTTGAGGGTCAAGACTTGATTTCAGGGATCAGGTTATAATTGGGTAAAGGTTAGGTTTAGGGTAAGGGTTTGGGTGAGGCACTTATTTCTGATGGGTATGGGTGTCATTGTACACTGCCCCTCAAAAGTTTGGGATCAGTATGACTTGTTTTTATTACATTTATTTGATCAAAAATACAGAAAAAAAACAGTAATATTGCTAAATGTTATTACAATTTAAAATAATGTTTATTTTTTTTTATATTAATGTACTTTAAAATATAATTTATTCCTGTGATGCAAAGCTGAATTTTTATCAGCCATTACTCCGGTCTTGAGTGTCACATGATCCTTTAGAAATCATTTTAATATGCTGACTTATTATTCACAGCACAGCATTTATTCAAAATATAAATCTTTCTTTCCAAAAAAAAAATAAAAAATACAAAAATAATAATAATAATAATACTGACCTCAAACTTTTGAACAGTAATGTATAATTGTTAGATGACCTTTCCATTTTAAACAAATGCTACTTTTTTAAACATTTATTCATCAAAGAATCCTGAAAAAAAAAAATCGCAGCACAACTGTTTTCAACACTGATAATAAATCAGCATATTAGAATGATTTCTGAAGGATCATGTGACACAGAAGACTAGAGTAATGATGCTGAAAATTCAGCTTTGTATCACAGGAATAAATTGCATTTTAAAATATATTCACATCGAAAACAGTTACTTTAAATTGAAATACTATTTCACAATATTATTTTTTTTTTCTGTATTTTTAATCAAATTAATGCAGCCTTGATGAGCATAAGAAACATCTTTAAAAACATTAAAAATCTTTCTGATCCCAAACCTTTGAGCAGCAGTGTATGTCCTCACAAAGATAGCTATCAGTGGTGGACGAAGCACACAAATCAAGCACTTGAGTAAAAGTACAGATACGTATAATAAAAAATATTACTCCAGTAAAAGTAAAAGTACTAATTTTTCAAAATTACTTTAGTTAAAGTACAAAAGTACTACATTTTTTGTGTACTTAAGTAAAAAGGTACTTATAGATAGATTTATTTAGCAATTTTAAATAGGCTACTTAATTTAATTTTATATTAGCATATATATTTTTTTATAATCCTACTGTTCAAAATGCCTTGGATTTTCCCAAAATAACCACTAGCCTATATGGATTCAAGATATATTTTTGTTGTTGATATGGACTACGTTGACGAGAGTGATGTTCACTATGAAGCTTACATTGCGATGTATCTGAGAGAAAACAGATTTGACCATCTCATTTTCACCAGTAAGAAAAAGGTTTTAAAGCTTGTTGTTTTGCAGAATGTAATAAATGATATGAGATTAAGGCCTGAAGTTAGGAAGAACATTTTAAGGAAAATATATATATTTTCATAATATTTTTTTTCTTCTCAAACATGGTATAAAACCATCCCTGGCCAAATGCCCCCAGAGGGCATCACGTCCCACTTTGATAATTACTGTAGTCACCATCTTCTGAACATCACATCCTTTCTTTTTCCCTCAGATGTAATCTGTCTAGGTGGTTGATTATAAATATTTGGACTTCATATCTGAAAATTACCCCAACTTAGCACCAGCAAGCTTGTTAACTAGGCAGTTAGCATCAGCTAACAATATTTACTTATTTTCAGTATGGTTATAAATAAAAATGTATATCTGTCCACTAGGCTAGTTGATCCAAACAATATAAAAATTGATACTGCTAATAAACAATATAGAAACAGAAGTCGCATTTTAATAAAACTGTTAAGGTTACAGCAGCGAGGAATATGAACATGAGTTATTTTGTTTAATCTGTGTTATTTTAATATTTCGTTTTTTGACCTAAAACATAGAGACAATGATGTTTTGTGTCTGCATTCAAGCATTTCAGTGGGCTTAAATATATCACTCTTTACAGCAGATTTAGTTCGCAAACAACTGACAGTTACAATAGTTAATCCTAAAATTCGACATTATAACTTACTTTTCGCAGCATCAGTCGCGCGCGCTCACATGATCTCCCGGTTCTTATTTGTGAATTCAGTTGACTGGAGACTCGCTCTAAACGGCTCATTTGAATCAGTGAGTTGTCGACTCGAGAACAGCTGCAATTGGATCAGTCCAATTCGTGAATGAATCGTTTGTTGCGATTTGCGAACCGATTTAACAGGTTCATTGAAAAGAATCAGGACACGTGATATATTATAAGGAGTAACGACATGTTTTATGAATGTAGTGAAGTAAAAAGTACGATCTTATGCTTTGGAATGTACTTAAGTAAAAGTGAAAGTTACTCAAAATAAATCTACTGCAGTAAAGTACACATCCTTGAAAAATTTACTTAAGTACAGTAACGAAGTAAAACTACTTCATTACTGTCCACCACTGATAGCTATACAGAGTTGTGTGTGTGAAAATATTCAGATGTAACCCCCTTTGAAATCGTTAACATTTTCATAAGTAACTGTTACAGAGTTACATTTATTTTGCAATTAAATGACGTAACTCTGTTACATATAACTAGTTATTCCCCAACACTGTTGGCAATGCCTTAGCAACCATTCAGAGCAAAGCACTGGAAAGCAGACGTAACGCTGTAGCATTGCGGTGAGTTTTAAACAGGCACCACTCATTTTCGTCTTCTAAAAAAAAATACCGCTTCGAGACTCAATTCAAATATGTTGGCGAGTACAATGCCTTATCCTTGACTTTCAAATTCATAATTTTTACAATAAATTCAAATAAACGAATAAAAATGCCTTCGGCCTGCGCACATGCTTCTGTTTTAATGCTGTGCAGCATATCTTGTGTTTTTGGCAATGCTTTGTATTAAATTATGCCTCAGCCAGGAGTTTTAACATGGTTTTAAAATTTGTGGCCATGCACAGACTAAAACCTCGTCTTAGCTCTCAAAGCGTCCAAGTGTACACACTCAAAGACACACACACACACACTCGAGTTGTGCTCTATGGATGGGCGAGCCAGTTGAGAGAATGGAGCTCGAGGGCCAAACCCAGAGGAAGTGGCAGGGCTAAACTCTGTGTATTCAACACACATCCAAACATACATACGTAGTGTCTCTCTTCGGGATGTAGTTGGCCTGCCAGTGCTCTCTCACACCACACAGAGACATGTTTGCTCCAGTGTCATGGTTACTGGCACAAATAAATAATCTGTATGCAGTGCAAGTGTCATCTGGTAGGATGAAGAGGTCGACATGGAGAGCGGTTACTCGGCGGTGCCAAAATACTCATTAAAAATCTCCCACAATCCAAACTTTTTCTTTTGACTTTGGAAGGTCTTTGGCTTTTGACTTCTCTTGGTCATCTCTGATGATTTAAAAAAGCCCTTCTAAATTAAAGAGTAACAGAAATCTGGAAGTAAAATGACTAATTGCTAGAATATGATTATAGTCATGTTTTTCACGTTTCTCATGCATGAACATCACGATTTGTTCTCTGCCTTCAGGGTATTTTTGACTCATTGTTGAGTATTACCAAACTCCTGGGGTCATGGCCTATTCTCGGTGTATAATCACAAAAAAGAGCACACATAAAATGAATAAAATGTAACTATTTTAACTAAGACACAGGAAAAAAAAGTTTCATGCAAGAGCAATCAGCTGAAAACCACTGGCAAATGTTCCTCCATACCAATCTATCAAGATCTGAATGGAGAACATACAAAAATAACTAAAGCGTAGCATATTTAAATGGAAAAAATCAGTAGAATAGAAGAGATGAAATGCTAATGAGATCATAATTATATTTTTATGTTAAAACATCTGCTCTGCAATTAATCAGCATGTCTTTTTTGCTCACTAACCCTACATTTCTGTGAACAAAAATACAGTAAAAACAGGAATACTGTGAAATAGTATTACAATTCAAACGAACTGTTTTCTATTTAAATATATTTTAAAATTTTAAAACTTATTCCTGTGATGGTAATGCAGAATTTTCGGCATCATTACTCTAGTCTTCAAGTGTTATATGATCATCATTCTAATATGCTGATTAAGAAACATTATTGTTGAAAATAGTTCAGCTGCTTAACATTTTGTGGAAACCAAATCATTTTTCAGAATTCTTTGATGAACAAAGTACAAAAGAACAGCATTTATTTAAAATAGAAATCTTTTAAATGCACTTCCAGTACCTGGAAGACACTTTTTGCACTCGAATACTTCCTTTAATTAAAAATTAACATTAGTGTTCCATTTGAGATGACATTACCCATCTAAAATCTATACACTAGAGAACACAGTGTTCAGTGTAAGTACATTGTGTACAGTACATCATTTGGGATATAACTGCTTTTTGCTGTCTATTTACTTTCACATCCTGGATAAATTAGCAATTAGCACATTATGTGTGTGTGTGTGTGTGTGTGTGTGTGTGTGTGTGTCAGCAGCTAAAATATGAACATTATTTTGTCAGAGGAGGGCTGAACGGTCACAGCGGAAGAGGTTTTGTGAGGTTGGATGATGGGGTTGTTTGCTGCTTTGGCTCTTTCATTGAAAGCAGTAGGCGGGTCACATGGGTGGCCAAAGGACAAACAGCTGGAGAGAGAGATACAGTTAGACTGAGAGAAAAAGAGACCTGGATTTTATCTTTATCATTATACAAATGCAAAATGTGTTATTATTTGCCATTTAGTATTTATTTAATTTATCCGTTAACAGTTCAGTTATATATAAATATATTTAACACTGTCTCAACATCCTCTCTCTCTTTCTTTGTTTTCCTCTGTGAATAGAGTCTCTATGAATGTAGCAGAATAAAGGGGGTCCAGTGCGAACAATGCAACCCAGAGCAGCCTCACCATCTTAGGCCCAGAAACAGCACAATAAGAACAAAAGCCTACAGAGT
Source organism: Garra rufa (assembly GCF_049309525.1). NCBI lineage: Eukaryota > Metazoa > Chordata > Actinopteri > Cypriniformes > Cyprinidae > Garra > Garra rufa. Next base: position 33,043,440 of record NC_133377.1, read on the forward strand.
ACAGGCCTCACAGAGAGCCACTTCCCCTGCTCTCTTTCTCTTGTTTCATATGTGTGTGTGTGAGTGAATCAGTGTTCCTGTGTTAGACTCTCCACTGCTATTATGTCCTTCCTGGAGGATTGTCAGATGTGACATTTATTCAGTTCCTTTGCACCATTGAAACTAAAAGTTTCTTTTGTGCTAAACCCTCTCGATTATTCCTGTTAGTGTGGAGTGGACTGTCATAAGCATCCCATTGAAAAAAACTCAGAGGACGATTTTATCGCTCTTTCAAAGCTCAGGAGACTTGATGGAGTTCTCAGTTGTGTCATTTAACACTCATGTTTGGTTGATTCTGAGTTTACTGTGTTTACATATATAACAATAGCAATGTTAACCCTTCCCCCCTCGTATTTTTGCAACATGTTCCTCAGACCTAGTAAAATATTTATCCATCCACCCATCCTTCCATTATTGATCCTGACACCGGTCCATTTGTCCATCTTTACATTATCCATCCAATCATCCTTCATTCATTGATCCTGATGTCCATCCATCCATTCTTTACTGATACTGACATTCATTTGTCTATCCATCCACCCATCCATCCATAATTCCTAGATTCATTGATCCTGACATCCATCCATCCATCCATTCCTTATGCTCCTGATGTCTGTTTGTCCATCCATCCATCCTTGCTCCTGATGTCTGTCCATCCATCCATCCATCCATCCATCCATCCATCCATCCATCCATCCATCCATCCATCCACCCATCCTTGCTCCTGATGTCCGTCTATCCATCAGTCCCTACATCCATTCTTCATTGCTCCTGATGTCTGTCCATCCATCCGTCCATCCATCCATTCTTCATTGCTCCTGATGTCCATCCATCCATCCATCATTGCTCCTGATGTCCATCTATCCATCCGTCCCTCCATCCATTCTTCATTGCTCCTGATGTCTGTCCATCCATCCATCCATCCATCCATTCTTCATTGCTCCTGATGTCCGTCCATCCATCCATCCATCAATCCATCCATCCATCCATCCATCCATCCATCCATCCATCCATCCATCATTGCTCCTGATGTCTGTCCATCCATCCACCCATCCATCCATTCTTCATTGCTCCTGATGTCTGTCCATCCATCCACCCATCCATCCATTCTTCATTGCTCCTGATGTCCGTCTATCCATCCGTCCATCCATCCATTCTTCATTGCTCCTGATGTCTGTCCATCCATCCGTCCATCCATCCATTCTTCATTGCTCCTGATGTCCATCCATCTATCCATCATTGCTCCTGATGTCCATCTATCCATCCGTCCCTCCATCCATTCTTCATTGCTCCTGATGTCTGTCCATCCATCCATCCATCCATCCATTCTTCATTGCTCCTGATGTCCGTCCATCCATCCATCCATCATTGCTCCTGATGTCTGTCCATCCATCCACCCATCCATTCTTCATTGCTCCTGATGTCCGTCCATCCATCCATCCATCATTGCTCCTGATGTCTGTCCATCCATCCACCCATCCATTCTTCATTGCTCCTGATGTCTGTCCATCCATCCACCCATCCATCCATTCTTCATTGCTCCTGATGTCCGTCTATCCATCCGTCCATCCATCCATTCTTCATTGCTCCTGATGTCTGTCCATCCATCCACCCATCCATTCTTCATTGCTCCTGATGTCTGTCCATCCATCCACCCATCCATCCATTCTTCATTGCTCCTGATGTCCGTCTATCCATCCATAATTGCTCCTGATGTCTGTCCATCCATCCATAATTGCTCCTGATGTCCGTCTATCCATCCATAATTGCTCCTGATGTCCGTCCGTCCGTCCATCCATCCATCATTGCTCCTGATGTCTGTCCATCCATCCATAATTGCTCCTGATGTCCGTCCGTCCGTCCATCCATCCATCATTGCTCCTGATGTCTGTCCATCCATCCATGCATCCATCCATCCACTTATCCATTCTTCATTGCTCCTGATGTCCGTTCGTCCGTCCATCCATCCATCCTGATGTCCATTCGACCATCATCCATCCATCCATCCATCCATCTATAATTGCTCCTGATGTCAGTTCATCCATCCATCCATCCATCATTGCTCTTGATGTCTGTCCATCCATCCATTCTTCATTGCTCCTGATGTCCGTTTGTCCATCCATTCATCCAGCCATCCATCCATCCATAATTGCTCCTGATATCCATCCATCCATCCATCCATCCATCCATCCATCATCCATACATACATCCATCCATCCATCCTTGCTCCTGATGTCTGTCCATCCATCCATCCATCCATCCATCCATCCATCATTGCTCCTGATGTCTGTCCATCCATCCACCCATCCATCATTGCTCCTGATGTCTGTCCATCCATCCACCCATCCATTCTTCATTGCTCCTGATGTCTTTCCACCCATCCATTCTTCATTGCTCCTGATGTTCATCCATCCATCCATCCATACATCATTGCTCCTGATGTCTGTCCATCCACCCATCCATCCATTCTTCATTGCTCCTGATGTCTGTCCATCCATCCATCCACCCACCCATCCATCCATTCTTCATTACTCCTAATGTCCATCTATCCATCCGTCCATCCATCCATTCTTCATTGCTCCTGATGTCTGTCCATCCATCCGTCCATCCATCCATTCTTCATTGCTCCTGATGTCCATCCATCCATCCATCCATCCATCCATCCATCCATCATTGCTCCTGATGTCTGTCCATCCACCCATCCATCCATTCTTCATTGCTCCTGATGTCTGTCCATCCATCCACCCATCCATCCATTCTTCATTGCTCCTGATGTCCATCTATCCATCAGTCCCTACATCCATTCTTCATTGCTCCTGATGTCTGTCCATCCATCCGTCCATCCATCCATTCTTCATTGCTCCTGATGTCCATCCATCCATCCATCCATCATTGCTCCTGATGTCCATCTACAGTATCCATCAGTCCCTACATCCATTCTTCATTGCTCCTGATGTCTGTCCATCCATCCGTCCATCCATCCATTCTTCATTGCTCCTGATGTCCATCCATCCATCCATCATTGCTCCTGATGTCCATCTATCCATCCGTCCCTCCATCCATTCTTCATTGCTCCTGATGTCTGTCCATCCATCCATCCATCCATCCATTCTTCATTGCTCCTGATGTCCGTCCATCCATCCATCAATCCATCCATCCATCCATCCATCCATCCATCCATCATTGCTCCTGATGTCTGTCCATCCATCCACCCATCCATCCATTCTTCATTGCTCCTGATGTCTGTCCATCCATCCACCCATCCATCCATTCTTCATTGCTCCTGATGTCCGTCTATCCATCCGTCCATCCATCCATTCTTCATTGCTCCTGATGTCTGTCCATCCATCCGTCCATCCATCCATTCTTCATTGCTCCTGATGTCCATCCATCCATCCATCATTGCTCCTGATGTCCATCTATCCATCCGTCCCTCCATCCATTCTTCATTGCTCCTGATGTCTGTCCATCCATCCATCCATCCATTCTTCATTGCTCCTGATGTCCGTCCATCCATCCATCCATCATTGCTCCTGATGTCTGTCCATCCATCCACCCATCCATTCTTCATTGCTCCTGATGTCCGTCCATCCATCCATCCATCATTGCTCCTGATGTCTGTCCATCCATCCACCCATCCATTCTTCATTGCTCCTGATGTCTGTCCATCCATCCACCCATCCATCCATTCTTCATTGCTCCTGATGTCCGTCTATCCATCCGTCCATCCATCCATTCTTCATTGCTCCTGATGTCTGTCCATCCATCCGTCCATCCATCCATTCTTCATTGCTACTGATGTCTGTCCATCCATCCGTCCGTCCATCCATCCATTCTTCATTGCTCCTGATGTCTCTGTCCATCCATCCATCCATCCATCCATCCATCCATCCATAATTGCTCCTGATGTCCGTCCATCAATCCATCCATTCATACAGTAAGAATAATGCTATGAAATTGAAATGGATAATCAGATCATTTGGTCTTTGAAGAATTTAATGAAAAATATATAAGTTCATGTTGAAATCTTTTTTGTTGCAGGCTTTGGTAATCTTGGCAAATCTTAGCACTTTTTGAAACATTTGAGATCTTTCACACTGTATCACACTGGAACTTTTTTTTTTCTGAGACAGACTGTTGATATCTGCACAATTACAGTAAAAGTCTTGTGACAAATCTTTATATTACTACATGAAAAAACATAAAATGCACTTGTTTTTATATTAAGCATCTACTGAACACCCTAAATTTGAATTGTTTTCAAGTATGAACTGAGAAATGTTGATTTTGTCACTCCAAGCTTATAACTGGTACGGTGCCCAAGTAAGAAAAATGGACAACTTCTTATAACGCTATGGTTTAGTCTCAGTGTGCTAACATCCTCCTTCTGGGATGTTGAGAAACACCACTGTGTCCTTGACAAAAGATCTCGATCCCGCAGGGATGATGAAAAACGACTGAATCTATTGGTCCAACTCTTATCCTAAAATAAAAAAACCAAACACTCAAGTGTTTGACGTAGATGGATCATCAGCATTTAGCAGACTCATTCCCAAAATGCAATTGCATCAGCACAGCATAATTGTGATTAAACTCAGTTACTATTTCCTGCGTTTCCTGTTCCTCCCGAGACTTTCCATAAAACACCCCAGAGAGGATATAAACAATCAGCGTCAGATCCACCCTCATAAAATCATTAATTCAAGTGCTAGGCTGGATGCTAATCCTCATCCAGTGTGGGTTAAACATCTGGTGTGATGAGCTAACTGCTAAATCACCCTCCAGAGGGCCTTTGGACTTGAGGAAGGTTTAAGAGCTGGATGCTAGCCTTGACTTTCACTACCTCAAGTAAGTCTAAGAAGAAAAGACACAAATCTGAGGTAACAGTCTCGGTAGATCTTTTAGATCAAGAACATCCAGATGCTAATAGTGCTATAAAACATTTTAAGAGACATCAAGGAAAACAGAGCAGAATGCAACCTGTATCTTATTGCCTTGAAGGTCACGCAGCGCAGTACGAATGCACGGATTTCTGGGAAAGATCAACACGTATACTTGCTCATTAGGTTTTGATCTATCTCAGGAGTGAGATCAAACGCCTCAGATATACTGCACATAGCTTCAAGAGTGGCCAACATGCTAACATAACGGTACATTTTACAATCGCTAGCAAAGAAAGAGACCCCCAAGCAGTTTGGGCAAAAATAATGGCGAACAAAGCTTCATACTTCAAAAGTAAAAGCAGGGTTTTACCACTGCCAAAAATCTGACTCACTCAATCAAGAAATGACGCTTTTGGCCTCAACTTCTGTGGAAACCTCTTTTTAAATGTGTTTCAAAATTTTTGGTCTGCTATTCATTAGCCATATAAGGGTGTTTCTTTAACTATATGCACTTTTATGTCCCAGGGGTTGATGTTTGCCTTCATAATTCATTTATTATCTTTTCTTATCCCGTTTTTTTATGCATTAAATATATATATATTTTTTGTACATTTATGTGTCTCTGTGTGTGAAAATTAAAATGTTATTTAATTGTTTGTTTTTAGGATTTAAAATGAAAACTATGAAATTAAGCAAGACAAAGGAGTAATTTATTATTATTATTTTTAATCATTTTAAATGCGATTTTTAACAGAATGTGATTAAACAATACATTTTTACAAGGCAAAGATATGGTTAAAATTTCAGATTAATGGCAAAAAAATGGTGAAAAGTGTATAAAGGCATTTATTTTCTAAGTCCATACAGTAACCATTCAAGAGTTGAAGAGACCCCAATATCATCAAATTGTACATCATTATAATTCTTCTGCAAATCTGCTTTTATAACATCATTGCTCTTTTTATCATTTTCATATCTATTTCCGAGCATATTTATGGCACTGATTCATGGGAATTAATACTTTGTTCCCTTTGCTGAATCCCAGTGCTTAGTGTTTCGTAATAGGTATGCGTGTGTGGGTGTGCGCATGTGCGTCTGTGGAAAATTATGCCATCGTATTCTCTCACAATATGAGTGTTTCATAACCAGTGTGTATTATAGTGTTCCTCCGGTTGCTCATTACACTGTCGAACAGTGCCAGGGTTAATGATCTGGGGAAGGACAATCACTTATGGCAGAGAGAGCCAAACGCGGTCTGCTAATCGCACTGCTCCGAACTAATCTCCTATTTTTAAAGCACCATATTTCGATCCCTACAGGCAGAAGTTTGAGTATAAAAGGCAGGGAATGAGATTGCCAAAGAGCTGATGCCATTATCAGTAATCACTGCCTCAGGTAGATGGAAAAGGTGGGTGACAAGGTACGGCCTGTGTTTGAAAAACTCAAGTGATCACATATTGTGTACAATTAGAGAAGCTAAATGGAGACATCTGTGGGCCTTTGCTAAATCTCCCGGTAATGACTCTGAATTTAAAGTATCAGATATACAAAAGAAAATAGTAGCTAGGAATCTGTCTGGAGAGATTCTGGAGGGGATTTGTTATTTCTGTAAATGTATTTTAAACTTAAATTTTAACGTGAAAGATTTATATTCTGATGAACAAAAACATGAAGAAAAAAAAATATACAGCTAAAGTCAAAAGTTTACACACACCTTGCAGGATCTGCAAAATGTTATTTTACCAAAATAAGATGAATCATACAAAATCCATGTTATTTTTATTTAGTACTGACCTGAATAAGACATTTCAATTGAAAGACGTTTACATACAGTCCACAAGAAAAAAATAATAGTTGAATTTATAAAAATGACCCCGTTCAAAAGTTTACATACACTTGATTCTTAATACTGTGTTGTTATCTGAATGATCCACAGCTGTGTTTTTTTAATGATAGTTGCTCATGAGTCCCTAGTTTGTCCTGAACAGTTAAACTGCGCGCTGTTATTCAGAAAACCTTCAGGTCCCACAAATTATTTGGTTTTTCAGCATTTTTTTTGTATTTGAAACCTTTCTAACAATGACTGTATGATTTTGAGATCCATCTCTTCACACATATGGAACTAATACAGAAGGTTTAAAAGCTCACTGATGCTTTAGAAGGAAACACGATGCATTAAGAGCCAGGGGGTGAAAACTTTTGGAATTTGAAGATCAGGGTAAATTTTACTTATTTTGTCTTCTGGGAAACATCTTCTGCATCTTTTGAAGGACAGTACTAAATGAAATGAAAATATTTAGGCAAAATAAGAAAAATGTAAACATCTTAATTCTTTTCATAAGTTTACACCCCTGGCTCTTAATGCGTAGTTTTTCCTTCTGGAGCATCAGTGAGCATTTGAACGTTCTGTAATAGTTGTGTATGAGTCCCTAAGTTGTCCTTAGTGTGAAAAGATGGATCTCAAAATCATACAGTCATTGTTGGAAAGGGTTCAAATACACAAAAATGCTGAAAAAACAAAGAATTTGTAGGACCTAAAGGATTTTTCAGAAGAACAGCAGGCAGTTTAACTGTTCAGGACAAACAAACAAGGGACTCATGAACAACTAGCACTAAAAGGCGTTGTATCATTTAGGTAACAAAACAGTATTAAGAATCAAGTGTATGTAAACTATTTTTTTTCTCTTGTGGAGTATATGTAAACATCTTTTATGTGAAATATCTTATTCAGGTCAGTATTAAATAAAAAACAGCATGCATTTTGTATCTTCAGTGCCGTGACAGAAGAAATCATAATTTAGTTTGAAGTCTTAATATGATGAGATAAAAAGGTTAATTGAATACCAACTTATAGCATGATTAGTGTAATTTAATTCATTAACAAATGACTCATATGAAAAATTATTTTAATGAACAAGAAGCGGCGACACCTGTTTTAAGGAATACAGAAGTCTGTTGTGTTGCACATAACCCCCATTTTAAAAAAAATTGAAAAAAAAAGAAAAAACAAAATTACAAATGGCAACAAGAACAACAACAAAAAAGGCTGAAGTACTGTACTAATACTACTAAAACTAGACATGAAAACTGAAAATATAAAAATATTGAAAGTTTTAAATGGGTAAGCACCACTCAAATCCACTTTTTTATTTAAATCTTAAATATTATAAATAACTTATTGCATAAAATTATCGCAAGACTTGTCATGGATTTCAAATTCAAAACTGTGTCTTTGCCTTAAGCAGTGATGTTGTGCTGTACTGTGTGGTTAGATGTACAATCTGTAATTGTCTTTGAATGTGTAACAGTTCATTAGTGGAACTCTGCCCATAAAATCTTTGCACTAACAACACTCCTATGGTGACTTTAACTGTACATTTAAACCATATGAAAACAAAGCAACATACAGCAACCATAGAGTTCATTCACCTCAATTCTCCTCTCATGGGAGGAAGTGATGCTATTAACATGAGGACATTTATGGATTACTATGTTCTAATGGCATATTTTATAACAGGGACTCAAACTAAAAATAATGCCAGTGACCTCAGCCAACAATTACATTAGACTGAACACTTACTAGAAGAGTCGATTGGGACTAACTCATGTGGCAGGGAACAAAAAGTCAACAAGAAGAAACATAAACAGACTGCGATGAGCCTCTTCGGATAACCTCAAATGTCCTCAATCTAAATCCTTGACTATGTTTATGCCTATAAGTTTAGACAATAGCATTATGATAATCCATAAAACAGCATTTTGTTATACAATGTAGCCACATTGTTTGCTAAGACCTCTTTGGTACAGATACCTCAAATGAACTTGGTTTGTGAATATTCGCACTTTTACTCATTAGGATCTAATGGTAAATATATCCTGAGTGTTTATTTGCCATTTAAGAGACTGTTTTATATACTTACAATAAACAAATGGCTGAGACGGTCAGCAGTTTGGACTGAGTACTATCAGCGCTATTAGTGTTTGCCAGAAATTAGAGTTTTGTTCTTGTGCTCGTGGTCGTTAGATCTCTCAAGACCACATAAATGTGGCTTTGGTCTGGATCTGGGTCTTGGCTTATGGTTTTACACGAGACCACAGTGTATTTCAGGCATTTTGGTGCAGTCTCTTATCACAGGGGAAAGAGCCAAGTGGATTGTAAATGAAACTTCAAATGCAAATCTGTGCAATTAAAAATTTAGTTTTTAAGTGGCAAAAAAAAAACAGATTTTTTTTTGTGACATCTGAAATGATGTTAATAATATGATTAATTAGGGCATATGTGTGTTTTTAAATAAATACATTTTTTAAATCATTATTTAATTAAGTTCAGTTCAGAATTCAGTTGTATTTGGAAGCTTGTTTCTGCCACTGAATAAAAAATAAAAACGGGTTATTGCGACTTAACTCACAATTCTGACTTTTTTCTCATTATTGTGAGATATAAACTCATAATTGCGAGTTATAAAGTCATAATTGCATGATATAAACTCGCAGTTGCGAGAAATAAAGTCAGAATTGTAAAATATAAAAACTCACAATTCTGTGAACATATTTTTTTCTCCTCAGAACTGGACTTTTCGCAATTGAGAGTTTATATCTCACAATTCTGAGAAAAAGTCAGAATTACCTTTTTTATTTTTTATTCAGTGATGGAAACAGACTTCCATAGTTGTAAACTTGCTTGGTTTAAAAAAAACAAAAACAAAAAAAAAAACAAAACAAAACAGTGGACTGTCCCATATTTAAAAAAAGGTACAAAATTCACATACTCTTTCAGAAATCTGCCATCTTTTGATAAAAAACCCCGAAATAAATAATACATTAAAAAATAAATAAAATAACACATATATGCCCTAGCTAATAATAATAACATCTCATCTCGATGTGGCATGGAATAATTATGTAACCTCTCAAAATTAAAAATAATAATAATATAATACAAATTCATATGAAATTAGGGTATGACAATAGACACTGCAGATTCAAGGTAATATAGACAAAATATCCCAGAGCACAGATTAAGTCTAGTTTGAGACTAGTGATTTTAATCCAGACCAGAGATAATTACAATAAATAAATAGGTCTGAACTGAAGCAAAGCACATAAATTTGGACCTTTTTGAAGATCCGCAGAGCTTGTTAGACAACATTAGGTGTAAAATTTACACTAATATTGACACGTTACTAAAACTCATCACACGTTACCTTAAAAAAACATAGTCAAAACATATTTGTGAAATGTTGATACATGATCTGCACAGTATGTTTGCTTTTCAATCTGAATGGAATTTATGGCAGATAATTTTCCACACTTTTGACATAAAGTACTTTAATTTGACTTGCCCTGGAGGGGCTAATTTTACAAATCACTGGCATTCTTTTTCGTTTTTCCCTTCATTTCCAAGTGTTTTCCTTTCTTTCAGACCTGTGCCTTACACATTCAATTAAGCGTTTCTGGTTTGTCACAACCCTATGTAAGTAGTTTGTTTTAGTTGACAAAAGTATGCATTTCAATTTTTTTTATAATTATAAAAATTTGTAAGACTTATTTTTTTTAATCAAAATATACATTTTAAAATGTACTTTATGTACTTATAACTTATGAATTAAAGGATTAGTTCACTTTCAGAATAAAAATTTCCTGATAATTTACTCGCCCCCATGTCATCCAAGATGTTCACATCTTTCTTTCTTCAGTCACAAAAAATAAATTTAAGGAAAAAATCTTCATATAGAAGACTTCAATGGGTATTATCAGGTTGAAGGTCCAAATTGCAGTTTCAATGCAGATTCAAAGGGCTCTACATGATCCCAGCTGAGGAATAAGGGTCTTATCTAGTGAAACGATCGGCCATTTTTTTAAATAAAAAAAATAAAAATGAATATGCTTTTCAAACCCAATTGCTCATCTTGCACTAGCTCTGCAATGCGCGTACACAACTTCATGCAATCATGCAATCACATTGATAAGGTTACGTGCGGTTAGTGCTTCGTGTAATCCGGTTCAAAATGGTTCATTTTCTCATCCAACTTTAAAATAATCTGACATTGTTGTTTTACCTTTTTTTTTGTAAAGGGCGTTTGACTTTTTTTTGCACATTCGCTTAAGCACTGGGTTGGTACTTCTGTCTACGTGACGTGTGACCTTTCTAACATGACTACGTAATGTGTGAAGTCAAGCTAGTGGAAGATGAGCATTTGTGTTTTTTTTTTAAATGGCAGATCATTTCACTGGATAAGATCCTTACTTCTTGTCTGTGGTCGTATAGATCGTATAAGATGCACTGAAACTGAAAATTTGGACCTACAAGCTGTTGGGTCCCATTGAAGTCCACTATATGGCGGAAAATCCTGGAATGTTTTCCTCAAAAACCTTAGTTTCTTTCTGACACAATTATTAGGTAATTTCAGGAAAGATGTTTATTTTATAAGCATGTATGAACATATGGATCTCGCAGCCTCTTATTCAATCAGTGTCAAACATTTCTCATCCCTGGCTTTTCCTTTTCTGTCTGTCATTCTGAATTATCTGTGAAACTCTCCATTTGTTCACTTAAGCATTACCCTGATCAGAAATTCCACATCAGATTGTCTTTATTGACAGATGGAATCGATTTCATCTGTTGGTTTACCTATATAATCAATATTCAGTGGCACATAGAACTGTTTCATAACTGAGCTCATATACACCGCGTTCCAAATTATTATGCAAATTGTATGTAAGTGTCATAAACACACAGTTTTTTGTTTTTCAATTAAACTCATGGATGGTATTGTGTCTCATGGCTCTTTGGATCACTGAAATGAATCTCAGACACCTGTGATAAATAGTTTGCCAAATGAGCCCAATTAAAGGAAAAGTACTTAAGAAGGATGTTCCACATTATTAAGCAGGCCACAGGTTTCAAGCAATTATGGGAAAGAAAAAGGTCTCTCTGCTGCCGAAAAGTGTCAAATAGTGCAATGCTTTGGACAAGGTATGAAAACATTAGATATTTCACGAAAACGTAAGCGTGATCATTGTACTGTGAAGAGATTTGAGGCTGATTCAGAGCACAGACAGGTTCGTGCAGGTAAAGGCAGAATGAGGAAGGTTTCTGCCAGACAAATTCATCAGATTAAGAGAGCAGCTACTAAAATGCCATTACAAAGTAGCAAACAGGTTTTTGAAGCTGCTGGTGCCTCTTGAGTCCCGCGAACATCAAGGTGTAGGATCCTCCAGAGGCTTGCAGTTGTGCATAAACCTACTATTCGGCCACTCCTAACTAATGCTCACAAGCAGAAATGGTTGCAGTGGGCCCAGACATACATGAAGACTCATTTTCAAACAGTCTTGTTTACTGATGAGTGTTGTGCATCTTTGGATGGTCCAGATGGATGGAGTAGTGGATGGAACATGTCCCAACAAGGCTGCGACCACAACAAGGAGGTGGCGTTTTTGGCCGGAATCATAGGGAGAGAGCTGGTTGGCCCCTTTAGGATCCCTAAAGGTATTAAAATGACCTTGGCAAAGTATGTCGAGTTTTTGACTTACCACTTTCTTTCATGGTACAAAAAGAAGAACTGTGCCTTCCGTAGCAAAATCATCTTCATGCATGACAATGCACCATCTCATGCTGCAAATAATACCTCTGTGTCATTGGCTGCTATCTGCATAAAAGATGAGAAACTCATGGTGTGGCCACCATCCTCCCCTGACCTCAACCAGATTGAGAACCTTTGGAGCATCCTCAAGCAAAAGATCTATGAGGGTGGGAGGCAGTTCACATCAAAACAGCAGCTCTGGGAGGCTATTCTGGCATCCTGCAAACAAATTCAATCAGAAACTCTCCAAAAACTCACAAATTCAATGGATGCAAGAATTGTGATAGCGATATCAAAGAAGGGGTCCTATGGTAAGATGTAACTTGCCCAGTTAGGATGTGTTTGATTGAAATAGATTTAGATTTCAGTAAATATGACCACCTAATGCTGCAAATTTAGCAAATGCCCATTTTCAGTTCTTTACAACCTATACAATGTTTTAACTCTGTTGTGCATAATAATGTGGAACAGTGCATTTTCAGTTTTTTATTTTTGAAATAAATACTGTTATCATTAGGAGGTTTGTTCAATAAAATTCGAATTATACCCTAATGGTTGATGACTTAAAAATTATACTGACTGTCATTTGCATTGACTAATTATGAAAACCAGAGAAAGATATCATTTGCATAATAATTTGGAACGCGGTGTACAGTAACTCTACTTTCCATTTTTGATGGCACTTTTTATTCTATTGTGTTCAAACCATTATGCATCCTTCTGGCTTGATCTGTAAATGAGAGTTCATGGATTAAATGAGGCCTTTAGCGAATATTAAACCTGTACAATATGCATATTTCTAAAGTGGATTCGCTTTGGTGAGATTATGACATTGTGCATGTTGTAAAGTTCAGAACTGCTCTTTAGAGGGCAGATGGCTCGCTGTTAGTGGCCATGGTACAGTTTATATAGGGTAAATGGTTTATCCCTATCTGACCTTTTAGCATCATACCAATATTGAGCGATTCCAGAAACATTCAGCTCTTAAAATCATTGATATTTTGTATCCTGACAGCATTGGTTTCTGTTTTTAGTCTAGCGTGACACAAAGGACGTTATAAAACATTTTAACAATGTTGCAGTTTTTGAGTTTGATCCTATGCTGTGCGGATGTCAATCTCTCTGTGTTAGCTTAGTCAATAATCCTGAAAGCTTTTTGCCGATACATTTTTAGTATTCCCCCTGGCATAACCACTAGATTACTCTTAAGTACACGATTTTGCATTTGATTTGTACTGGATGTTCACCTTATTATTGGGGATGTTTTAGGTGACCCAAATCAACTCAGGGTCAGTTAAGTTCTTGTCTGTAAAGAGAGTTAGGGACATTTGGTTGGTTTCTGTGAGTTTAACTGAGGTAAATTAAGGGAAGACCTTTTTCAGACCAATTAAAGAAAATGTAATGAATTAATTAAAAGCAACACTCTGTTCTCTAAATGTAAGTTTCTAAGGAGAACACAATGAGTTGTATTAACAGCACTTTTGTTTGAAAATACAACTTCCAACCTATCATTATTACTTTAAATTTAAAGAAAACTGTTTTACTGTACCATCTGAGCAAAAATGGTTTTCTCTCTTAGTATGTTTGTCTCATTTTTCAGTGAAAAAAAAAAATCAAGATGCAAAATTGGCACATCATAAGTCTTGTTTTCTGAGAATTTTTTCCAAATTAAGTGAATTTATGAATAAAAAAGCTAAATATAATTTTGAATTCTTGTCTAAGACAAACTCACTTAATTCTGTTAAATTTCAACAGACACAGACACACACACACACACACACACACACACACACACACACACACACACACACGCACACACACGCACACACACGCACACACACGCACACACACGCACACACACGCACACACACACACACACACACACACACACATGTTGGGTTTACATGTTTTATGGGGACATTCCATAGGCGTAATGGTTTTTATACTGTACAAACCGTACTTTCTATGGCCCTACACCTACCCTACACCTAAACCTAGCCCTCACAGGAGATTGTGCACACTTTTACTTCCTCATAAAAACTCATTGTGCATGATTTATAAGCCTGTTTCCTCATGGGGACCTGAGAAATGTCCCCACAAGGTCAAAATCTACTGGTATTACTATCCTTGTGGGGACATTTGGTCCCCATAACGTGATGAATACCAGGTACACACACACACACACACACACACACACACACACACACACACACACACACACACACACACACACACACATAAATACATACACACACATACACACATAATTATATCTCAATTTTGTATCTCAAGTAAATGTATGCGTGAACTGGAAAAAAGACAAAAATCCTTTCAAGGCCTTAATTTGTGGAAGGGCAAATAAAGATCTGCAGAAAACCTGCTGCTATGATAAGAAAAAACGTTACACCAAACACAGCATTTCATGACACCATTTTATTGCCACATGAAAAAAAGAATCTATAATTACAACTTTAAAGTCATATTATTCTGAGAATAATGTTGAAATTATTAGGAATAAAGTTGAAATATTATGACAATAAAGTCAAAATTATGACAATAAAGTCGAAATGTTTTGAGAATAAAGTCAAAATTATGAGAACAAACTTGATATAAAGAGGAAAGACATTTATAATTAGCATTTTGTGATAAAACTGACAGAATTTGAAAGCTGAGCTGTATATTAAATGCAAAAAAGCACAAAATTATTGTGATTACTGGGTGGCTGTCACGCTACAAACAATGAATGGAAGATGTTAAATATAATTTCCAATTATTTACTGTATTATAATAAAACAGCTTGTAAATAGTCACTTATATACCTCAGATAAGACAACAATATAACTTATGTTAACAAGTTGGAGTCCTGTTAAACGTTTTGAACGTTTTATTGTTGTTTTTAATTAAATACATGTGAGGTATCAAAGATGCCACAGACGGTTTTGTGGAGTTGGTGGTGGAATTTTCATAAAGAAAGCAGTATAATTTAATGAAATAAATGTCTCATTGTAATCGAAAAGATGATGGATTCACATGAATGCAGCGATCTGTCCAACCACATTAAAGTACGTGAAACATTATTGCGAGACATATCGTTAAATTTTCTATAAAACTGATTTTGAAGAGCTGAGACTTATATTAAATGTACCAAAAGTACAAAGCTTATTGCTATTATTGGGTAGCTGGTGCACTACAAATAGGCCTAATTAATGCAATCAAACACATGAAATATTTTTTCCAAGCATACTGTCTCTGCAAGTATAAGGCATGGTATGATTTCTGCTAATAATTCCACATATATCCAAATCAATTCCAGTGGCCTGGCAACTTCTCCTGGTGCTCTCAATCCGGGCCATTTGCATGTGCAGGCTATACTCTCAAAATATTATAACTTTAATTGCGACAATTTAATTCTCATAATTTTGACTTTATTCTCATAATTTCAACTTCATTATTGAAATATTTTGACTTTATTCTTGTAATATTCTCATAATTTCGACATTATTCTTGAAATATTGACTTTAATATCGTAATCTTTTACGAGATTAAATTTTTTTTTTTTACATGGCACTAAAGTGCCATTGTAGCATTTAAACATGTTTGTTGAGAGTTAACAAAGGCACATACAGTGGGGTCTAAAATGTCTGACCACATGGAAATCATGGAAATACAAAAAGTTTTGATTTTGAAAAAGATAAAATAAAAAAAAAGTCTTCAGTTCACATCTAGAGTTCACATCTCTTTATTGCTTTGTCTATTAGAGCCACCATTATTTTCACCTCAAATATGCCCTACACCGTTTGAAAACAAGTTATCAGTACACAAGCTACTGTCACCCTTGACAACGGTAAACAATTAAACATAACAAGCAGGTTGAGGCAATTTGAATCATGTCAACCATAACGGCAGTTCGGCATAAAAGGAGCACTAATGTTCCAGTAAGGAATCTTTACTGACTGCCAGACAACCAGCACAGTCTCCCATCCAAACACCTGAGCGCAGCCCACCTGAACACCACCTACCCAGAACTATACCTCAGCTTGCCAACACCATTTGCTCAACATGTGCACAAGAAATGTCCCTCAGGACTAATTTTATCAGCTTTTTCGTCTACATCTGGTTTTTCTCACCACCACAGCCATCAAAGGATGTCCTTCATGCAGCATAAAGTCAGAAGAAACAATTTCACTCACACACGCACACACATAAGCAACTGGTTTTGTTTGCCTCTTCAAAGTTAAAACCATTTTCCCTCCCTTCATTTGGAGCAGTAATGAGAGCGCTAAATAAGGATAAATTCGTTTGAGTTTCTTCCACAGAATAGGCTGTGATGTCGTTGTCCAGCGCACACACGGCAGGGCGTCTCTCCAGGATGCAAACTAATGACTGTCTTATTGCGATCAATTAAACCACTGCTTTACCTAAAAGCTCCAGGGGTGCCGGCCCGTTTGTAGTTAGCCAGAAAATCTGCTGAACGCCTTCAGCCCACAAGGATAAGGATTACGCTGCCTGTGGCTCTTTGTGTGTGTGCTAGGATGAGTGCTGAGGAGTAACTAACCTAAAGCAACAACATTGCTAACTTAAAAGGATAGTCAACCCCAAAATTAATATATTCCGTTATCATTTAGTCACCCTCAAGTCATTCCAATGTTGTATGACTTTCTTGGTAATCAGAATGTTGGTAACCAAACGGTTTCGGTTTCTAATGACTTTCACTGTATCAACAAAAAATACAATAAAAGTCAATGGGAACCAAAACTGTTTAAAAACCAACATATCAAGTTGTACAGGTTTAGAACAACATGAGGGTGTGTAAATGACAGAATTTTGATTTGTGGGTGGTCTATCACTTTAACTTCATTCATAAGTAGCATAAAGGTGCAAAATTCAGCCAAAAAAAACCCAAACTAATATATATATATATATATATATATATATATATATATATAGCGATTACTGGGGTTCAAGCGCTTTACGCACACATAAAAAAAGACATTATTTAGCAAACCTTTAACCACCTAAATCAATGATTTAATAAAGCATTTTAGCAGATCCAAGTAATTAACCATAGAAATAAAGTGTTTTTGAATCGTTTTTAACTGTTATAGCGCCAGCTGTGGTCCAATCTCCTTAAAACTTTGCATGCTTGTTTAGAATCACCTCTCTCATGGTCATGGTCACCAGGTTTTGTGAAGTTTTGAGTTTTTGGGTACATCTGGACAGGCCCCTTTTCTAAATTATCCGTTATAGCTTCCTACAGGGAAATTTTCGACATTTTTGATAATTATTGACCTAGAAAGTCCAGTGAATTGTACTGCAGTGTTTTTTTTTTCAGATCTAGGACTAGTTCACAAAAGTAGGTTTTTTTACATCTCCATAATTTAAGAAACGTTTGACTGACAGCAGTGATTCTAGAGGCAAAGCTGTCCGGAGTGAAGAGTTCATCATCATATGATACGAATATCGCAAATATGTATAATCGTTTATGCTCTTGAAAAACTGATATGGCCCCCCCAGTAGCCGATTTATTTCAAATTTCTCACAGACCTATGGGGCCGTGAGTCAAACAGGCCCACCAATTTTTGTTCCGATCAACCTCCGTTAACCTTGTCTAATAGGTGCTCAAACGTCATCGGCCAATGGCGGCTATGCAAATGTCCTTATAGACACTTGTGGCACTTTGGATCAAGGCCGTGCACAGTGATTTTCATGTTGATAGAACAAATGGATGTGTAGGTATAGCCATTTATATGTTTTTTTCCCCCTCTTATACTACCACCAAGTGGCCAAGTTCCACGATTTTTGTCCTGTGACCTTAGATTGAGCTCTTACAGTGTTCTGAGTTTGGCAAAGACATCTCATTCCAATCAGGAGCTATAGGCATTTTACTAAAAGTGGCCTTTCGAATGTTTTGGCATCCCTTTGTGACAGTGAGTTGAAAGTTCAACTTTGTTGTTGATAATCATTGATATTCACTGTCCAGAGAATCTTTCTGCACTGGTTTGGTTCCGATCAGGTGAAAAACCTAGGACTAGATCGCAAAAGTAGGTTTTTCAAAAAATAAAAAAAATGGATAATTTAGTGTCATCAATCATGATCAAATAGGTCATTATATTAAAAAATTTCCTGGATCTTCCAAGCCTTATAATGACAGTGAATGGCTGTTGAAGTACAATAAATTCCAAATATTACCTCTAATCCATAGCCTCAGGCAAACTATCTAGGAATTATGTCAAGTTTACAAAGGAATCATTCTTTTAAACCAGTTCTTTTTAGTAAACTGGATGAATCAGTTCACCAAATTGGACTGAACCATCTGAAACTGTTCTTAACTCGAGTGGCACAGGTCTACAAGTTAGTCAATCAAAACTCACTTTTAGACGTCCGACAGCCATTCTGACTCAAAATGATGATGCCAATTTATCAGAGTATATAATCCTATAATGCCAGTTTTTGTCAACTCGTTCAGCACTCCAGTGCAGAAACACAGGAAAAACACAGGATTACAGGTAATAATGTTGTTCTTTCAATGTTGTAGTCCAATAAAGTGCATCTATCCATCATAAAAAGTGCTCCACATGGCTCAAAGGGGTTCATAAAGGACATTGCAAAAATAAGTGGGTGTTCTTGCTAGTTTTCTAAATGTCAGAGTAACTAAATTATAACTATATTTTAGCTTGACAAGCTGCAGTTTTGCAGTAGCTCACCAACACTGATTTGCATGTGTGCTTAGAGAGCAAAATGTGGACACAACATGTTTACAGGGGTATGTGGGTTTCCAGAGGCTTGTGTGTGTGTGTGTGTGTGTGTGTGTGTGTGTTTACTGGGGTGTGTACATGTTTGTGTGTTTATAGTGGTGTGTGTGAGCATGTGGGTGTGGATCTTTGTGTAAATTCAGCCCCAGCTGTTGAGCACAGTACAGATGCGGAAACAAAAATAGGGGATTACGACTAAATATAGGGTAAAAGATGGAGAGAGAAGGAGAGCGGGGTGAAAGCAAAAGAGAAGAGGGATGGAGGGGGAAGAACAGATGACTAAAAAAAGAACAAGACATTGAAGGATGGTAACATTAGGAAAACCAAAGGGATGAAAAGGATTAACAGCAGAGCGAGGATTAAGAGACATTTAAGGGATAGAGAATGAAGAAGAATGACAAGATGAAATGAGACAGAAAGGGTAAAAGGAATTCTTAAGCACTAAACAAACAAAATGGATATTAACATTTACTAAGAAGGACGTCAGATTAAGAGAGCGATGACAAGCACTAAAAAAAGATCAAAGTTTACAAGAGACAGTGCAGTGCAAGAACGTCCATTTGATGGATTATTTTCTGTGATTACGCAAGAGATGTTACTCTACATTTTTCATGAAACAAGGCCTTCACAAAAGCACAGATATAATGATTTAGCATCTTATTCTTCACAACTATATGCTTTGTAAAGGAAATGGAGGCGTTTAGCAGACTGGTGTAGAGCTTCTCTCTAATTTATGGCAAATGAAAATGTATAGTGCAAAGATTATGGCCTCTATAATGAACATATAGCTTAGTAACCACAGCCATTTTTTTTTTAAACTTGTATACTTGTGTATTTTTGGCTTAAGGAAACCAGATCCTATTTGAAGCTTTTGTAAACATAACTGGGGTACAACTGCAAAAAGTACATTTTTTACATTTTCTGGTGAGTTGCTCTTACAACAGTTTTTAATGAAACCTGAGATGTTCCTGTCCCTCCTTAAAAAAATTAAGTAATCAAAACTTTAATCAAAAGGTTTGGAGTTTATGGTAAAGACAAAACACAGAAGCTCAAACCCACCATATCCACCTTATTTTTGTCGTAAGAGTGGGTGCAGCCATTTGTAAATTTTATGGGTCTGGCTTCCAGTCTCATCCATGTCCAGCTATTTTTAGCCGTACAAAACATCTAGTTTTGTTGCTTGAAATTGCAAGTTAGTCATACTATATTATTTTACTGTATTATCTTAATTATGAACCGTCTACTGCATGCTGTTATTCTTTTCGTTTCTTCTCGTTTCCTTATAGCGGCTAATGAACCGGAAGTCTCACCCATAGGCTTACTTCACGTTCAAGAATGAGTTGGATATGATGTGCTCTATAAGTATGCGTGCCAATCAATGTTTATAGATGAATAAAAGCCTAAATAAGACTTAGATAATGTTTACACAACCATGATGAACTACAAAACGGAAAAGATTTTCCTTCACTTTTTTTTAAAAGTTTTGCGTACAGACGGAAACGTTGTCAAAATAATCTCTGTTCACATCGACTGCAAAAATGACTAAACCACTGCTGATGCTGATGTCACTTTGTAAAGAAACTTGCACATATACTATTGACTGAACACGTAATGCACAAGCGAAGATGTCACCATTTTCACAAAATTGTGTTTTTATAGTTTATCACAGAGACGATATGGGTATTGTTTTCAACAACTTAAGTGCAATAAACTACTTGGCACAAGCTGATTGGTTCATGTTGCAAACGCAGCCAATGAGCTTGCTGTTTTACATTTACATTAAATTAAATGGCTGGTTAGCATTCACTAAAGCTGTTCACAGTGTGTTTTCAGAGTTTCTCTGAAACCTTCTACCTCCCCAGCTCCACCTGTGGAGGGCTCTCTGAAACCCTCTACCTCCCCAGCTCCACCTCTGCTATGGGTTATTTTTAGTGTTGTCAATTGATAAAAAAAAATTACCAAATTAATCACACATTTTTTTTCTGAAAATAATCACGAATAATCCCACTTAACAACTTAATTTAAAGTTTTTAAATATACTTTTATACTTTTAAATCTTTAAATTAATGTAGAAACAACATTAAGCCAGTATATTTTTAATATTTGTTAAATATTTTTTATGACTGAAGGTAAGTATCACTGTTACCAATACTACTGATGTCTCTAGGAAACTGTTCTTTTTTCCTAATATGTACATAACCATTGACTACAGCCATTTAACATTACAGTATAAATGAGAGCTATCAATTTTAACATTTATTAGACTTTAAACTTCTATTTCAAGTGAACAATCTTCACATTAACCAATTGCCTTTCAGCAAGTAGGAAATATACATCAATTGAATAAAGTTATCAAACACTAAATACTAAAATAAATATAGACGATTCCTTAAAGCTACAAAAGTTATGGATTTCCTCTTTTTTCTTTTGTTCTTTGATTAACAGAAATCACAACAGCTGGGTTATTAGATTATTTGGCCGCTATTACTTTAAGAGCTGCCACTGCTGAACGTGACGTGGATTTGGCACGCGTTCATAGTTTCATTCGAGCTTTAATATGAAATAATACAGGCTACAGTGCGCATCTCTGCATTTATGTGTGCAATTGAAGCGTGCATGCTACTAGCACAGTATAACAGCTGACAAAACAGGTAAATTCGTTTTTACTTACATATGGCCTAAGCCTGACAACATCGCATCTGACCACAGGTCACTTTTGTTCTACTGAAGCTCCTCGTCACCTGTACCTTTCCCGCTTATTTGACTAGTGCCTGACACTGTAGTGAAATTCAGAATGTGCATCCGAAAAGTCTCCCATTTGATGTGGCCGTAAAGACATTGTGCGACTAAATAAACACACTTCTTGTCAAGAAAAAAAGAGACAGAAGCACCAGTTGTGAGTGGCCAACACTAGCCCCACCCCTGCGTTAACTGCGTTACATATTTTTAATGCTGTTAAACTGGGAAAATTAATTGCCTGCATTAACATGCTAATTTTGACAGCACTAATTATTTTATATGTTTTTTATGCAGCAGAAGTAGCCTATCTCTGAAATACTCACAGCACCGTATTGGTAGCTTGTTCCTGTACTTGTTTGCAGCAGCAGCAATGATCTACAACAACAGCAGCAATTCATCAGTGTAGCAGATCTATTCCACCAAGACCAAATACATTAACATTGTCATATCCATTACCATGCTAAAATCTTCCTAGAGCTGTCATGATAAAAAAAAAAAGATATTTTGATTACAAAGGTATCATTCATGTTTACAGCACCAACACACATCAAAGTTTAATACTAAGTTGTAAAAGCTAGACTGCTTCCTCTCTGCACTCTTTGCCTTTTCTTCTTGCAGTAAATTTAGCTCAGGCTCTCATCATAAAAGTTCATGTCTTTTGTTTCTCATGCTTGTCAGCTCGCTGGCCCATGCGAATCACAGAGGCCTGGCTGGGCCCCAAATTAGCGCTTGCTGAAAAACCCTTGAGGAACCAGGAGCTTCACGCTGCTCCCGCTCATGCACGCTGACACTTTCCCCACCTCCAGCCGTGCCGCTTTTCAAAAACAAAGACTCTAATTGCGGGATGTGTTTCGACCCGTCTGCGCGCCAGCAGCGACTCAACCTCATACCGGCCAGCAGCAATTTTGGACTTTGCGTCTTGAATTGAAGCAGTTTGCGGTGTGGCCAAGAAACTGAGAAGTAAATTAGTCAGAACCGAGCTAGTTCCACCTCAGATAAAGCTTGGATCACCCCTGCTTAACCTGTTTAGTTTATGAGAGCGACGTGCACGAACAGTCCAAGAAATAAATACATACGCACAGCATCCAAAAGTCTGAGACCACCAGTGAAAATGCGTCAAACATTTTTGCAAAGCCTCCAGTCGAAGGAAAAACATCCAAGTGTCTGTCATGTTTTTTTTTTCTTTTTTTGTTATTTAAAAAATTTCTTCAAAATCCTAAAACAACTTGTAAATTAAAAAAATCCTTTTTTTATATGGTCTCACTTTGAACCTCACTGTACTCACAATACTACAAAGGCTTGAAAGTGAAATATTAAGTGCATGAACAATATTCCCCAGAGAAAGTTCCAGTAAGATTATCTCACACTGACATGCTCAATGTTATCAGTCCTTTTAGACGTTTTGTTATACGTCTTTATTATCCAACACCCTGTCTGACTGATCTTGCAACACAGGCCCAAACCTGCTGGCCTGAAACGACTCTCTGAGTGTGTGTTCAGTTCAGTTTTAACTGCGCTCTGACACTTTCACGATAAGCCTTTGTGTTTCCATCCTGCCAGTCGGCTCTGGTTTGGCATTTCTTTTCTTTGTTAACTTACTTTATAAGAATTGCCAAGTAGCTCATACTATTGAATGAGGGATGTTTCACCTTCCACTATAGAAAAACATCTTAATCCCTTTCTCAGTTTCACTCTGGTCACATAATCGTGATTGAAAGAAAGCTTCCCATGAGCCATCTGATATATGACAACAACAACAAACAAAGAATAAGGTTCTTCTTTGCTTAAAATATTCATGGATCTGCTTCTCTCACCTCTGAGCTGTGGGGGAAGGTGAAGATGCAAAAATAGACGAATATAATCACAGATATTGCATCTCTTTAACAAATGTTCAAGCCGTATATAGGAACTGTTTGTGCTGTTGTGTTCACTGTCCACCGGTTTCAACAATACCTTATTTAAAAAATGCATATTAGAAATGTTGCTTGCTCACTTTAAAAATACTAAGCGACACAAATACAATAAACAGCGGTCCACTTTATGAAGAATTTTTGAGTAAAATATGTCAGGGTTTAATTCATTTTGCTATCCTTATTTACATAAATTAACTATAGTGTCCTGCACCCACTAGTAAAAAAAATCAAAAAATTATATCTAGTGTCTGAATAATTTTTTGTTTGACTGTACATTATAAATTAATAAAAAAAGTAAATTATATATTATATTTACAAAATGAAATCTAAATTATTAAATACTGATATAACAATTGAACTGAAAAGTAGTTTTAACATGAATTTGAGAATTATTTATAAGTTAGTTGTCCCACTTTTGCTTTACTGACAGAGCTGTTTTCATTTTTTTTTTTCAAAACCCCTAAAACTGTTTATTTCCTGGATTAAAGCAGATTTTGCATCCCAGACTTTCAGTGTGGTCTCAGACGTTTGGATGCCACTGTACATCTGACATTTAATGCCTACGAGTGCTTACCAAGTATGAAATAGATGTCATATCCAACTTACATGAATGTAAAGAAGATTTCTGCGGTGGGTCATGCGGTCATCCGCTATCTACAGCAAATAAATACATGGAAATTATATCACAAACAGTTGATGCATGTTGAGTTGGTGTGTACTCTTAAGCCTATTGCGTAATACACATTGTTGATAAGCATTTGGACAGCGGTTTATATAACAGCTGATGCCGAGGGCCTATGAGTAGGAAGGAAGACGGTGTATGACATGGCGCCCCCTGTGGGGCAAAAACACTGGGAACATGTAGAATTCTTTTAACTAAAACACACCAGCTCTGCCTCAATATTACATGTGTTGAAACGTTCAGCTTCGAAGACCTATGGAAAGGTTTCATGTCAACTCTGCAAGCTGAACTTCAATAATAGTGAAATATCGGAATTTTTTCCAATAATAAAAGCCTAATAAAGCATTCCTCTGCATGAATTATTCCACAGGAGAATGTGGGAGGAATTGCATGACTGACTCTCTCAAGAACAGCTTTAAACATCAATGTTCAATGTTTGTACTGTATAATGTAGATCTATTCTACCACACATACATGGGTTTAAATGGTAGATTTGTACTCAGTCATTTATCCCTCATTTTTGCTATGAAAGAAATCCAAAAAGCTAGTCAAAATTCATTCATAGTCCTATAACAGCAGGTTTTATGTGAATTGGGGCTGCTTGAAATCACCTGCCGAGTTGAATGCTCCTCTCTTATCTCAATTACACCCTTATTGTCAAACATTTTCGCTGTAGGAATAAATTAATCAGAGCTGACTGTGTATAGAGCATTTCTATTACTGCACTAGCAGCAGAAAACTATTGCTTTTCCATGACGCCGCATTGAGTAGAACAAGACAAATGGCCTAAATTGCCTTTATTAGAGGGATGGTTGTTAAATGGTGGTACATACAGGCTAAGACATGTATACTTGATACAATCCTCCCTCAGTGTAAGACTTTGAGGGTTTTTTAGCTTCTTTTATCATCTGGCAGAAGCAAATCAGGGTGTCAGATTAAGTCAGATTTCTTGGACAAGTAATAGCACACATCTTCGACAGGCTGCTAAAAAACATAATACTTTTCTACAGAACAAAAACACTCCTAAACCTAAAAGCATTAGAAATACTGTAGTGATAGCAATCTTTTCCTTACATAGCTATTAAATTCAATGATAACAAATAGCAAGATTATTGTAGAACTAATTTATGATCAGTTTGTTGCTCAAATGATCGCTGATTAAAGTGGAGTGTTGCTGCCTTATGTTAAACAGCTTTAAATAACTTTTTTTTTCCCACACCAATTTACACCCAATGCACCATAATGGCAAAGCAAAAAAGGTTTTCAAAATCTTTGCAAATTTATTATAAAAAAAAAAAAACCTTAAGTGATTCTATTGCGTAAGTATTCATACCCTTATCTGGGACAGTTGAAATTTAGCTCAGGATCATTAATTTTGCTTGTAGATGTTACTACACATGAAGTCACACATCTGGGGAAGAGTTCAGAAAAAAAATCAGCTGCATTGAAGGTTCATAGAAGCATGTAGCCTCCGGCACCCTTAATGGAAACAGTTTGAAACAACTATGACTCTTCGTTGAGCTTCAAACTGAGCAATTGATGGAGAAGGACCTTGTCTAGAGTGGTGACCAAGAAGTTGATGGTCACTCTAGTTGAGCTCCATGATCATATATGCAGATGGGAGAAACTTACAGAAGGACAAACATCACTGCAACATTTCACCGATCTGGACTTTATTGCAGTGTGGCAAGACTCAATCCTCTCCTCAGTGAAGACACATGAAAACACACTTGGAATTTGCAAAAAGGGCACCTAAAGGACCCTCAGACTGTGAGAAACAAGATTCTGTGATCTGATGAACCCCAATTCCAAGCATCATGTTTGAAGGAAACCAGGCACTGCTCATCACCTGCAGAGTTCCATCCCAAAAGGGACTGAGGGACTTGTCAGAGTAGAAGAAAAGCTTAATGTACCAAAATATTGAGATTACCCCTTAATGAAAACCCAGTCCAGAGCATTCAGAACCTCAGACTGGGCAGAAGGTTCACCTTCCAACAGGACAATGAACCTAAGCACACAACAGGAGTGGCTTAT
This sequence comes from Garra rufa, assembly GCF_049309525.1. Taxonomy (NCBI): domain Eukaryota; kingdom Metazoa; phylum Chordata; class Actinopteri; order Cypriniformes; family Cyprinidae; genus Garra; species Garra rufa. Next base: position 33,070,065 of record NC_133377.1, read on the forward strand.
AGACAACTCTGTGAATGTCCTTGAGTAGCCCAGCCACAGCCTGGGCTTGAACCCAATCAAATATTTCGGGAGAAACCTGAAAATGTCTGCCAGATCCCATCCAAGCTAAGCTTGAAAGGTGACGAGGTGAGGCGAGGAATGGCAGATAATTGACAAAATTGATGTGCAAATCTTGTTGCATCATACCCAAAAAGACTTGAGGCTGTAAAGGTGCTTCACCTAAGTACTAAGATTTCAGTTTTTTATTTTTAATAAATTGATGAAGTTGTGACAATTCTGTTTTTGCCTTGTTCTTATGGTGCATAGAGTGTAGATTGATGTGGAAAGAAAGTAATTTAAAACAGTTTAACATAAGGCAGCAGCATAAAACTTATAGGGGTATGAATACTTTCGCAAATTAATAGGATCATCTATGCCATGTTATATATATAGCTGTTTCACCAAAACCTACCGTAAAACTGCTCTATGATAAAGCATTAAAGCACAATATGACTTTTCGTCATAATGCTTTTCTGTTAATAAAGCTGCTTTGAAATGATCTGTATAATGAAAAGTGCTATACAAATACATTTGACTCAACTTGTGTTTCCCGATTTCCTGATCTAAGGCTTGGCAGCTTATAAAGAGCACAATAACTTTGCTTTGACAGAATTCACATTCTAATCCCATCATACACATTTTCTTTGAAAGCCAAAAACAACTTACAAGACTTGTTCCACATAATTATTGCAACTAAGGCTCATTCCTCAAATCACCCATCATCACACTTCCAGTAAAAAAACGAAAAAGGATTGTTTTTACAAGGAAACATCTGAGTATAATTTGATGACCTGAATACATTTCTGTGAAGTTCCGAGGAAACGAGAGAGAGAGAATGAAAGTAACAGCAGGAGCGTGATAAAAAAAAGATTTGGAGTTGATGAGAAAAAGAAGACAAACAGATCAGGATGCAACAGAGGGAGGGGAAGAAATAGAGAGACAGAGAAAAATAGAGATACAGATCATAAGATCTGGCAAGCTTTTGGGCTGCATCTGTATCTGTGACGAGTCCAGACGGTGTAGCTAGACTGGGGAATCACCCGACCACACACACACACACACACACACACACACACACACACACATGCACAGATGGTTTATCTCTGCACTAATGATGCTGAAAATGTCGAATGAACCCAAAGTGACTGCTAAACAAAACATCCCACTTCCAATTTATGACTTTTTCGTCTTTCAGTCAAACTAACACTTCAGCAGTGATACAAAACCACTAAACAATTATTCAGTAGTACATGAACGTACATTCAGCATCACACATTCATCACTTTAGGGTCAGCAACTATTTTCCTGGGTAACAATCTCAGTAAGGTGACAGTAGTTAGGTTTTCATTCAATTATTAATCTATAACATCTTGTCTATCATCTCTGAAAATATCTTGGCAAAATCCACTTGTTTAGTGCAGAAAAAAATAGCGATTTATTGCAGCAAGCAGAAAAGACTGCGTCTTTCTCTTATGTGAAGAACGTGCTGTAGCTAAGATCTGCCTGGCCAGCCAAGGAAGTGGCCAAAACCCCTCTAAAACCAGCCTGCTGACCAGCTAAGACCAGCCTGGATGACCAGCTAAAACCAGCGCTCCTGACATGAAAGCTCTCGTTCTTAAACAACAGAGCACACATTCCGAGTATGGGTCACCCTACTTGGCCTCATGTCACTTCCTTTCCTTTCCTTTCCTTTCCTTTCCTTTCCTTTCCTTTCCTTTCCTTTCCTTTCCTTTCCTTTCCTTTCCTTTCCTTTCCTTTCCTTTCAGGACCCCAGCACTATTTTCATATCGCTATGCATTACTTTCATTTAGTTCAAATGGTGACAGCATGAACCAAAACTACAAGTTTAGAGCACAAAACTTCTACCACAGTAAAGTGACTTTTACTTGTGATACTTAACTGTTTTTATATTTTTATTGCCTCACTTTAAACCCATTTTTCTCAAAATTCAATTCCTGAAAATCATAGCCACTTCAGGCAGACAAAATAACAAAATAAAAAAAAGGGCTTGAATCCAGCTTTTATATGGTAACAAAACCTAAAAAAGAAAAATTTCACCATGTGTTGGGTTTTCTATCCATTTTTATTTTATAAACAACAGTAATACACTACCTTTAAATATTAAAAAAATAAAAATAAATAAATAATAGTATGTTTATAATATTGATAAAGTATTAAAAAAAAAACTTTTAAGAGTGTCGCCTGAATATTTTTATCATTATCCCATAAATTATCACATATGGGCCTGGTTTCACAGACAGGACTTAGACTAAACCAGGATTAGGCCATAGTTCAATTAAGACATTAAGACATGCCTTAGAAAAAAAAAACATTACAGGTGTGCATCTTGAGACAGAACAAAAGCACTGATATATTTTAAGATTAGTCAGTACAAGTTTCTTTCAGTTGAAAGAGCTCAGGCTTACATTTTAGTCTGAGAATAAACTTAGCCTTGCCTGTGAATTTTTTTAATTAAAAAAATAAAAAACATAAAACCCCCCACCATAGTGGTTCATATGACTGAAATTCTCTATTCCAAGTTATGATTACTTGGGTGACCTGTTGCTTTAAGGATGATTTGATTTACAATATAATCAAAACTTCTACCAGACCACAAATCAGACCACATACAGTAACTCTAGAAGTGCTCCATATTGTGTTCCTCAAGTGGCGCTCTCAGGCATTGATCTGGGAGGGGTGTCATCTTTAAGCTCATAATGACTGGGGCAGGGAGGAGCGCTGGAACACCTGATCCTGATCTGCCGTTTGGAGCCAAGTGTCAGCCAGAGGGAATTTAATACTGACACTTTCAGACGGGGTGATCTAGGGAAGACAGAATGGGGTTTATCTTCACCTCAGGAACATGCCAGCAGCTACATTCAAACAGATTTACACCTTACAGATTCAATAAGTGATTTATATTCACAGAGAACTGCTTAAGACTAAATAGTCTTGGATTTTCAGAAAAAGTTTTTAGTTTGATGAAGTAAAATTCCACAAGACGTCTTCATGAGTATACTAGTCAATTAGCATGCAATACGAACTCAAAAATCAGGCCACACACGATTAGCTAAGACTTTGCGGCAGTCTTAGCTCTTTCTGAATACAACAATAGGACAATAATGAAGGGAATTAGCAAGTTAGCATTAAGCTCTGTAAAAACAACTAACAGGTTGCCTTTAAAAACAACTCGTGTAGACGTAATCAAACAACAATTAAGTTTAAATCTTTGTTTCCTAAACCTTGTCTGACTGAAAATGGTTGGCAAAGCAAATCTAGAATTATGGTTTTGTCGTAGCTCACTACACAATGATGCCCATATTGCCAACAATCATTGTGGTACCATGTCATTAGCATTTAACATGAACTGAAAAACAAAGCAGTGCCAAAATCCATATGGGCAAAATCTGGCAGCCATCTTGGTGTAATTAGGGCTGCTCCAAACTGGACCTTAATCCATGTCTAAATGAACAACAGGATCCCTGTTAGTGGCCATTGGTAGTTGCACCATCTGTCCAAGCGATACAGTCTGCAGCAAGCGATACAATGGTGACATTGTACCATTTAATGTCAGACATAATTAGTATTATTGTTGTTAATGGTACAAGATAATTGGGAGTTGGAGGCCACAGATGAACCTGACACCCTCTGGTGGTGCACCACAGGCTAATGAAGCTCTCTGTGCCCGGGACAGATGCCAGGCCAAAGACTGAGATCAGCAGCTCATTCACGGCTGCTGATTACACAACCAGACTTTTAGTTTCAGGAGAAAAGTTTTAAAGGATATTGAGATGTGCAATTGAAAGTTATTGATAAACCAAACTGAATGGGTAAAAATGAAAATTCTGTCATTATTGCCTCATCCTTATGTTCTTCCAAACCAATATGCAGTGGAGCACAAAATGAGAATTTACAACAGCGTTTTAGAGCCATGTTTAAAAAAAAACTAAAATTACGAGATTGAAGTCGTAATAATTTAAGAATAACGTCAACATATTTAGATAAAATAAAATCTAAATTCCAAGAATAAAGTAGAAATATTTCAAGAATGAAGTCGAAATTGCGAAAATTAAATCATAGCAATTAAAGTTATTTTAAGAATATAGCCTGTGCATGCAAATGGCCCAGATTGTGAGCACCAGGAGAACTTGCCAGTTGAATTTATTTGAATATATGTGGGATTATTGGCAAAAATCTACCCTGTATTATAATTGCAGGGACAGTATGCTTGAAAATAGTATTTCACGTCTTCGATTGCATTTATTAATAATAAATGTAGGTAGATAATGTAGGGCTCCAGCCACTCAATAATAGCAATAAGCTTTGTGCTTTTGGTACTTTTAATATAAAACAAAGTCTCAGCTTTCAAAACCAGTCAGTTTTATAGTGCAGTGTGTTTTCATGTTATATTCATGTGAATCAATTTCGATTACAATGAGACATTCGTTTCTTTAAATCAAACTGTTTTCTTTGTGAAAATTCCATCACATACTCCGCAAAAAATGTCTGTGGCGTCCAATCTTTCATTCCTCACATGTATTTAATTAAAAACAACAATAAAACGTTCTAAAGGTTGAAGTGGACTCCAACTCGTTAACATAAGTTATATTGTTGTCTTCTCTGAGGTACTTTGACTATTCACAAGCTGTTTTATTCAGGTATAATACCATACATTTTTTGTAGCGTGCCAGCCACCCACCCAGTAATCGCAATAATTTTGTGCTTTGTTGCTTTTAATACAACACAGCTCAGCTTTCAAATTCTGTCAGTTTTATCATGAAATACAAATTATACATGTGCTTTTCATCTTTATTTCAAGTTTATAGAACAATATGAACATGAAGAAACATCTGAAGGAATGAAAAAAGAACAGCATAGCCTAATTTAATGAAACAAATGTCTCATTGTAATCGGAAAGATGACTGACTCACATGCCGCTTAAACTGAGGCGAATACAGCGATCTGCCACACCACATCAAAGTGTGTGAAAAAGATATTACTGTAATAGACATATTGTTTGTATTTCGCTATAAAACTGGCAGATTTTGGAAGCTGAGACTTTGGAATTTCTCCCGGTGCTCCCAATCCGGGGCATTTGCATGCGCAATAGGCTAGAATATACTCTCAAAATGTTCTAACTTCAATCTCGTGATTGCTACAAATTAATTCTCATAATTTGGACCTTATTCTTAAAATATTTTTACTTTATACTCAAAACATTTTTTTTAAATCTCATAATCTTTTTTTTTTTTTTTTTTTTTTAACATGGCACTTAAATGCCATTGTAAGAATTTAGTAGAATCTTTACACTGTTTTATTTCTTAAAAATTACATTTACAACTACAAAAATGGTGTGTTCACAAAAATCAATGCCAAATGCCTTGCTCCCCTCATATGTGCACCTAATGGCAGTGATATTTGACTCAACAGCTAAAGTAGAAGGATTTCCATGGATTTCTATCTAAATTCTGATCTATTCCTCACAAACACCTATCACGTGACTTTAGAAGACTTTTAATACAAAGTATGAGCTGTGTGGAATATTTTTATAAGGGTGCATTTTAGAGTTTCACATTTCCACCTTATTTACTTTCATCATATGGTAATTGGTCAGGATGTGCAGCAAAAATGTTGTGCTCCATGAAAAGATAAAATGCTGAGAATGAGTACTGGTAAATAATGTCAGAATTTCACTATTCCTTGGTTTATTTTACTTCCAGAATAACAATTTCCACATAATTTGGTCATCCAAGGTGTTCATGTCTTTCTGTCTTCAGTCAAAAAGAAATTAAGGTTTTTGAGGAAAACATTCCAGGATTTTTCTCCATAAACTGGACTTTAGTGGTGTCCAACAGGTTAAAGGTCCAAATTGCAGTTTCAATGCAGCTTCAATGGGCTCTACACTCTTAAAAATAAAGGTGCTTTAAAAGGTCCTTCACAGCGATGCCATAGAAGAACCATTTTTGGTTCCACAAAGAGCCATTTAGTCAAAGGTTCTTTAAATAACCATTTCTTTCTTACCTTTTTATAATCTGAAGAACCTTCTTTTGACACAAATAACCTTTTTTTACACAGAAAGGTTCTTCGGATGTTAAAGGTTTTTTAGTTAGACAAAAAAGGTTCCTCTATGGTATTGTGAAGCACCTTTATTTTTAAGAGTGTAGGTGGAAGTACCGACCCAGTGTTTACAAAGTGAAAGTGAAAAAATGTCAAACAGCCTTTACAAAAGAAGATAAAACAAAGATTGGAGGAGAAAATTAGACAGTTTTTCACACTATCCTAACTTTTTGAACCAGAGTACACAGACAAAGAACTAACCATGCATGTCAAAGACAAGCAGTTGTGGTTAAAAAGTATATACATCTTTTTTTTTTTTAAAGAAAATGAATGATCGTTTTGCTCAATAAGACACTTATTCCTCATCTTGGACCTTCAACCTGTTTGCTCTCACTATATGGAGAAAAATCTTGGAAGGTTTTCTTCAAAAACCTTTATTTCTTTTTGACTACAGAAAAGAAGACATGAACATTCTGGATGACACGGAGATTAGTAAATTATCAGGAAAAATCATCACATATGTAATGCATTTTTGCTACAAAAGCTTTAAAAAATACAACAAAAATAAAAAAGGCAACACGACCATACAATCATATTTCATGTGTTTTAAAGTCATGAAGAACAAACTAAAAATTAAGTCATTGAAAATCATTTCCTTCACAACTCCCTCTGAAACCTCATATTTTGACTTTTTATTCTTATCAATTTAATGAATTCCTCTAAACCCTGCAAGACAAAGCCCTCACAATGACAGAGATGCCACCACAATCTGGGAGGTCGAGGAGTAGCATATGTGTGGCCTGAAGGAAGTCAGCTGTGAGCTCCTTTACACGTTGCTTAAAGGCAGATGCACACTGATTGAGAATACCTAACAACCCTTGCTTGTGTGATAGTATTTTAGTTTAAAAAAAATGACTTTTACCTTAACACATTCTACTACGATTTTTCCTCAACATCAGCACAAAGTAATGCTACTACACAGATTCTGTCTGGTCATGCTTACAGGTCTCAGAATAGTCATCTCATCACCATTACAACTGTTACTGTGATGGACAAATTGGATCACCCACAGAAATACACAGCCAATAATAGGTTTTATAAAATGTGCAACCATGTTATTAGTTAGAATGGTTAATTGCACAATTACTATGTGCTGGATCAAAACTGGCATGTTTGATGTGACATTTAATCTTGCTTACCCTTGATCACCCTTGAATCCCGAGAGTCTTGATTATCTTCGCTTGTACGCTGAGTGTCCTTGGAACTGAACAACACTTAAGAGACAGAGAAAGACATAATGAAAAGAAAGAGACTGAAAGACAGACAGATGTGCACAAACATGTTTTGCTCCCAGGCATTTTCTCCTCAGATGGAAAGGCCGAAATTGAGAAGAACAACTGCATCTTCCCAGGACTGTCAGTGGAGTGTTTTATGTTGTGATTGTGAGTATGTGTGTGTTCTCTAATGATGGGCACCTTGGAGGTTTTGATTTGTGTGTCGTAAGAAAAGAAGCATACGTAGGTGCAGGAGTTTTCTGAGTTCAGATTCTCACCACTGCATGAACCTTTTACCTGAGGAGACAGACGTGTGTTTGGTCTAGCTGAATGTGAATGAGTATGTATGGGTGTGAAACAGAGCAGATAAAATAACACAGAGAGACAAAGTGCAGAACACAGATGGAGAGATAAAAAACGAGACAGATGTACCTTCAAGAAACAGACTCGGGTTGTGAGGACTACATCCTAATTAAAAAAGTAAAAGCTTTTTTAAGTAACATCTTACACAATTGTCCTACTACCAAAAAAGTAACCATATATGAATAGTTAGGGACATAGTTCAGGGATAGTTCACCCAAAAATGAAATTTACACCATGATTGACTCACCCTCAAGCCTTTCTAGGTGTATATGACTTTCTTTCTTCAGACGAATACAATCAGAGTTATATTGAAAAATGTCCTGGCTCTTCCAAGCTTTATAGACAATATTTTGCTGTGTTACTGTGCTTAAGGACTATCGTGCTGACTCTTTAAGTTTTTGATATTCTTCATATTCTGTGTGGTCAGTTCACAGCAGATAATAGAAATTATTTTTTCCCAGTAAGTTTAAATTGATTTTTACCTTTTATGGGCGTTTTTACCTTTATATAAAGCCATTTTTTCTAAAAGTGTGCATCATCTTTTGAGTCAAATTCTTACATTTAATTAGTCAGTAATAATAATAATAATACATTTAGGCTGTTACCAAACAAATTAAATCAGTAGCAACAAAATTCATCTTTGCAGAGGTTGCATATGAAGTGGCATTTAGATGTATTTCCACAAGTTAGTGCAGCTATATTTGTATAATTTTAAAAGTGAAATGATATTTTGAATGGGAAATTAAAACCGCCAGTAGGTGGCAACAAGTCGCTGTTCATAAGTGAGTCATTGCGATTGAACCGAATCATTTAAATGGTTGATTCATTCAGAAACGAAACACTGTTTTGTTGCTCAGAGATGCAAAACAGTACCGTGGCTGTGTTTGGAATGATTTTTTGTTGGCGAAATTGAGCAAAAACAGAAAATACGCTGCTTAAAATGTAAGTCTTTTAATGTTAACTTCGTTTTATTGAACTGTTGTAGGCTATTTGTATTCATGCTGATTTTTGAAGGGGAAAAAATGCACTCTTTATGTGATATTAACTATATGAAATGATATAAATATATACATTTTCTGTCCCCATATCTTGAATTATGTGATCATTGTAAATGGATTTTAAATGCAATTTTAATGTAGTGAAAGAATGCACTCTAAATGCATACTTACTAGACTTCATCACGTAATGTAACGTAAGTGGTTACAAATAGTACTGAAACAAAACTCTAAAAGCACAAATAAAAAATATTTGGATGAGTCAGTGTGTACTCATTTACACAAAGCATTCATGCCGTGCCGATTACGATTCAGAAATGCTCTGAATGCAACCTGCAGACAATAAGAATTACAGTAAGACTGTTAAAATAAGAATGGTTTATTAAGTTTCATTCTGGTAATTGTCATTCATGATTCGTTTACATGTTTTTAATCATTCTAAGGTAAACACGATTGGTACTGTTGTTTCCAACAATGATAAATGCTTTCGTTCTCGCCCACCCCATTCTCACCAGCCGAAACTCTCACGCAAGCTTGAGTATTTAAAACCTACAAATGTGTATCTAAATGCATATGAAAATGCCAAAACGCGCACGCTTTCATACGACCCCCTGTAAAGTGCACACTCATAAGACACATACGCAGACACATTTACATAGACATTCACTCTTGACATTGTCTGCAGCGGTCTGAGGAATGCATATTCATTCCGGTACTGCACTGAAACCCCACCCATTCGGGAAACCCCGCCCTAAAAGCCCTCCCAGCCCCGCCCACCGATATAGACTACAACAATCTCACACTGTCCTATAATAGCGACTCTCCTTATGAAGATAATGCACCTATTTCAACTGAGAGCAATGGATGAGATGCATTTGATTTTTTTTCTCCTGTAACTATGAGCTGCTGGCACATGAACAGAAATAAAGGCCATGAAACGAACGAAAACAAACAAAATAATTTGGCATTAGCAAAGATGAGGAAAGATCCCTCAAGAAAGCAGACGAAAACTCACAAAGTTTCAAAAAAGGATCAAATGATCAATAAATAACTCAATAAATTAAGTATATAAAGTAACATACTCAAAGAGCAGTTAAATATGTATTGTAAGGTAAAAACTAATTCTGCATCGCAATTCTTCGATATAAAACAGCGAATTGCAGTTTACGACTCGACCGCTCTTACAAAAATGGCCACTATGCTAATCAGTGGCACTGGCCAATCCAGTACCTTCCGTGATGACACGTACACACTATAGCAAATAAAAGCCTATCTATACATCTACCGCTCATTCGATTCTCTTTCGATATGTGCGCTGCTTGATGACCAAACTTCTTCGGTCACACAATGTACAAAAGTGATGGTCTCTGACCGATAATGTGCCTCTAGTTTCCAAGTTCAGCAACGGAACTAGGAAACTAGATGGAAAGCGTTCCCATTCCAGCTCACAGACGAGACTCCAGCCCGGGAACTAGCAGAAACAGCAGCCGAGCCTTTCTGTGATCGATTCATAAGCCTAACACCTGAACTTAGTGACTGGCAAATGAGTTTTATTGATCTCTGCTGCAGCACTATCAATGACTGACACATATTGCAGTCACATAGGTATGGGTTGTGACAGAATGTTAAGACAGGATCAAAGGTCTCAAATACTCCTCGAGTCCCTCAGCTGAGATCCAGCGGTCAAAGCGCTGACCACTACGACGCTTGTCGTATCCATTTGAGCTCATGTCAATCTCAAAATGTCCACCTCAAGAGCTGTCCCAGTCTGGATAGGTTCATTGAAGATGAGAACAGATGTAGCTTAGAGGTAGAGACCTCACTGTCTATCCGGATTAGTTTTTTTTTAATTCTCCGCGAATATGTTTGAGAAGAGTGGACGTTCCATCACGAAGGCAAATTCTGAAATCGATGCATGTCATCCTTATTCGTAAGGTCCAAAATTGTGGAGACGAAGGCCACTATTTGGGTGCGGTAGATCTACAATTAGCTCCCACGTTTAGGGCTCGGCTAGTGGTTAATCTGTTCTGATTGGATAATCTCCCGCACAGGTTGAACGAAAGGCGATCTTTTTTTTTCCGGAGCGCTCGGGACTGCTGGCTCAGAAATGTCAGAGAGAGGGAGAGACGGTTGCTAGGACACGAGGAGAGCAGCGAGGAGAAGCGTCGCCACAGTGATTAACAGTCGGTCTCCAGACGGACTGCTGCCGCTGACGCTCTTCTCCAGTTTAGGGATCTCAGGGTTAAACTCGTCTGAGAGAAAGAAAGAAAGAGAGATCAAAGAAGGAAAGAAAGAAAGACAGAAAGAAAGAAGTTAGTAAGCATCTTTTTATTCTTATTAAACTATATAAGTCGCCTCAGAGTAAAATACTTAAAAATATATAACATTTTATACAAGCTGATACTTTTATTCAGCACGGATGCTTTAAAATAATTCAAAGTGACAGTAAAAACATAAACAATGTTTCTATTTCGAATCAATACCATCTTTTGAACTATTTTATGAATCCTGAATGAAAGTTTCATGGTTTCCACCAAAATATGAAGCATTGATAATAAGACATGTTTCTTGAGCAGCAAATCAACGTATTAGAATGATTTCTGAAGGATGTGACACTAAAGAAGTAATAATGCTGAAAATTCAGCTTTACCATCATAGGAATAAAATACATTTTCAAATATCTTAAACTAAAGAAGATATATTAATGTATATTATTTGGAAATACTTGGGAACTTTTTCGCAAGACGCAAAATACGTACCAATATCACTGCAGTTTCCAACAGAAATTAATACTAGAGGCGATAAAACGGGTGAGCACTTCTAATCATTTTTGTACACAGTTATGATTACAGCTTCATATGTTTTGCTTTCCGGACGTAACAAGCTTGCTTGGTAGCTCAGCTGGCATGGAATTGGACTTAGGATGTGGAAACCTTTGGTACGAATGCCGTAAAAAACATGACTCATGATGAAAGAGCTGAAAGATAAGAGATCGTCACATTTGCTTTTGTTCATACTATCAGGTAGGTTTAGGTGCAGATGGTACATTATTTTAAAACGTCATAGAGCATTAGAGTTATAGAGCAACTCAATGGACATTTCAAGTCAGAACTGTGGTGACACGTACAAAACCAATTTCACATAAAACGTACCATATGTACGTTCATCTGATCAGGGAAAAGAAACTAAACACTCTTTTAGTGCCACTCAATGGACATTTCACATCGAATATGTCACGAAACCTACATGACGGTACGTATTTAGCATTTTACGAAATTCTTCATGAGATCAGATTGAAAAGAAATTAAGTTTTCTGAGGAAAACATTCCAGGATTTTTCTCTATATAGTGGCCTTCAACGGTCACCAGTGGGTTGATGGTCCAAATTGGAGTCTCAATACAGCTTCAAAAGGCTCTACACAATACTAGTCGAGGAATAAGGGTCTTATCCAGATGAAATGATCTGTCATTTCATCTTGGATGACATAGGAATGAGTAAATTATCAGAAAATTTTATTCTGGAATTGAACTCATCCTTAAACTGTCAATCTCTCCCTGAGCAATGGCTAATTTTAGCTTTTTTCCATTTCCATCATGTCAGGCTAATCTTGAGCAGGGTATTCAAGGGAAGATTTGAAAATTATAAAAAAAATAAGTAAAAAAAAGGGGGAAATGAGAATGAAATCGGAACATCACTATAGGCTAGAGATGAACCTGCAAACTTTACATGAGCACTATGGCTCAGTGTCGAGAACACTTGCATTTTCCATTAGAAAGGATTAGTTCACTTCCAGAACTTTAAAAAAATGTACAGATAATTTACTCACCGTCTTGTCATCCAAGATGTTCATGTCTTTCTGTCTTCAGTTGTAAAGAAATTATGTTTTTTGAGGAAAACATTTCAGGAATTTTCTCTGTATAGTGGACTTCTATGGTGCCCACGAGTTTGAACTTCCAAAATGCAGTTTAAATGCAGCTTCAAAGGGCTCTAAACGATCCCAGCAGAGGAATAAGGGTTTTATCTAGCAAAACGATCGGTTATTTTCTGACTTTGCATACTCTGTGTAATCCAGATCAACACAGTCAGGGTATGTCGATAAACTCCCATCTCATTTCCTACATCACTGCAGAAGTACCGACCCAGTGTTTACAAAGTGAATGTGCAAAGAAAGTCAAACACCCTTTACAAAAAAAGGTAAAACAGCATTGTAGGACAATTTTGAGGTTGCAAGAGAAAATGAGATGGGAGTTTTTCGACATACCCACAACTGTCTTGAACTGGAGTGCACAGACTATGCATGCGCACCGCAGAGCTAGACAAGATGAGCATTTGTGGTTAAAACGTGTATAATTTGTAATAATAAAAAAAAAAAGTTTTGCTAGATAAGACCCTTCTTCCTCGGCTGGGATCGTTTAGAGCTCTTTGAAGCTGCATTTAAACTGCATTTTGGAAGTTCAAACTCACAGGCACCATAGAAGTCCACTATATGGAGAAAATTCTTGAAATGTTTTCCTTAAAAAAAAAACAATTTCTTTACGACTGAAGAAAAAAAAGACATAAACATCTTGGATAACAAGGGGGTGAGTAAATTATCTGTACATTTTTGTTCTGGAAGTGATCTTTTAAGCCATTGCAACCAAAGTTAGACCTCAAAGATAGACATTGACAAAGACGCTAAATTATCATCTACTAAACATCAGCAAACGACAAAAGGGAGCAGGGGAAATAATGATTCCTCTTTGAGTAATGTCATTACCTACAGCAACTGTAATGGTTCCCTACAGCCTTCTCCAAATATAAGGAAGATAAAACTCATCCATTCATTTTCTGTATTATTACTGGCCCCAAAGCTCTATAACATTCTACAATGGTTATTGATGATGAAAATAATCACTTAGAAAGAGAGAGACAGAGAAAGGAAGAAATGAAGGCGGCAAAGCGGAGGCGAGATAGCGAAAGAGAAATCTTATCTATTAAAACCGGAGATATAATTGTAGAGAGAATACTGGGAAGGATATCAGGCAGAAATAAACAAAGAAAATGTGACATTTCTTATCTGCAGCAGCCACGCTGTATGTTGATAAAGGACGCTCGGGCAGTTAGAGGTTAAACACGCTGCTGTGATAGCAGACGTGAGTGAACAGAGACACACAGCTCAACGGACGTATCAGCGGAGCCGTGTCAACACATCATGGAAATGTCTGCAATTTGTTACTGCTGATGCTCGCAGGTAAAAATCCAAATGGACTGGTTCTGTTCTCTGTGTGACAAAGTAGAGTGTGTTCCTGGATCAACATCTTTTGCTGGGCCTGGAACAGCATTCCTGTCAAACAAATATAGTCTTATACCCTAGTGGTTCTCAACTAGCTTTGCTTTAGGACACAGATTTGACGTGGGACAACAAATGCTGATCCAACACTGTACCAATACTGTTCAGACTGTAAAAGTAAACAAAATGTTCTAGGTGTGAATCCAAGCTGCACTATAAAAAAATGATGGCCTTTTATTGGAATAGGACAGTAGAGAGCTGACAGGAAAGCATTGGGTGAAGAGATGGGAATCAAACTCGGGTCACCGTGAGTGCAGTTGCAGTATATGTCAGCGCACTGGCCACATGGCTATTAGCGCTAACATAATTGTAATTATTAACAGTATAAGATGATAAAAATGCTATGGCAAAAATATGTTAATTCATTAACAGAAGGTTCCCTTAATAGATACAGTGATAAACTGTAATAGATCGAACAGATTCATCATGTGGCTTTCTCTTCGCACCTCTGGTAATAGCGGTTGACAGTATGTTAAAGCATAAAAACAACGTTTAGCAGCATTGTGGCTATGATAATTCATCAGAAAATGGTTGATGGATTTACAGGTTTAAAATTTCTGTACAAATTTTTATATTTTTACTGTATTTTTCACAGAATTATTCTGGCAACCACAGTATTTTTTGTGTAAATTTTTTTTTTACAGTGCATTCATTTCATATACAAAATTGCAATATTGGTAAATAAATAAAACAGTAGCAAATTCAACACATTTGTATAAAAGCCTGTTTCCACTTAATAAAAAATAAAACAGGTAATTGCGAGTTTTATCTCATTCTAACTTTTTTCTCAGAATTGTGAGATATAAACTTTTTTTTTTTTTACAGTTGCGAGTTATAAAGTCAATATTGTGTGATATAAACTTGCAATTGTGAGAATATATTTGTCTTTTTTCCCCTCAAAACTGGACTTTTTCCCCCTCAAAACTTACAATTACAAGTTTCTATCTCAAAATTCTGAGAAAAAAGTTATGAAATACAATTTCGCAATTGCAAGAAAAAAGTCAGAATTGTGAGTTATAAACTTGCATTTGTGAGACAAAAGTCAAAATTGCGAGTTAATTTCTAATAGTTATGAGAAAAAAATTAAGAATTAGGGGTTTGTATTATGCACAAAAGAATAAAGTCTCAACTGTGAAAAACAAACTGGCATCTGCATCTGCAAAGTTTTTAACTATCAATTGTGACCTTGTTTATTGCAGTTGCGAGTTTATATCATAATTCTGAGGAAAAAAAACATTTACAATTGTAAATTTGTATTACGCAATTCAGAGAAAACAAGACTGAAATGTAAGATACAAACTCGCATTTGAGTGAAAAAAGTCAGAAGTTTTTTTTAATTAGCAATTCTGACTTTATTTCTTACAATTGCGAGGTTATATCCTCACAATTCTGAGAAAAAAATTTGAATAGCGAGTTCATATTACATAATTCAGAAAAAAAGTCAATTGTGAGATACAAACTCACATTTGCAAGAAAAAAGTCATAATTGCAATTTTTTAACCAGCAATTCTGACTTTATTACAGTTGCGAGTTTATATAACAATTATGAGAAACAAAATAGAATTGCGAGTTTGTATTACACAATTCTTAGAAAAAAGTAAATTGTAAAATACAAACATTTGCAAGAAAAAAGTCGGAATTGCAAGGTTTTAACTAGCAATTCTAACTTTATTTTTCACAATTGCGAGTTTATATTTCACAATTCAGAAACATTTGAAATGCGAGTTTGTATTACACAATCTAGAGAAAAAAGTCTGAAATGTAAGATACAAACTTCATTTATGCAGTGCATTTGTGAGAAAAAAAGTCTGAATTGCGAGATAAAAAGTTGCAATTATTTATTTAGTGGCAGAAACAGGCTTCCTTAGATTTGAGAATTGTCACTAATACATAAAAATAAAAACAATGAAAAAAAGCATATTTGCATATTGGTGTGTTCATTCAGCACTTCTGTACACAATATCCCAAGATTTGCACAAAAATTATTAAAACTGGCAACTAAAATGTATTTAAACAATTTGGAAAATCAATGTGGCATGTGCTGTATAGTAAATTGTGCTATTTTGTAAATATAATAGCAGAAGCATAATTTAACCAGCATAAAACGATAATTAATTGGGCACAACAATGGTCAACATTGTGAAAAAAATAGACTAATACCTCAAGCCATGGTGCAGTGGTTAATGCATGTCACATCTTAGGCCATGCAGATTTCTACCTTGTGACTACGCTGATCCCACTCGCTAGGGCGTCCTCTTTTTCTTGGACATGTCCTGGCCAGTATTTCTAAATTGCCTAAAATGTCTGATCTGTTTTCATACTTGCTGAAGGAAATGACTGAAAAGTAGTTTGACCAATAGCTTGCAGGCATTGTACGTGACGGGGACATGCAAGAAGGTGGGATCTACAGAGAACGGTCAAAGCAATGCAAATACGCACACATATAATGTATGAGGACAGTAAAAAGCACAATAGGAAAACAAAGCTAAAACCCTGACATTTTGGGCAATTTAGAAATCCCGACCAGGATTTATACAGGAAAAAGAGGCTGTTTTGTCACCCAAACACTCGCTACATATGTCTACAGTAGCCTATTAGCCAAATAAAGAGAAAGCCTTTTTGGCTGAAACTAGCACATCATTTCCTTCCCTGTGACTTGGCAAGCTTAAATAAGAAACACAAGGTCTCCTGGGTCTCTAAAGCTGTGTTAAACTTTGGACGTGTTTTCAGAATAGAGATTATCCATTGCTTTTTTGACATCCATAACCCTGTCTTATCATATCTGTTTCATTGAGGATAATCCCTGACTGGAACACGCTATATAATGTGTGCTACGCACAGACTTTAGCAGAATGAATGTTTTTATGCAGCGTCAGCACAAATGGTGGTATTATGGAGCTGTTGACAGAAGACAAAGTAAAACGTACATTTCAAGACTGCTACACATGGATTTTTTTATAAAAGGGTAGTTGACCTGTCAGCAATGTGTTTTTTATTTAATACGGTTTGGGAAAGCTAACAGGATGTTGACAGCTTTAGAAGTAGGAGGATCTGCGTACAAACAGAGGGTCATTTGTTCATGTGGTGTATGTGTGTCATAAATGGATACAAGAATACAACAGTTTCCATTTTAATGGCCTGTGTATCACTCACACATACAGACAGGCCTACTGCTAGAGAGCTTTTGGATGCCTAGGGCAGTGTAAAGTGCCAGCTATTTGTTTCGTTACGTGTTTTAGCAAGGGCATGTGGGCGTTGAGCCAAGCTGTTCATCCTACAGTGTATCCGGATGACCCTTCCTGTGATCTTGATGTGAACTTGGCTTTCTGGGTATTCACTGGATGTACAGTCGTGGCCAAAAGTTTTGAGAATGACACAAATATTAGTTTTTACAAAGTTTGCTGCTAAACTGCTTTTAGATCTTTGTTTCAGTTGTTTCTGTGATGTACTGAAATGTAATTACAAGCACTTCATACGTTTCAAAGGCTTTTATCGACAATTACATGACATTTATGCAAAGAGTCAGTATTTGCAGTGTTGGCCCTTCTTTTTCAGGACCTCTGCAATTCGACTGGGCATGCTCTCAATCGACTTCTGGGCCAAATCCTGACTGATAGCAACCCATTCTTTCATAATCACTTCTTGGAGTTTGTCAGAATTAGTGGGTTTTTGTTTGTCCACCCGCCTCTTGAGGATTGACCACAAGTTCTCAATGGGATTAAGATCTGGGGAGTTTCCAGGCCATGGACCCAAAATTTCAACGTTTTGGTCCCCGAGCCACTTATGCCTTATGGCACTGTGCTCCATCGTGCTGGAAAATGCATTGTTCTTCATTAAACTGTTGTTGGATTGTTGGAAGAAGTTGCTGTTGGAGGGTGTTTTGGTACCATTCTTTATTCATGGCTGTGTTTTTGGGCAAAATTGTGAGTGAGCCCACTCCCTTGGATGAGAAGCAACCCCACACATGAATGGTCTCAGGATGCTTTACTGTTGGCATGACACAGGACTGATGGTAGCGCTCACCTTTTCTTCTCCGGACAAGCCTTTTTCCAGATGCCCCAAACAATCGGAAAGAGGCTTCATCGGAGAATATGAATATGAATCCTCTTTAGGAGACGATCCTGGTGCTTGCTGGACTTTCTTGGATGCCCTGAAGCCTTCTTAACAAGAATTGAACCTCTTTCCTTGAAGTTCTTGATGATCCTATAAATTGTTGATTTAGGTGCAATCTTAGTAGCCACAGTATCCTTGCCTGTGAAGCCATTTTTATGCAACGCAATGATGGCTGCACGCGTTTCTTTGCAGGTCACCATGGTTAACAATGGAAGAACAATGATTTCAAGCATCACCCTCCTTTTAACATGTCAAGTCTGCCATACTAACCCAATCAGCCTGACATTCTGATCTCCAGCCTTGTGCTCGTCAACATTACTGAAATGATCTCAGCAGGTCCTTTAATGACAGCAATGAAATGCAGTGGAAAGTTTTTTTCGGGATTAAGTTCATTTTCATGGCAAAGAAGGACTATGCAATTCATCTGATCACTCTTCATAACATTCTGGAGTATATGCAAATTGCTATTTTAAAAACTTAAGCAGCAACTTTTCCAATTTCCAATATTTATGTAATTCTCAAAACTTTTGGCCACGACTGTACATTTCAAATGCACTCATGAGTCTCACTGCACATTTACAGCTTGATATCTCAAAATAGAAATATTTGAGTGAGCATGACAAAGCAAAAATAGAGAGAAAGAATAAATGCTTTCATTTGTTTGTTACTGGCCATTCCCTGGTCACAGGATGTTATCTGGCCTAATGGTCATCCTGGCTTTTATGATGAATTCTCAGATGAATATCAGATGCTCACAAGGCAGATTAAAACGGAAAACAACCATATTTCTGAGAGCAAATGAACATTTGTTACATACTTTTATAAAGCTAATGTGTGTGCAGGCTTCAGCTGTTTGTTGACTTACCAATTCAGTTGTTGTGTGTTCACTTACCAATGTCATGCAGTTTGGGTCTGACAGTGTAGTCAGGGGGACTCTGGTTTGAGTCGTCATCTCCATTAGAGACTGTGGCAGAGAAAACACATGTTCTGAGTGCATACAGTGGCCTCAAAGACTATTTGGACTCTTAAGGACACTTAGTTCACTCAAAAATGAAATTTTGTTGAACATTTACTTAACTTCACGTCATCCAAGATGTACATAAGCTTGTTTCTTCATCAGAACAGATTTGGAGGAATTTAGCATTACATCACTTGCTCACAAATGGATCCTCTGCAGTGAATGGGTGCCGTCAGAATGAGAGTCCAAACAGCTGATAAAAACGTCACAGTAATCCACAAGTTATCCACACCACTCCAGCCCATAACCTTGTGAAACGAAGTGTTTGTAATGAACAAATTAATTAATTTACATTTAAAAAACAGTCTAAAATCAATTCTAAACAAATATGATAGTAGGTTTGGATGTTTTGAGAACAACTGGGGATGGACTTTTTCACTGGAGGAAACATTATTATGGATTACAACAATAAGCAACTGTTTAATGTTAAAAAGCCTTAAAGTGGTCATCGGATGCCCATTTTCCACAAGTTGATATGATTCTTTAGGGTCTTAACGAGAAGTCTATAACAAACTTTGGTTAAAATTTCTCAATGGTAGTGTAAAAAAACACTCTTTTTACCTTGTCAAAGTCAGCCCTTTTTAGAGCAAGCTATTAACATTGCATGTTCCTTTAAATTCTAATGAGCTCTACTCACCCTGCCCCTCTCTGCCATGGGAGGATGAGCCATAATGTTTAATTTAGCTGCGTGTAGCGGCGAAACTTGCCAACAAGCTCATTATTAAGAAAGGCCATTTGCAAAGATGCATTAAAAACCCTTATACTCACTTCTGCTGTGGGTGAAGCTGCATCACAAATGATTCGCATGAGCATAGACACATATGTAGATCAGGATCAGAGCTTTCCTTTCAAAAACGAAAGTAACATTAATCCTCTGCGTCTTCAGCGGCTCAGATGTCGGGAGTAAATGACGAATGCTATGTTCGTTACTACATCCAACAACAGAACAATCGCTCAATCAGAGACATTCTTGTCTTCCTCTGCACCTGAGTCGACACAATGGCGATCAGAGTCGGACTGTTTCAGCTTGGTGAAGGCGGGTCTAAGGTAAGGTGCTCATGTCAATCAACAAAATACCATTGAGTGGATTTTTATTATTGTAGGGTGGTTGTGTACACAAACTGCCAACACACATTAATGTTCAAACAACATGTAAAAGTGAGTTTTGCATCTGATGACCCCTTTAATAATGGATTTGTTTATTGCAAACAAGCAGATTTTCGCTTCACAAGACATTAGTTGATGGACTGGAGTCGTGTCGATTACTTGTGGATTATTGTGATGTTTTTAACAGCTGTTTGGGCTCTCATTCTGATGGCACCCATTCACTGCAGAGGATCCATTGGTGAGCAAGTGATGTTAAAATTTCTCCAAATCTGTTCCGAAGAAGAAACATGTTTGACCTGAGGGTGAGTACATTTTTAGCAAAGTTTCAATTTTGGGTTAGAAGTTAACAAATGTCCTTGTATTAAATAAAACAACAACCATAAAATCACAGTAAATTCCAGAAGCTCAACTGGTGTGTAAACTCTGTATTAAGATAATAAATTAGACGCATTTTGCAAAACAAAAGCATGTATTAGCAGATTTTTTCCTATCATTATAAATAAATAAATAAATAAATGAATACATTTATGAATATCTGTGAAACTCATATAGGGTTTTCACGAAGCGTCATCAACCGGCCATATTGGCGGCACTAAACGTAAACAATGCCACTGAACTGAACAGAACTCATTTCTGGTCAGGTAGGTGCAATATTAGGCTAATATCTTAATTAATACTGCTTGTACGTATCTTAACCACCTAATAACTTTAGTTTGTTAAAATAGTGCGCCCTTTCCTGCTTAATAAGTCCTTCTCTATCTGTTTTAGCAGCTCCCACATGTTTTGTCCATGGTTAAGACAGCATAAATTAGCAAAACAACTTGTTCAATAGTACATTAACCTTGTAATCAATGCTGTTGTTTACATCCGAGTATCTCCAATATGGCCACCACATATTGGCCACGTAAGTACACTCTATTAGGGTAAATAATATTCATCTGACTCTCAGTCTAAGCATTATTTGCATCTTTTCATTTATAATCTTTATAGACAAAGCATGCTTTTGTTTATTGCAAAATGCATCTTTATCAACTGAATATAGTGTTTACATTTTTAAATTGAATTCACATTTTCTTGCCATCCCTTATTTATACACATCACTCATTCAATCTTCACAAGCTAATTGGGTACAGCATGTAAACACAAGGCATTTACAAATATAAACAGAAATATCAGTGATTCATGTCAATAAACTTGTGTTCAAGAGCTGCATGAGTTAAACTATCAAAGACAGAGACAGCAAAGACTGACAAAAGAAACTAAAAGAGAGAGCAAAGGATGAGAGGACCTCTCCACACATGGTTCTGATCAAAGAGACCACAGAACGTGTTTGAGCATTAAGTTCTGAAAATAGTTTGCTCACACACAAACACACATTAAACCCATCATCATGACCTCCTCTTGTGGTTTGCATGCTTTTTCTCTCTCTCTGTGTGTGTGTATGATGATGCTCACCTGTAGAACAGCAGACATACACCCGCAGTCTTAAACAGCTGTGTCCGTGGTGATGGATTGGTGTAGCTGCAACAACACATGACATTACAAACATTAACCTACTGCCACCTACTGGAAAATGGCATGCACTAACATCACTTTTAGGCTCTTACTACCTACTACCTGGTTGTTCAAACCTGTATGAGTTTTTTCTTCTGTTAAACCCGAAAGAAGATATTTTGAGGAATGTTGTTAACCAAACAGATGCTGATAGCCATTGACTTGAATTGTATATTTCCCTACTAAGGAAATCAATGGCTACCAGAAAATGTTTGGAACAATATTTATACACATACACTACTTATACATACTTATGTTAATTCAGGTTTCTTGCACCAAAACAGCCCTGAATTCATGTTTTATAACCATTCCTGTCCCTACTCTGACCATAAGAATTAAAGAAGTTGTTTTTGCTACTGTACACTACTGTACCAGTCAAAAGTTTTTGAACACTAAGATTTTTAATGTTTTTTTTTTCCTGCTCACCAAGCCTGCATTTATTTGATAAAGTACAGCAAAAACACTAAATTGTTGAAATATTTTTTACTATTTAAATATCAGTTTTCTATTTGAATATATTTGAAAATGTAATTTATCCCTGTGATTTCAAAGCTGAATTCTCAGCATCCTTACTCCAGTCACATGATCCTTCAGAAAGCATTGTGATATGCTGATTTGCTGCTCAAAAACATTTATTATTATTATGTTGATAACAGCTACGTAGAATTTTTTTTAGGTTTTAGGTGTTTTTGATTATTAGAAAGCTCAGAAGTTCATCATTGATCTGAAATAGAAATCTTTTGTAACATTATAAACATCTTTATCATCACTTTTGATCAATTTAAAGCATCCTTAATTAATAAAAGTGTTAATTTCTATAATTTATTTCCTAAAAAGAAAAAAAAAATGTATCCAAGCTTTTGAATGGTATAGTGTATAATGTTACAAAAGCTTTTTATTTCATTTCAGATAAATGCTGAACTTTGGATCTTTCTATTCATCAAATAATCCTATAAAAAGGTACTCAAAATAATAATAATAATAATAATAATAATAATAAATGTTTCTTGAATAGCAAATCTGAATATTAGAATGATTTTTGAAGGATCATGTGACACTGAAGACTTGAGTAATGATGCTGAAAATTTAGCTTTGATCACAGGAATAAATTACATTTAATCAAATAGAAAACGGTTAGTTTAAATAGTAAAAATATATTACAATTTTTGCTGTACTTTGGATCAAACGCAGGCTTGGTCAGCAGAAGAGATTCTTACTGTTCAAAAACTTTTTACTGGTAGTGTATGAGCACAGAATAACTAACTTTCCATATGAAATGAGTATCAACTTAGTTTAAAGTGTTTCTACGCTTTATTTTAAAAGAGCCAAGCAAACGAAATAGCCCTTGTATAAGGTATCCGAAGCAAAGCTGCTGAGATAAAACAAACACTAAATAAATAACATTGATCAAAACAGATACGGTGTACGTTTATTAAATTATCCATTTCCTCTAGCTGCAGATAGCATCTGTGATTGATGAATTGGCCTTAAACGAACTCCCCTGAGTTCAGACGAAGATAACGTTTCTTGTATTCAGGTTGATAAACATATGGGCCACGTTATCATAGAAATGTTTGAGCGCGATACCATTTTTCAATTTCAAATAATTGTCATACCATCGCTAATAACCTGCCTACAGACCGCACTAATGAAGACGACTATTAGCATTAGGTGGGACATGCATCAGAAAATCATCATTAGCAATGCTCTATTAACACTCGGTTTATAGCCTGCATTAAAAAAGTTTTCAATCAAAACGGGCGCGCTTTAATTGGTAGTGATTGACCCAAATGTCAGAAAGACTGATGATCGGCGGGCGCCCGTAACGTCCGTGTTCCGATAACAAGCTCCTCTGGATGACAAACCCGTCCCTTTTTCAGCAACAAGGCAGTTTTGAGAGCAAATGGACTGCTGGGAGAGAGGCATTTGTGCTTGAGCTTTCTTTTATGCTCAGTTGTGATTTGGTAAAATGAATGAAACCCAGTTGTGTTAGAAATAACTCGCCGCCTTGCTTCAAACTGCCGCTTTATAACAATAAAGCTGTTTAAAGACGATCACTGGGGTCGCAAATTGTTTTCTTCACAAGTTTCTTTTGTGTTAACCGCATCTGTATGACTTATCTGTAACCCTGCGCATAATGGTGCTCACGCAGAAAGTTCTCGCTGCTTTTATTCCCGACTCAAAAAACTCCAGGACAGGAAGGGCCGTGATTGGCTCAGCGCTGCAATCGCCACATCATGAAAAGGAGGATCCTGCCAAGGCACTTCTGCTAACAATGTCCCCTTGAACAAAGCACTAAACCTCCATCTGCTCACCGGTATGCCTTTCCCTGTGTAATAACCTTTTCTGTCAGTGGAGTTTAGATAAAGTAAGCTTAGTGCAACCTGGAACTTGCCAGCTAAAGAACACTTTCAAGGATTATTATGTTAAATACAAGTTAAGCTCCATGGACAACATCTGTGGCATGCTGTCAATAACTGCAGAAATAATTTCGAATTGCACCGGAGTTTGTTGACAGAAATCCATTTGTAATTGTGCAACGTTTGCCCCAGATACTTGCATTGTTAGCTTGTTTTTAGAAACCGAAGAGCACGTCTATAAAGTATTTTCTGTGGTAGCATGCCACCAGCTTTCTATCCATACTGTTAAGCAAAGGGGAAGTTGCCAATAAAATTTCCAAAAGTAATTTTATGTCCATAAAAAGCATGTTAAATACAGGTAAAGTGTCTATTTTTAAGTTTTTGGAGAATAAAATGTCAAAATTTGCTTGAAATAATGTTACATTGTCATTCAGTGTAACACAATTTTCATGTAAAAATAAACAACATGCTTATTCTGACTTGTACACATTAAAATATACAAAAGAATAAGGGAGTATATTACATTGTATTGTGTTTTAAATAATAAAAACTTCTTATTGACAAATGGGCAAAACCTAGGATAGTGGCAAATTTTAAATGCAGAATTACAACTAATTAGTATTTGGGGTGAAAGTAATTTGTTTTTTAATATGTCATAAATAGATTTTTTGTTGTTGTAAATATGCCTGACACTGAATGACTTTCAGTGGGTGTCTTCTGTGAATTAGGAAAATGTATGATATTTATTTTTTGCTCAGAAAACAAAAACAAAAATGCAATTGAATTAAACAGTAAACTTATTACATTTTTGGGAAAAACAACAACAATTTAAAGCAGTATTACACTTATTGTTTTTATGCTTAAACCCTTTTTCGACCCATATATTTATATTCATATAAGTTATATTATAAATAAATATTTTTAATATATAAGCATAACATGTATTTCTTAAATATATACATGCATGTGTGTGTATTTATATATATACATAATAAATATACACAGTACACACATATATATTATGTACACAAAAGCTTTTATTTTGAATGCAATGAATCGCAATTAATTGTGATTAATCATTGCCTAGCACTAGTATAAACTTTTATTTAGTTAGACAACAAAGCTCAAAAATTGCAAATGAAACACAATTACTGAAAAAAAATTCTGAATGAGTGACAAAAACAAAAATATGACTTTCAGTCATGTGACTGATTAATTCACTCGTATTTGGCTAGCATCACCTCCTAGAATGTTCTAGCATGCTTTCAAGGCATAAAGCATCTGCCAAAGATTGCTAGCAAAATGTAATTCTTCAAAGAGTGATTTATTACATTTAATAAGAATGGCTTCCCCACTGGCTACAACATACATTTCTATTTTGAGCAAATTTCTCCCAAAGGGGTGATTTTACTTCTCTTGAAGGAAGTGAAAAAGCTGCTTTACTTGCAAAACTTTTTTGCAAAATTCCTTTTGTTTTCATGCACAAATTCAATTTCTGACTTGGCTGAACAGTTGGGTCCTGATGTTATTTATTTAGCTTAATTTGTTACGTTTTTTTAAAAGTTATTATTGTTATTATTATTTTTATTATTACTATTATTAATCAAAAATATAAAAAGTTGACATAAAATATATAAAAATGTAAATAAATGTGAACTAAAAGTAAATAAAATATATATCAAATATATAATAAAAAAACAATAAATTAAACTGACCCATTAAAATAACAATAATTGAAATAAAAATGAATAAAAACAATAACAAAAAACAAAACAAAAACAAACTAAAACTTACAAAATTTAAAATAAAAATGAAAAGTACAAAAAATTAAAATATACAAAAAAAAGATAACAGTACGTCAATAACACTGCATACCAACCTCTATTAGTCGCCCTTCTCCATGTAAAATAAAATGGTTTTCATTGGGTAACTGATTCGATTTGTGAGTGTATATGATTGCAAACAATTTTTAAACGTATTATTACTTTTTTAATCAATAGAACCTTAAAGGAATAGTTCCCCCCAAAAGGAAAATTTTGTCATTAATTACTCACCCTCATGTCGCTCCAAACCCGTAAGAACTTTGTTCATTTTTGGAACAAAAATTGATGAATTTATGATTTTTGATGAAATCTGAAAGCTCTCTGACCCTCCATACTAGACAGCAAGGGTCCCTCCACATTAAAGGTCCAGAAACACTGTAAGGACATTGTTTCTGTCTGGGGCAGCCGTGGCCTAATGGTTAGAGATTCGGACTTGTAACCCAAAGGTTGCAGGTTCGAGTCTCAGGTCCGGCAGGGATTGTAGGTGGGGGGAGTGAATGTACAGCACTCTCTCCACCCTCAATACCACGACTGAGGTGAGTCCCTTGAGCAAGGCACCGATCCCCCAACTGCTCCCCGGGCGCCGCAGCAATGGCTGCCCACTGCTCCGGGTGTGTGTTCACGGTGTGTGTGTGCTCACTACTGTGTGTGTGCACTTGGATGGGTTAAATGCAGAGCACAAATTCCTTGTATGGGTTACCATACTTGGCCTCACTCACCCCCTTTCCTTCCTTTCCTTCCTTAAAATAGTCCATGTGACACTAGTGCTTCAACCTTAATTTTATGAAGCTACAAAAATACTTTTTGTGTGCAAAGGAAATAAAAATAACAACTTTATTTAATGATTTCTTCTCTCCCTCCGCCATTACAGAGAGTACCATGATGCATATTCCTGTCTATGGAGCATCAGAGAGCTCTTGGGTTTCATCAAAAATATCTTAATTTGTGTTCCGAAGATAACCGAAGGTCTTACAGTTTTTAAACGACATATAGGTGCGTAATTAATGACAGAATTTTAATTTTTGAGTGAACTAACCCTTTAATACATCAGTGAACTTACAATTTTTAATATTTGTGAGTCTGATGCTCTGTAGGTTAAAACCTAACATCTAAACAGACAAAATAACAAATTGTAACAACAAAAAATGTTAGAAAGCAACAAATACTCACATATATAGTAGTACTCATGACCCACGTTGAATTCATAGCCTAGTGAGAAGGCGCTGTAACGCTGAAATTTCTCAGAGAACTTAATTGGCGCGTGGGGGGCATGCGGCCGGTTGCACTCCCAGCGTTTGAAGCCCATCTGTGGGTCGCAGGTGCGGTAGCCTCGATAACTGACCATGTAGAGAACGTACTGCTCGGCCACGCCACGCTCTAGCGACCCCCGCTGGCTCTGGTTGTAATGTGGACAGTAGATGTCCAGGTAGTCATTGACGCTGACCTGTACAGTGTAGCCCTCTCTCCTCAAGCTGAAAGAAAGAAAGGAAGGAGGGGGAACAAAAAAACAAACAAAGCATTATTATAAGATTTCAAAGACATCAGTGTCATTTGCTTTGAATTTCCTTACGGGCAGATCGGAAAACGGAAGGAAAGTGGAAGATTTATCTCATTGACCTTTTTTAAAACGTATAAGTCCTGCTCGAACAGACAAGCAGTTATATTTCAATGCTTTGCCACAGCACATTAAACCAGATCATTTTTCATGCTTAATGCCTGTGAAGCACCGATCAAACAACAGGGGGCAGTGTTTCATTTCACGCCAGCCCTTCTCATTTGACTCTCTTTGTCTCGCACAAGCTCACAACGAAAAAACATGCTAATACACACACTTGCGCGCTTCTAGGTCAGGTCCCGCTGGAGATTATTATTCAATTACAAAACGAGGATCAGAAATGTCACCCACTCCTTCTCCGTTCCTCTTCCGCTAACCCCTTTCTCCTCGGTTTCTGTGTCTTTCTTCACACTTTCTTTCTTTTTTTTTACACACTTTTCTGTACTACTACACATGCAGGGTGTTTTTTGCTTTCTAAAATGCGCATTATTCACGTGTCCTCTTTATAGCGCCGCTCCTCCTCTTTTACTCACCGTATCTGCTTTCTTTTTCCTACAGCTCTTTTTTTAATCAGTGTCTTTCTTAGCCTTTTATCAATACACAACAGATGGCAATCACATCCTTGATTAGGGCTTTCTCTCTCTCTCTCTCTTGCTCACACACACGCAGACTGAATGAAAGATTTTTGTCATGCAGTGTGTTTTGGGGAGGGATGCTTCAAAGCTGCTATATTTAGGGAGAGGCAGCAGGCAAGGAGAGGAAAAGAGAAAGATAAAGAGAGAAGATGAAAGAGTGAGGAGAGATGAAATGAGAGTGCAGGAAAACAAAGGATGAGATGGGTACAGAGAGAGGCGCAGAATTGGGACGCTGATGTACTTGACACTGCTGAAGATGATGATGTTGAGGTGTGTGTGTGTGTGTGTGTGTGTGTGTTGGTCAGGTTTTATCTACACTGCAGGGACCAAATGGCCCCAAAAGGGGAGTAAAACCTAAATGTCACATTGTGAGTACCAGCCAATAGCTCCCATGAGGAAAATGGCTTAATAAACATACTGAAATAGTGTCCCAGGATGTGTCTCATGAGGTTGGTTGAGTAAATGTCCAGACAAAGATGCTCAAATTTAAGAAAGTGGAACATTTTTATTACTACATAATTCCAATACTTCATATATATTATTGCATCACTGTGATGACTTTATAATTCTAAAATGAGGAAACCGCCATAATAAAGATAAAAAATAAATGAGCAGATATGTCTACACTTTTGACCGGTAGCAAACGCTAAGTTTGACCATTAGTCGACGAGAAGAGGTTTGGTCAACCAAAATTTTATTAGTCAGGCAGGACATCCAAACGCATCATTCATTGACCACCTCAAATATGTAAGTAAAAGCAACTTTACATGGCCGTTCAATCTAATGTTAACCTAGTCAAATGTGCACTATTGAAGTGTTCGACGTGTGGAAGCTGAATAGTCACTGCGTGCTATTAAAATACTCCGTCATTTTTGGTCATACAAATGAAAGTAATAAATCTTTTAAATCTGTAAAGACTCTACATTCATTTTTGTGCACTCAGAATAACAACAAAACATTGCGCTTTTGTAAAACAATGGAAACAAACAGAATGCGCTTTCTGCCGTCTCGGTCTCTGTGAACTTGCCTTACAGACATGAAAAATATATGTATAGAGAGAAAATGTCTACTTTCAAATTAACCAGTTTAAATAGAAAACAGATATTCTCCGATTATGTAATCCGTATGAAACATATAAACAGGTGCATCACTAATAATACTGCGGAGATGACACATCAGTGTCCTCGACTTCATCACTTAAGCCAAAAACAAAGAAAGAATTAGTTTATCAATACATTATCAAAACGTTAATGCCGTCTTCTAGCTGTTTTTACTTTTTTATTTACTTCTGCCGATGCACTGTGGCAAGCTTTTTTTGTGTGTGCTTAGGCTATGTAGGCAATTAAAGACTCATTATGATGATTTTTATGGGTTAGGGTTAGGACTAATAGTTGACCAATGCTTAAAATGAATGACTACTAGTTGACCAGAAAAATCTTTAGTCGAGGTCAGACCTAGAACCCTGGGTATTATGACATGTATGGCTTAATATAAAGTAAATGATGTATCTTACTAAAATATGCAGTGGAAACCCCATAAAAGATTTACTTTCTTAAAAAAAAAACACATTGTTTTATACATATTTTGGACTATGGAGGGCGCCATTATGACATGAAATGGTTGCGCTCTGTGAGCTACTGGTGCTACCTGTTGCTATTTTTACCACAACACTATTTAGAATACACAACTCTGAAAATAGTGAAACGATGAACACAGGTACTGAAAGAACTTAGTAGATATAAGTGTCAACTTAAAATAAATGTTGTACCTAGAGTCGTACCTAAACTCCCCAGGTATCAAGTGAAATCCGTGCTAGAAAAACTCCTTCAGTGGCTGCGGCATCATGACAAGTGTCGGCATGTTTACATCTTGCCAGGATGGCATCTAGCGTTTCTTGTCTCTGCCGTTTGTAAGCTCTTTCAGTAGCTGTGGTCTACTAAAAGCCTCAAAGGCATCAGGGCTAAAGTGGAGAGAACAAAGACGCAGATCTTTAGGAAGTTTGATTCGTCCACAGGCATCTTCCCATTCTTTGCTCCTCTTCTTATTGCTGGGAAAAGCAGTGAAGACTTGCATCACTTTTCTTGTTGCACTTCGACTGAAAATTACAACCAAAAGCCAAACAATGTTGCCTTGTATCAGTATTTTATTTTCCAAGTTGTATTGCGGTAAAAATAGCAACAGGTAGTAGCAGTAGCTCACTGAGTGCAGCCATTTCATGTCACTGAAATTATGGTTTGGCCTACAGTGCAAAATATGTATAAAACAATGTGGTTCTTTTGTGGGTTTTCTGCTATATATTTGAGCAAGAGACATAATTTACTTAATATTAAGCCATACAAGTCTTAATACCCCGGGTCCCCTTAAAACTCCAGTGCAATCCACTACTTGGCATCACGGCATCTTTGTTTCCAGCCAAAATGTTAAAAAACGCAAGACACACATTTTCTGGAAATGCATTAAAAACAGATGACGGCTTTGAAACTCCTGAAGTGTTTTCGATTTTGTGTGCCATATGCATCAGACATTCATATTAACGATTTGTGGGCATGACGTCTGAGGCTGAGACTAGGTTTAACCTAAGTTAAAGCTATTTTGCTAACCTCCACTGAATAAGACCTCTTTCCAAAATCTCTGCCCTCTAATGGCATGTCATCACATTTAAACACATGAAAGGCAGAGAGTGTTTCTGATTGGCTAAAAATGTTGGGTCATTCACAGCTCTAGGCTTGCTATTTTGCCAAGTCTAGAGCTGTTACCGAAATAAGTATGATTTTTCAGGACACCTATTTCAGTAATATCTGTCAGGTTATAGGACAAGTATGTGTGCCACATAAAAATTTTTATTTTTATTTTTTATAAATAAATATTATATATATAAAGACATCTTTACCACCTTTTTCCCGTAAGAGTGGGTGCGGCCATTTGTAAATTTTATGGGTCTGGTCTCAGGTCTCATCCACATCCAGTTATTTTTACCTGTACAAATAGATTGTTTTACTACTTGATATTGCAAATTGACGTGTCTTACCATATGTGAGCCTGGACCATAAAACCAGTCATAAGGGTTAATTTTTTGAAACTGACATTTATACATCAACTGAAAGCTGAATAAATAAGCTTTCCATTGATGAATGTTAAGATATACCCAATATTTGGCTAAGATTTGGCTTTGAAAATCTGGAATCTCTGGAATTGCCTTTAAAGTTGTCCAGATGAAGTTCTTAGTAATGCATATTACTAATCAAAAATTAAGTTTTGATATATTTATGGTAGTAAATTTACAAAATATCTTCATGGAACATGATCTTTACTTAATATCCTAATGATTTTTGGCATAAAAGAAAAATCAATAATTTTGACCCATACAATGTATTTTTGGCTATTGCTACAAATATACCCGTGCTACTTAAGAATGGTTTTGTGGTCCAGGGTCACATATTATTTGAATGTGTTATCTTAATTATGAAAAGTGTGAACAGTTTTACCAGCGGCCCATAGGCTTACTTCCGCGTTAAAGAATATGGTCTGTAAAGGTCTGTAACACGGTCATTTCTTTTTTAAAAACACAATTATTCCCCATGAAAACTGAAGCTTGCAAGCTTTAAAATGGACAAAAAGCACCATAAAACTATCATAAAATGGTTCATATGAGTCAGTCCAGTGCTTTGTTAACAGCAGTGACCGGATGAGCGAGAACTCAAGAACTGGATCAGCCGATTCACTGAAAAGAATAAATTAGAGTCACCACCACTTCTTTCAAAATCTCACATGAATACTTTTAGGAGCTAGCCAAGAAAGATGACAAGATCTCAAGAGAACAACTTCAATTTGCCACAAAGCTATTATACGACTTCGGAAGACTTACACAAGTCCACTTGCATGTTACTTTCGCATCCATTTTGAAGCTTGAAAAGCTTCAGTTCCCTGTAATTACATGAAAAAGAGCGACCAGCACAATTCTTGAAAATTGTTGCATCTTCTTTTGTTACATGAAAGAAAAAGAAAGTCTTTCAAACAGATTTGGAATGACATGAAGGTGAGGAGAATTTTCATTTTTGGGTGAACTATCCTTTGAGATGTGTGTGTTATTGTGCAGTCCCTGCAATAAGAATAACTTAATGTGCACGTGTGTTTTTGAACAAGTATTATATGTTACAGTATCATTGTGTCTCACATCAGTGTGCGTTTATGCTTTTCAGTGTACATACTCTATAGGTGAAGTGTTATGTAACTATACGTCTGCCCCGTGACACCCACAGACGAGAGAGAGAGAGAGAGAGAGAGGGAAAGAGAGAGAGATGGAGCACTCTCCAGGGATGTGCACATGTATTGAAGTGTGAAAACGGAGTAATGGTTTTCCCTCTTCCTCTCTTTTCTCACTTTCCCATTCTGCTGTCTCATCATCATTCTCTTTTCAGTGGGAAGGAAAACCTTGTTAGTTAGAAGGCAAAGCGGGAGGGAGGGAGAGATAGAGAAAGGCGGTAGATGAGGAATAAAAGTGATAGATAGATAGAAGCAACGTACCCAGCTAATAATCGTCTGAGGATACAATAAACAGCCGTCAGCATAAACTGCTTCTGGGCTAAAGTCTTCACACTGCTAAACTGCTAAAGAAAATCTTCAATTTACACACTTTTTTTATTGAGACACATAACAGATATATTCAAGTGGTATTGGCTTTTTTATTTTTCATCCATCTTTTATCCTTTTTAGAAATAATTTTACTTTTCATAGTTTTCCAACATATTTTCCTTTTGATAAAATAAAATTAAATTAAAATCCTGATCATTTTATTTTAAGTCTTTTTTATTTTCATCCATCTTTAATCCTTTTTAAAAACTATTACTACTATTTTCTTTATTTTTATTTAAAAGATTTAGCATTTGTTTCCCTTTATTTTTATTTTAAAATCTTTGAAAAAAATAAAATAAAATAAAATAAAATCCTGGTCTTTTTAAGTCTTTTCCCCCTATATTTTTATTTAAAAAATCTTTGCTCTACCAGCTGAAATAAAATAAAATAAAATTATAACAAAATAAAATAAAATAAATAGAATTAAATTCCTTGTCATTTTTTTAAAAGTATTTTTTCTCTGTTTTTATTTTGTGCTACCAGTTGAAATAAGATAAATTAAAAAAATTATAAAAAGTATTTTTTCTTTTTTTTATTACATAAATATTTTCTCTCTATTTGTATATAAAAGATCTTTGCGCTACCAGTTGAAAAAAATAAATAAAATTAAATTAAATTAAATAAAAATAAATAAATAAATAAATAAAACTCCTGCTCATTTTATTTTAAATCTTTTTTAAATTTGTATTTAAAAGACGCAGTAAAATGACAAGTAGAATGACGGAAAAATATTGGGAAGAACAGTATAAAGAAAAATTGCTGTCTGAACTAGAAACTGTATAATCTGTATTAGCATCAATAGATCAATGTATCTTTTGGCTAACAGCTAAAATAAAATAAAATTTAAGTTTTAAGTCTTTTTTTTTCTTTTTTTTATTTAAAAGATGCTGTAAAATGACAAGTAAAGTGACAAAACTATTGGGAAGAACTGTATAAAGTAATATTGCTGGCTGAACTGGAAACTGTAATCTGCATTAACATCAATGGTTCACATATCTTTGCGCTAACAGCTGTGCCACGGTTCAAACCTGGTATTGTTGATATTTATTACTCTGCTGTCTGTCAGTAAAATTACACTGCGGTTCACTTGCCTGACAAACAACTACCGCATACTATTACATGCTATACAACTACCAATTACAGTACATACATACTTTACACAGGTGAACGATTAGCACCTTGCCAATCCTTAAAAAGGCATTCGCTGAATCTAAAAGCCTTTTAAAAGCTATAAAAGTCGATAACTTCTAGATATCCATCCCAAACTATTTTGTTTAGTCCACGCCAGGCTCCACACATCATTATATGTTTTTATCACACAACTGCAGCTCTGTGCACAGTTTGCTTCTGAGCTTTAAACATTGCAAAAATGGTATCTGACGCAGTCTTGCCTGGCTATTACTGTGATGGATTCCCTGTAAAAGGTTAAAGCTATAACACAGAAAATTCACTCCCGGGGGCAATCCGCGAATGATTCACATGGGTGGATAGAGAGACAGCGTGAGAGAGACAGAGAGAGAGAGGGAGATTCTCAAGTATCTGGCGTTCATAATCTAAAGAATGCAGAAAAAGACACTTACATCTTTAGTGATAATGCTTGAAACTTGAGAACCGCCTCTTTCTGCTAAAACGCTTTGGGTTGAAAGCCTAACACGCTGCTCAAATTTGCTTTTAACTGCACGTAAAAGTGTCAGCGTTCACACTTGCAGCGATTTGCAGCTACAAAGTGGTTCTAAGTCATTCATTTTCAATGAGAGATGGTGATTTGAGCGATTATAGTGTTGTCAACTCAGTGCGTATATACAGATCTGAATAGTGTTTTACTATA
This sequence comes from Garra rufa, assembly GCF_049309525.1. Lineage (NCBI taxonomy): Eukaryota > Metazoa > Chordata > Actinopteri > Cypriniformes > Cyprinidae > Garra > Garra rufa. The sequence continues at coordinate 33,104,747 of NC_133377.1, forward strand.
TGCAAATATGGAGTAATGCAATGCAGTTACAACCAGTTACAGAATAAAACTTGTGAGTACCAATGGGAGACCAATGCGTGACCAATGCGTGTGATGTATCTTCTATCAAAAGTGTACACAATATTGAGAATCTAAAAGTAATTCCAAGCAACGATAATGATAATTGGTTCAACCAATATTTGTACTTATATTTACACTTTTCTACTAAATCAGTTCAACCAATATATGGCACCATCTGGTGGGTCTCTAAAGAACAACAAATAATAATGCTATAAAACAGCTGTGTATTTAACAGAAATCAATGGAAAAAAGTAAAGTTTTTTATTCTAATTTAATATATTGCTTGCATAATTACTCATTTTATTGCCGTTTTCAAGTTAGAATTCCAGTGTATTTCAAATTTATAAATATAAACCCAAAAATAAATCTAAAATAAATTTGTTCCCATTTAGATCATAATTGAACTTGGCAAAAAATAGTTGATAGTAAAAATATGAATCAAAAATAAAATATTGGTAAAAACATTTGTTTCATAAATGTCGTAAAAAATAGTACAAATCATCACGATAATTATATGATTATATAAAGTGCCTTTCAAAAGGTTGGGATCAGTAAGATTTAATTTTTTTTTTAGGATAAATGTTGATCAAGGCTGCATTTATTTAATCAAAAATACAGAAAAAAGGAATTATTATTCTAATTTAAAATAACAGTTTTCTATTTTAATATACTTTAAAATATAATTTATTTCTGTGTTGCTAAGCTGAATTTTCACCAGCCATCACTCCAGTCCTCAGTGTCACATGATCCTTCAAAAATCATTCTAATATTCTAATTGTATTTTTATCAATGTTGGAAACAGTTGTGCTGCTTAATATTTTGTGAATTTTTTCAGGATTCTTTAATCAATAAAAAGTGAAAAAGAACAGCCTTTTTTAAAAATAAAAATATTTTCTAACAGTATAAGTCTGTACTATCACGGACTACACTTTTTTTTTTTTTTTTTTTAGCAATTTTAACATATCCTTGATGAGTAAAAGTCATAATTTCTTTCAAAAAAAAAAAAAAGAGAAAGAAAAAAATACTGACCCCAAACTTTGAATAGTAGTGTATATTGTTACAAAAGATTTCTATTTTAAATAAAGGCTGTTTTTTTATTTGTATTTTTTTTATGTTTTACTTATCAAAGAATCCTAAAGAAGTATCAAAGGTTCCCAAAAATAAAACATAAAATTTAATTAAATTAAATAAGCAGCACAACTGTTTCCAGCATTGATAATAAATGAGAATATTAGAATGATTTCTGAAAGATCATGCGACACTGAAGACTGGAGTAATGACGCTAAAAATTTAATTAAAGCATATTAAAATAGAAAATCACCATTTTAAATTGCAATATTATTTTACAATATTACAGTTTTTTCTGTATTTCTTATTAAATAAATGCAGCCTTGATGAGCAGAAAAATCATTAAAAAAAACACTGGATATATATATATATATATATATATATATATATATATATATATATATATCAGTAGTAGAAATTGCCATGTTCTGTCTTTGCCAGTTTAAAGATGCCTAGAAGATGCCTTGAAGCATTTGACTTGAGTCTGATTCATATTTGTTATATGATATTATATTATATGATATTGTTGCAAAGCTGAATTTTCATTAGCCATTACTCCGGTCTTCAGTGTCACAAAATCCTTAAAAAATAATTATAACATGTTAATTTATTATCAATGTTGAAAAAATGTTGTGCTGCTTAATATTTTTTTGAAAACTGTGATAACTTTTTCAGGATTCTTTAATGAATAAAAAGTTTAAAAGAACAGCATTTCTTTAAAATAGAAATATTTTCTAACAATATATGTCCTTACTCTCACTCTTTATCTAACATCCTTGATGAGTAAAAGTCCAAAAAATAAAGGGAAAAATTTTCTGACCCCAAACTTGGTACTGTATATTGTTACAAAAGATTTCTATTTTGAATAAATGCTGTTTTAATTTAATTAATTAATTTATTTTTATGTTTTACTTTAAGAATCCTAAAAAGTATCACATGTTCCAAAAAATAAAAAATAAAACATTGATAATAAATCAGCAATATTATATGCAGCATAGAATGATTTCTG
>NC_133377.1:33107383-33331861 GCF_049309525.1 Garra rufa
ATATATATATATATATATATATATATATATATATATATATATATAATATATATATATATATATATATATATATATATATATATATATATATATATATATATATATATATATATATATATATATATATATATATATATATATATATATATATCAGTATTAGAAATTGCCATGTTCTGTCTTTGCCAGTATAAAGATGCCTAGAAGATGCCTTGAAGCATTCCACTTGAGTCTGATTCATATTCATTTTGTTTATTATATGATATTATTATGCACTGCTACACATATATAAATGGTACAGACATGTTTTGCCCTCCGGAATGTAAAGTTTTCGAAGTATTTGTTGTTCAAATAGAAAAAAACATCCTGACATCTGCAAAAATAAAATCAAATAAATAATATTTATGGCAATGCATCCTTTTCTTAAGGACAACCAACAATACGGCAAGCTCACAATAAAGTCACCATCATTGCAAATGGCCCTTTCTTTCAAATTAATGATTTTTCTTAGAAGATTATTAGATTAATGGAATACAAGGACATTCGTTCATTCTACATTGAATCCTTCAAATCTGCATTAACAATGCTCCTCTTTAGCAGGTTAAAGAATGTCTGTGGCCACTCTATCTAAACTGCATTCACACAATATTAAGAAGACAGGGCTTTAGAGAACTGAAATAGAGGCTCATACTAGTGCTCACATTGGCCACTTAAATAAGTGAATAAGTATAGTTTCCCGATAATACCACCCACTCAACAGACTGAAAGTATACGAGAGTATGTGACCTTTTCATGTTTGTTTGTGTGGACGATAACTCGGGTTTCTAAACTCGACACGTTTCGTTCTAAAGAAATGGATGCAGAGCTTTTCACAGAGGCCATGGAAAAACACATTTCCCACCCTCAACCTCTTTACTCTTTTCCTTTTAGTGAGACTGAAAAGATCTGTGTGCTCCGAGACGGCTTTTCAATAGGATGCATTTCACTTTATATCCAGCTGATTTGGTATCTTGTATTTATTTTGAAAAGGGACGTAAAGCATCTTATGCTGAGCGGTGGATTTGTATGAAGAATGGAAACAGGAATCTTGTGTACGCACTCGCATACATAGTAACAAGCATCTCATGCGCACATAAATCAATATAATACCAATTCTTGTAGACTAGAGATGTCATTATGAGAACAATTATATGCTAATCAATTGTATCAAACATTTATAAGTTTCTAAATTATTTATGCTTGAGAGACGTCTTCATCCCCAGCTGAGCTCTTACAGTAGCGCACATACACGCGTCGCTCTCCAAGAGCTTTATTTGGCAGACAAATTACAGTAGACCCACTTGTGTCTGTTCAAAGAGCATAGAGTGAGCAGCGCTGTCTTTGAAGTGAACAATGCGATGGGGAGCCGCCACTCTCTTCAGGAAGTCTGACACACGGAGGTGTTAGCTCTCACTCTCCCCTCCTCTCCTCTTTTAGAGTGAGACAGGTGGGGATAGAGAGACTAAGTGAGCATTAGACATAAAAACAAGGGAAATTAGAAAGCACAATTAAATAGCCAATACTGGCTGATATATATTCACAAGTTTGCAATTTAAGTTGATTTGATGGTAACACTTTATTTTACGGTCTCTTAACCAGTTGCTTAAATGACAGTGAATTTAACGGTAAAAAACTGTAAAAATGCTATGGTAAAAACCTGTGAAATGGTTAACGGTAAGTTCCCCTTCTATATATACGGTGAAAAACTGTGTTGGACGTTGCATTTAATTTTACGGTAGTATACCGTTTTTGGAAGTGAAAAAGAAACGTAAAATTTACAGTGAATAACCGTAAATTTACATTCCCAGAATTCCCTGTATTTCATTTTTTTATTTGATGTTTTTTTTTTTTTTTGTTGAAATAACTTCATCTTAATTTTTTTTCTTGGCGGTTTTGTACATTAGTGTTTTATGTTACATCTAATGTTGTTAAATTAATGTTTTTTAAAACCTCCGTGCTATGGGCTTTGGTTCATCATGTGATGTTGTCATCACCACCTGCTTTTGGTGGTTATCATTGTATTACAAAGGTACAAAACAGATTTCAGTGCTTCAAAAAGGTGGTACATTACCATTATATGAGTTACGGTTTTTACAGTAGTATGAAATTACGGTATTTACCTGTAAATTTAAGCGAAAACCTTAAAATGTAAAACATTGCTACCGTATTTTTTTATGGTAAAATTCTGGCAACCACAGCTGCCAGTTTTTTACCGTAAATTTTACGGATTTTTTTTTACAGTGTTATTAGCATGCATATTACTAGAATGTAAGCCATTTATTAGTACTAAATAAGCATTTTAATTACTATTGTACATTACCTTATTCTACATCCTTAATCCTGCCCAATATCTAAACTTAACCTTACTAACTATTAGGAATTTATTGAGGGAAAAGTCGTGGTTAATAGTGAATAGGTGTTCCATATTCAAAAGTGTTACCGATTTGGGTTTATATCCATTATTTTGAAGACATATCAGGTAGTATGATGCTAACTATATTTCTACTTCAATTTGTTTTTTAAAATATAAACATTTAAATGGTGGCTGGTGCATGTATTTAGCAAAATGCCCCTCTCTAGAGTTTATACCTGACCTAATGAGTTTATGATCACTGAATATGTTTCTTTTTTTTTTGTGTCGTTACATTATGTGTTTTTTACAAGCTGTTTTTGATATCTTTTTGCGGTTGAAATACTGCTAGAGCGAAGTTAAGTTCTTTTAACATACAGTTGAGGTCAATAGTTTACATCCTTCTTTCAGAATCTGCAAAATATTATTTTACCAAAATAAAAGGGATCATACACAATGCATGCTATTGTTTATTGAGCACTCACCTGAATAAGATATTTCACATAAAAGGTGTTTGTTTAGTGATAATTGTTCATGAGTCCCTTGTTTGTCCTGAACAATTCAACTGCCTGCTGTTCTTCAGAAAAATCCTTCTGGTCTCACAAATTCTTTGGTCGTCCAGCATTTTTGTGTATTTGAACCCTTTTCAACAATGACTGTATGATTTTGAGATCCATCTTTTCACACTGAGGACAACTGAGAAACACATATGCAACTATTACAGAAGGTTCAAACGCTCACTAATGCTTCAGAAGGAAAAATATGCATTAAGAGCCAGGGGGTGAAAACTTTTGAACAGAATTGAGATGTGTACATTCTTCTTATTTTGCCTAAATACTATATATATATATATTTTTTTAGAGGCTACGGAAGATAGTTACATATTTCCCAGTAGACAAAATAAGTTAAATTTACCCCGATCTTCAAATTTAAAAATGTTCACCTTCTGGAGCATCAGTGAGCATTTGAACCTTCAGTTGAGTCCCTCAGTTGTCCTCAGCATAAAAAAAATGGATCTCAAAATCATTCAGTCATTGTTGGAAAGGGTTCAAATACACAAAAAAAAAAGCTGGAAAACCAAAATTGTGGGACCTGAAAGAATTTTCTGTAGAACAGCGGGCAGTTTAACTGTTCAGGACAAACAAGGGACTCATGAACAACTATCGCTAAACAAAAAAACAGCTGTGGATCATTCAGGTGACAACAAATTATGAAGAATCAAAGGGATGTATTATTTTCTCCTGTGGACTATATGTAAATGTTTTATTCAGGTCAGTACTAAATAAACAATAACATGCATTTTGTATAATCCTTCTTATATGGATAAAACAATTAACATTTTGCAGATTCTGAAAGGGGGATGTAAACTTTTGACCTCAACTGTACCTTCGTATGTTCTTTCATGTTTATTTTGTGCTGAAACTGCTATTAAAGCGGAGCAGATAATCAGTTCACGTTGCTGCTTCTCTTGAGGCACTACAGCAATCTGTCACTCACCCAAATGGCATTTATTGTTTGAAGACTGTAAAAATTGGATCCATATCAATTCCATATCAAAAGTAACAAAGCACAAAGCTTATTACGATTTATTATATGGAAGGCACACTACAATGCACTGTTCATAAACTGAAAAAACAGGCTAGACTGATTGATTCTTGAGATTTAGGAACAGATATTGATTCATAAAATTGAGACTCAATTAAAATCAAGGAATCAATATTTTTACCCAGCTCCAACACACACGTTCAATACAGACAATAAATTATTCCATATATCCATATATTCTAGTGATGTCAAAGTCACACTGGAGGTTGTTAGTCACATTTTACCCCAAAAGAAAAAGAATTCCCAAATAAATACAAGAATAAACAAATAAACTGGGAAATTAGAGAAAAAAGTCATAATGAACAATATAATCTCTTTTTTTTCCTTATGATTGTGTGTCCTGGATTTGTTACTGTGAGATTCATCCACAAATTGAATACTCATTTACAGCCATGGCTTATCGATCGACACATCCTAATGAAATTTTAGGTCTTGGTGGTCACGTGGGAAAAGCAGATTTACATGTGACTTGCATTGTGTTCTGACTCCATTGCCCCACCAAAAATTCTTTCCTGTATCTGCACCTCTTTAAGTCAATACGTGGGGAAAAAGCCAAAAACCTGTTTAAAAATTCAGCCTAATGATGCCAGCGGCACAGAAATTACACACTTGACCTTTTAGAGAGTGTTTAAAACCACAGATTAACATGATTTAAACTAATGCAAAGTAATTCACACATATCTAATGTGCTTATTCTTGGTAAATGTCTTTGTTCATGCACACACATTCAAACCCGCTCTTCCACGAATGTGTGCATCATTGTAAGGCCTCCATCCTCCATGAATATTTGATTGTATCATAAAAATAACCAACCCTTTAAAATAACTGTTCAAACACCCCTGAGCAAAAGCAGCCAACCAGAAAGCTTGAGTAATTATTTACACTTTGTACACAATAACACAGGCGCATGCGTACACGAGCGCACACCCGGGTCTGACGATGCTCCGGTGCGAATCAGACGGAGACGAAGTGTGAGTGCATGAGGGCAGGACACAGCGGCTGCCGCTGCACCAAATAAATTAAAAATTTACAACCATCTCTGACTCTCTCTCTTTCTGTCTCTCGTCACCTCCCTCTCTCTCAGCTCTGGAGAGAATGTACATCTAACTTATATAACTCCCATTACATCAAACTGTCTCCCAAAGGCATTCTGGGAATAGAGGTGGGATCTGTCTGCTGGAAAGATGGTGCTATCAGGTTCACATCAAATAAGGCCCCCATCAGAAGGTCAGTGTCCTTCATCAAGTGAGCGGAGAGGGGGAGAGGCTATTTGTCTTAATGGTTCTTCAGAGGTAAGAAATGTCAGAGGGTGCAACTGTTCCTCTTAGATTCCAGCTTAACTGGTAATGGCGCTGTAAATTAGCCAAGGTTTGAAAGCTAGACACCCACAACTTTGAAATTACGGGGTGTTTTGTCTACCTTGCAACTAGGACGGCTCGAGATGTGAGGCTTCTGAAGACCCTGTGAAATCGAAGGAGAGTTTTGTGGCTTGATTGCAATGTTGGAGTTAAATGCGAATCCTGTCCTATTATCGCAGATTTCTTTGGACGTATTGGGACGCCATTCGGGGATACTTTGTTTTACATATCCCCGAGGATTCATTTGCTCTCTCTGCATGCTAACAAAGCTGTGGCATAACTAGGTTTCATGCCAAAAGTTAAGTGTGTGTTAGAAAACACTATGGAGAGAAAAATGCAGTTAGTATGTGTGCTTTACATTTAAAAGTTACAGTATAGAGTTAAAAATAGAAATTCTGACTATTTATAGTAATTGCTACTCTATATCTGACATTCCTATAGCTTCAGCTTTATATCTTAAAATGTGACTGTATATACAATTATTTATAAACCACTCTTCAAACATTTGAGGTCACTAAGATTTAGCTTTTAAAAGAAGTCTCTTTTGCTCACCAAGGCTACGTTTATTTGACTGAAATTTTCTCTAACAATGTTAAACTCATTACTGACACCTTTGATTAGTTTAATGGGTGCTTGCTGAATTAAAATATTAATTTGTTGAAAAACAGTAGTGTATATACATATACAGTCAAACCAAAAATTATTCAGACACCAGATCTAGTTTTTGATATATTTTAGTGAGTGCAGTACACTATAGTTTATTTATGTGGGTGAGGAAAGCTAATTAATTAAACTGTGACATATTATACCAAAAAATGCTTCATACAGTGGACTACCAGTAAATTTTGGGACCAAAAAATTGATTTGACACTTTGCCCAGACCGTGTTTTGTTACATACCTTTCTATCAAAGATATCTGACATTATGAAGATTAATTTGTTCTGACACAGTTTAACTCTGAGTTCTTGTCATATTTTATTGCCATTTTCAAGACTATAGCGAATAAACTGTAACAATGTGAGAAATTTTGAAGGTGTCTGAATAAATTTTGGTTTGACTGTATAGGATCCTATGATTTCCATGATGCGGATAATGCAGACAGAATCATGGAATCCAGTCATAGAAATAAAATTTACAAAATGTGATATGAAATGTCTGTGAATATTGCTGTAAAAACACTATTTAAATATGAATCCTGCCCCCCGGTTTCACAGACAAAGCTTAAGCCTAGTCCCAGACTAAACTGCAAGTCTGAGCTGTTTCAACTGAAAGAAACTTGCACTGACTGATCCTAAAATATATCAGGGCCTTTGTTTTGTCTCAAGATGCACACCAATAATGTTTTATTCTAACTCACATTTATAAAAATGACTTAAATGTCTTAATTGAACTATGACTTAATCCTGGCTTGGTCTAAGGCCTGTCTGTGGAACTAGGCCTGCATGTTTTATATTTATTTATTTATAAAATCAATTAATTACAGATGCTTTCGATTATTAAAATTTAATAGAACCATTAAAAATGAGTATAGAAAATTAATGCAAAACAGAATTTGGTCAAATAAAACTGAAAAGTTAAACCTAAAAAAAATCTACATTTTATTTTTAACAATTTGAAGTTGATGTTAAATTGTATAAGTTTAATAATTAATTCTACATGCATTTTGATTAATATTTTTTTTATTTAACCATTAAAACAGATTCTAGAAAAATTAAAACTGAAAAAAAAAAAAAAAAATGAATTTGAGACTTTTACCTCACAATTATTTCTTCTAACTGCATTTGTGATTGGTTCTCTAATGTTTGACTTTGTATCTAAAAATTATGACTTTATATCTCAAAATTGAGACATCTCTTAACTGAAACTTTTTTCAGTAAATTTGACTCGTAAAACTTCAACTTTATAGCCTTTAACTTATATGTGACCCTGGACCACAAAATCAGTCTTAAAGGAGTAGTTCACTTTCAGAACAAAAATTTACAGATAATGTACTCATCCAAGACATTCATGTCGTTCTTTCTGCAGTCGTAAAGAAATTATGTTTTTGGAGGAAAACATTTCAGGATTTCTCTCCATATAATGGACTTCTATGGTGCCTCCGAGTTTTAACTTCCAAAATACAGTTTAAATGCAGCTTTAAAGTGCTCTAAATGATCTCAGCCAAGGACAAAGGGTCTTATCTAGGGAAACGATCGGTTATTTTCTAAAAACATTTACAATTTCTATACTTTTTAATCTCTAAACAGTACACACAGAACTAGACAAGATGAGCATTTGAGGTTTAAAAGCATATACATTGTAATTTTTTTTTAGAAAATAGCCAATTGTTTTGCTAGATAAGACCCTTCTTTCCTCGGCTGTGATCGTTTAGAGCCATTTGAAGCTGCATTTTGGAAGTTCAAACTCGGGGGCACCATAGAAGTCCATTATATAGAGAGAAATTCTGAAATGTTTTCCTCAAAAAACATAATTTCCTTAAGACTAAAGAAGGAAAAACATGAACATCTTGGATGACAAGGGGGTGAGTACATTATCTGAAAATTTGTGTTCTGAAAGTGAACTACTACTTTAAGTAGCACAGGTATATTTGTAGCAATAGCCAAAAATACATTGTATGGGTCAAAATTACCGATTTTACTTTTATGCCAAAAATCACTAGGATATTAAGTAAAGATCATGTTCCATGAAGATAGTTAGTAAATTTCTTACTGTAAATATATCAAAACTTAATTTTTTATTAGTAATAAGCATTGCTAAGAACTTCATTTGGACAACTTTAAAGGGGATTTTCTCAATATTTTCAAATAGTTGTATCTCGACCAAATATTGTCATATTCTAACAAACCATACTGTACATCAATGGAAAGCTTATTTATTCAGCTTTCAAAAAAATGACTCTTATTACTGGTTTTGTGGTCCAGGGTCACATATACATCTCACACAATGTGACTATTTCATATTTTAAACTTTGTCTCACAATCACTATATTCTATTTGCTCTGGAGATATAAATAGTCTTCCATAGTTTTCTCTCTACGGTCAACAAAAAGTGACAAGATTTTACAATAAAACCCTTCTGCAAGGCTTTGCATTTGTCATGCAAGCCTCATTTCTGCGAGAACAAAACTGAAGCAACAAAAGCAAACAGAAGACTGGCGGAATCCCTTCGAATCACATTTGGCGATGATTAATGCAACATACTGCTTTCCTGTGTCTATGTGTGTGAGTAGGAGTCGACAGTGAATCCTTGTCTGGTGTGCTGTCATCCACCCACACCCTAAGGGGAACCTCAGGGGCCGGAGCGCTGCTTGCCAGGAGCATTAGCGCTCGGATTTCGCAATGAATCAAGCTACTAAACCATAAATGGCCCATAAATTCAGTGACTACTGAAAGTAAACCTCGTCGCTCGCATGGGCCGTTATATACGAGCAGCTGCTGCAATGCGCAATATGTTTGTTTGCTTGTGGCAAATGACTGCCGCCCCCTGAGCGCATACGTTCACATCAAACAGCAGCCTCGCTGCACGCTGGGCGTTTGGGATACATTTTGATAACAATTACAGTTTGAGAAAGCGTGCGTGCACCTGCGTGTATAGACATTTATATATAAACACATACACCCTAGAATCCAGCAAATGGGTTATTAGCTCAGGAGCCAATAGAAAACCCACAGCAATTCGAATCTCTGCTCAAGGGCTAATCAGCAAGTACCTCCAGTACCAAAAGCCTGGCTAGAGACCCTTGAGAAGCACATGAGCGGTTCCTGTCTGGTTGAGCGAAGAACCGTGAGCCACAGGGTTATAATCACATGGGTGACACTCCACACTGAAACACATGTAATCTGGTTGCTTTGTGTTTGTGTGGCTACTTCTGAAGCACTGTATCAGGCAGGAAGACATAAATCAAGGTGCTAGTGGGTTGTTCAGTTAGTGTTGTGCTGGGCTTGGTGTCTTCTAAAAAAAAACCTCATCTGTCTGCTCAGCTCCACTGTCGGGATGCCGGCTCATGAACGCACATCGAAGGCTGACATTGAAAGAGAATAAATTGTTAAATAAAGTCGTCATTTTTGTTTTCTTTGCACACAAAAAGTACTCTTATAGCTTTATAAAATTAAGGTTGAACCACTGTCACATGGACTATTTTAACGATGTCCTTACTACCTTTCTGGGCCTTAAAGTGGTAGTTGCGTTCCTGTCTATGCACAGTCAGAAAGCTCTTGGGTTTCATCAAAAATATTTTAATTTGTGTTCTGAAGATGAACGAAGGTCTTACGGGCTTGGAATGACATGACGTGAGTAACTGTAATTTTTGGGTGAACTATTCCTTTAAGAAATATTGGGACAATAGACATGTTCATGACTTAAAGGAGTAGCTCACTTCCAGAACAAAAATTTACAGATAATTTACTTACCCCCTTGTCATGCAAGATGTTCATGTCTTTCTTTCATCAGTCGGAAAGAACTTGTGTTTTTTGAGGAAAACATCTCAGGATTTCTCTCCTTATAGTGGACCTCTATGGTGCCCCTGAGTTTGAACTTCCAAAATGCAGTTTAAATGCAGCTTTAAAGGGCTCTAAACAATCCCAGTCAAGGAAGAAGGGCCTTATCTGGCGAAATGATGTGTTATTATTTCATATTCTCCTCCAACTTCAGAATTGTCCTACATCGCTGTTTTACCTTTTTTGTGAAGGGCGTTTGATCTTTTTTGCATGTTAACTTTGTAAACACTGGGTCAGTATTTCTGCAGCGATGTAGGGCAACTGTGAAGTTGGAGGAGAAAATGAGATGAGAGTTTTTCGACCTACCCTAACTGTCTTGAACCAGAATACACAGAGTTCACGCAGAGCTAGACAAGACAAGCGTTTGAGGTTAAAAAGTATAAAAAGTGTCCTTTTTTTTTTTTTAGAAAATATTGTTTTGCTAGATAAGACCCTTCTTCCTCAGCTGGGATCGTTTAGAGCCCTTTGAAACTGCATTTAAACTGTTTTTTCAAAGTTCAAACTCGGGGCACCATAGAAGTCCACTATATGGAGAGAAATCCTAAAAAAATTTCCTCAAAAATCAAAATTTCTTTACGACTGAAGAAAGAAAGACATGAACATCTTGGATGACAAGGGGTACATTATCTGTACATTTTTGTTCTGGAAGTGAACTACTCTTTTAATGCTACAGTTTAACTATAAATACACAAAGAAATGAAAAGAAAACTGTTTTTTAGATACGCTGCACAAATATACTTTCTGCTAGTTTCTTTGTTTTCCCTGCCACAGCTGTTTCTTTCCACCTTTTCACTTTCGCACAAAAGAACAAATGATAATCCCCACACATGTGCTACACACACACACACACACACACACACACACACACACACACACACACACACACACACACACACACAAGCAAAGTGTGAAAGCATCGTTAGCTCATCTAATCAGTGTTAATTACACTACTTACCGACAGTCCCACCTGTCAAACAATAGTCTTGTTCAAAAACCTAATGAGCTGCCTACCTAGACAACATCATAGTGCTCACAACATAAAGGCTGCTCCAAATGGCTTTTAAATGGCAGCATCTAATGCCGCGTTAACCGTAACCCGTGTTTTTCCGACCTTCTACCAGTGAAAGTTCACTGGAACGGCAGTCAAATCCGTGACTTCCCACTCGTGAACTCGTACTAGATCGATGGACTCCCAGTTACGAGTTCTGACGTAACATAGCCCGCGAAACAACAAATGTCAGCCTTAATGCGTGCGGTGTTTATGCAAGTGGCACACGGTGGAAAAATAGAGCTTAGGACAATATAACATTGCAATCAATTTAATAATAATATAAAAATAATAGTAATTCATAAACGTGCCCAGGCAGTTTGACGTGACTTGCCTGGAACGCTACAAAGTCGTGAGTCGTGGTTTGAAGTGGTGATTTACCAGTTAAAAAACCCATAAGACAGTGGTACTCAACTGCTTTTGACATCAAAAATAGTTTATTAATGGGTTTTGCGTTCAGTTCCTTTCCTCATTTGGTTACTTTTACCTCATCTCTACTGTACTGTCAAACGGCAAAAATGAAGAAATATTTTTAAAATTAAGACAAATGAAAATTGGGAAAAAAATTTAAATGTTGTACAAGTTAAGTCATTCTATCTAAAAATTTAGGAGCTCCAACCCATTTTTTTTAATTAGGAAAACTTAATTCATAAAAGTTAGTGAATTGACTTGTACCTGAACTTTAAAGGAGACTCAACCCTCTTATTATTTGTGGTATACTGTCTCAGTCTAAATTACATTCACACTGGTGTTTTAGGAAGCCAAAGAAATTTGACAGTAACAGCCATATATTGTCAAACAATTGCACTGTAAAATAAATGAAAATTAATATTTCATAAGTATATTATTTTAGCTTTACACTACAGAAGGGACATTACAATACTTACTTCCTAATTTCTACATTTGAAAGACATTTTTTGAATTTGGACTGCAGTTACCCAATAAAACCTAGCTGTGTTGAAACCATTACTCATTTAAACCACTAGCTGTCAGCAATTCATGTTGCACTTTTAAGCTTTTATTTTGACGGAAACGTCAATAGAGCTTTTATTTTGACAGAAAACTCCAGCTTCAGTGAAAACAGGTTTACAAAAACAAATCTCGCTACAAATCTAGTGAAATGCTGTAACCATCCGCCATGAAAATAAAGCATGACTGGTGGCTGTTGCATTCCCAAATGCGTGCTAAACAAGTTCATTGCATTCACTGTGAACTGAGCTGTTCTGAGGCGCGGAAAACACCGGACCACGAGCTGATCGCCTGAATGAAGTGTGCAATTTGCTTTTAAATGCGCAGCGAAAGACTTGATGAAGGGATTAAGCCATTTTGCTCTTTCGGTTTTAGTTTGTTTGACAGATACTGTGCCAAAGCATAATAACCCAAAAAACAACTTTAAAGACCTTTTGTATTAGAATAAGATGTTTAAATATATTTTTAAAACTACACTTTTTGCACGATAAAATTGAGACAGCTTTCCTATTGCGATACTGTTACATCCCTAGTTAACATATACTACCAATAATTTCTTGGGTAAGTACACTGCAAGTACTAATCTTGAGTTTAATTAGTATGCTTTTTTTAGGTACTGTTGTTCCTTATATTTACCTTAAAAATTTTAAACCTTTTTCTGTACTGCTTTTATCACTGTAAAAAAAAATGTGAATCAATTTGAAATAAACCCTTGAATTCTCTTGCCACGCATCTTTGTTCTTGTACTGCCTCCCTGTCACACTTATTTGTATATAATATTAATAATACTAAAATAAATAAATAAGCACATTAATTACATATCAAAACTATGATAAAAATAGATTTTCATGGCACATTTATATTTATAAGAGTATCATGGTGTACTGTATAGGGGTATTTAACTAATATCGAACAAATGGAATAAATAGTAAGTTGAGTCTCCATTGTGCTTTATGTGAGGAACGCTATTTGTGTGCTGACTTGCTGGCTATGTAGAGCGTTCCAATTCAGTCACTTATGAGCAGGCCCTTATGGATTCTAAACACACAGAACTCAGCAGAAATAGAACAGCCATCGTTTACGCAATGGAATATTTAGTATAATTATGTTACACCTTCATCTACCAATAAGACTGAAGTGCAAGTGGCTTAATTAAACACATTTAACATGTTAAAATCCAATTTTGCCAAGAAAAAAAAAAACAAAACAAAACAAAAAAATCATTAAGTTGGCAGATTCCATCAGGGCTTATGAGATTTCATTTTAGTTAGGATGCTTCTTTAAAAGACAGCTGCCTGTATACTGTAGATAGGATAGTAGACTGCAAGGTAGCTAATGAGACCAAGCTAAAGAAAGACTCCTCCTGTGAGAGGTGTGTTGTGTTTGCTTCTGGCTACACTTGATATATACATAGATGTTCGTTCCAGCCACAGGAAGCTGTTTTTTTCTTGGGCGTTTGTATATTTCTGTGAGTTGGCATGCAGGTTAACCTTTCCCGTTCTCTCACTTTATGTGTGTGTGTGAGCCTGCGGTTGACGCTCAATCTGTGAGACCTGCAGAATGTGAAATAGTCGTCTAAAAATACCCAGACTGCCCAGTGTGCACTGAGGCTACTATGGTTTGATGTGCCTAATCTCCCTTTCCTAACTCCGCTATACTGTGTCTCAAAGAGAGAGATAGAGAGAGAGGCGCTGACCCGGCCCAACACAGCCATCTCATTACACCGGGGAATACGGGACACAGCGGAGGGACAGGGTGAGAGAGAGAGAGAGAGAGAGAGAGAGAGAGAGAGAGAGAGAGAGAGTGATGAACAGAGGACGAGAGAGATACAGGAACACAGGGAAACAGCAACTGGGAAAAGACAGAAGGATATGTGGTGAAGGAGATGAAGGGATTCAGGGATAAGCCCAGGGATGGATGGAAATGAGGAAGTCAGAGGTAAAAAAAAAAAAAAAGAGCTGTGTGTGTCCAGATATGGACAAAATAAAAGGAAAGGTAAAGAGAAAAAGAAGGAAAGTGAAAGATAATGGTCCTGTTTAGACACGGATAGTGTTTAAACACAGCAAAGCTGCTGGGACAGGAAAGGGAATTTCAGAAAAGGCTTACAAGCCTTCACCACATATCCAAACCAAACATTTTATTGTATAACTTGCTAGTTCTAGATGTTACACATTTTCTTTCTAAAGAACACTTTAAATTTGATGAAACAAGAAAAAAGAAAAACAAGAAAAAAAAAAAAAACAGGAAAATGTTTAATATATAATAATAAAAAAAATCAATAATAACAAGTAACAAATGTAAAAATGTTTTGATTCAGCAAGATTTATTTTAAAGAAGTTTGAACTATTAAAAAAGGTTCAAACATTGACTGATGCTCTAGAAGGAAACACGATGCATTAAGAGCCGTGGGTGAAAACTTTTGAAAAGGATGAAGATTTTTCTTATAAAAAATTTTCTTATTTTGTTGAAATTTCATTTTTTTCCCTATTTAGTTCTGCCCTTCAGACGCAACAGAAGATACCTGTATATTTTCCGGAAGACAAATTGACAAATTTTCCCTTTCCTTTTTTTTTTTTAATAATTGTGTTTGAGTCCCTCAATTGTCCTCAGAGGGAAAAGTGCAAAAGTTGCTGGAAAACTGAAGAATCTGCAGGACCTAGAGGATTTTTCAGAAGAACACTGCTCAGTTTAACCGTTCAGAACAAACAAGGGACTTATGAACAACCATCACAAAACACTTTTGAAACGGTTTATTTCAATAATTTCAGCTATTTTTTTGTATTGTGGACAGAGATGGGCATAAATACATAGAAATGTATTTAAAATAAAAATACTGAGTGGAAAAATGTATTTAAATACAAATACAAAATACTGTGTAAAAATGTATTTAAATACAAATACAGTATTTTGTATTTTTAAAATACACAAAATGTGAAATTGGCCATCAAGTGCAGGCATCCCTATTAGGCTGAAATATATCTGGACATATTCTGAATGCAAAACAAAAACATTTAGATGTGTACTACTGATTAGAAATGATCTTGCCTTCCCCTGCCCTGTAGGAAAAACAAAACTATTTTTTCCCCAAACATCTTTTATTACGTTTTATCACCATCATGACTTCAACTCAGTAACAAGAACTCAATAACGCAAAGTTGAAACTATCAAAACTGATTGGCTAACAGGCAGCTAACGCTATTGTCACGACCACACACAAAGGAAGAAGGTGAGTATCTTTCAGGATATTTATTAACAAACGTGCACAGTTCAACACACGTGCAAACAGGTGAATAAGGTTCTCTGTAGTCGAATCTTCAAACACAACACCACAGGTGAGTTCAAGTTCATAAGTATCGTAGCGATAGCAACAGTCACTTCCCTTTGACACGGTTAACGTGTTTCACAGGAGAACATCGGAGCAATCCACGAGGAGCACAGGAGAGACAACAGGAAGGGGAGAAGATCCACAGAGAGACATCTATGCAACTTCGATACCAGCCGCTGAGTGAATGTTTGGGGAGAGTATTTGAAGGGAGTGGTGATTACAGGTGCAGGTGACGGTGATAGAGCTCTGGTGATGGGCGTGGTGCAGTGATTGGGACTGAGGGAACGTGCTGAGGGTGTGACATAGCCCCCCCCCCAAGGGGCGGCTTCCAGACGCTCCAAAAAACAGGAAGAAACAGTCCAGGGGAGCGGTGGGGGGGCCAGGAGACTGAGGCAGAACAGGTTGGGCAACGTCCCTCCAGAGCAGAGCAGGAGATTCAGGAACCCTCCAGGGCAGAGCCGAAGGCGGAGCAAGGGGTTTAGGAGCCCTCCAGGGCGGAGCAGGAGGCGGAGTAGCCTTCCGGGGCGGAGCAGGAGGCTTAGCGACCCTCCGGGGCAGAGCAGGAGGTGTAGAAGCCCTCCAGGGTGGAGCTGGAGGCGGAGCAGTAGGCTTAGGAGCCCACCAGGGCGGAGCGGGAAGCGCAGGAGCCCTCCAGGGCGGAACAGGGGGCCGCATCATGGACAGGGACCTGGGGAGAGTAGAGATAGAGGAGGCAGACAGAGCAGGGAGGAGCCAGATGGTAGTCCAGAACCCAGCCCGGACGAGGCCCCAGAGCGGAGTCGAAGGAGGGAGGAGCCATGGTGGAGAGATGGCAGATGACACCCTGGGGACGAGCGATGGAGACGGAGCTACTGGCAGAGGTGACCCAGGTGGAGCCGAGCAGACGGAGAGCCAGGGTGACACAGAGGGTCCAGAGGGCCAAGGCGGAGCTGATGGCTCAGGCGACTGAGGCGGAGATGTGGATCCGGAAGACCGCAGCAGAGCCGGAGCGACAGAGGACAAAGGCGGAGCTGGAGGGAAGGAGGAGCCTGACAGAGCCGGAGGGACAGAGTGACAAGGCGAAGCCGGAGGAATGGAGTCCCGAGGCGGCGGATGGTCGACGACTGACCAAGGCGGAGCCGGAGGGACGAGGGAGCCCGGTGGAGCTGGTGGGATGACGGGCCACGGTGGAGATGAGGGAGCCAGGAGCCAAGGCGGAGCCGAAGGGTCGGAGGACCGAGGTGGAGTCCAGGACTCGGAGGCTGGAGGTAGAGACTGGGGATCGACCCGCCTAGGCGGAGCTGGAGCCTGGAAGTCCCGAGATGGATCCACAATCCTAGATGGCGCAGCCTGAGGGAGAGCTGAGGGACAGACAGGCACTAGCAGAGACAGGGCTGAGGAACTGGCTGGTTTGAGTGGAGGCGGGAGAGGGAGGCTGGGTGGGAACTTCAGAGACTCTGGACGGCTGGACGGGACCAGCGCGGATTCAGGAGAACTGGACAAGACCAGTGGAGATTCTGGACGGCTGGGCGGAACTATCGGAGACTCTGGGAGACTGGATGTGACTGGCGGAGATTCTGGACGGCTGGGCGGAACCAGCGGGGACTCAGGACGGCTGGGCGGAACCAGCGGGGACTCAGGACGGCTGGGCGGAACCAGCGAAGGCTCTGGAAGGCTGGATTGCACCAACGGAGGCTCTGGACGGCGCTCTTGAGGTGCGGGCTCTGGACGGTGCTCTTGAGGAGCGGGCTCTGGACGGCGCTCTTGAGGAGCGGGCTCTGGACGGCGCTCTTGAGGAGCGGGCTCTGGACGGCTGGACGACCCCAGCGGAGATTCAGGAGGGCTGGGCGTCTCCAGCGGAGACACTGAAAGAGCTAGCTCTGGGCGAGCGGTCACTGGAGGGCGCTCTGGCGGCGCTGTCACTGGAGGGCGCTCTGGCGGCGCAGTCACTGGAGGGCGCTCTGGCGGCGCAGTCACTGGAGGGACATCGGCCATTTTGGCAGGGGAAACCGGAACGTCGGCCATTTTGCGAGCTAGCATGGCCGCCCGCACTGACCTCAATGGTGGGTCGCGCACGCTGGCCATCAGGATTGGCCACGACGTAGGAGGGTTGGTCGCGGGCTCCAGGCTGGCAAGGTGGGAGAAGCTATTGGTTTGGTATGTGAGGGGTTCAGGCGGGGGGTAAGCCGGCAAGACGGGCTGGGTTTCGTAGTGGGTTGGATGAGGAAACTTACCATCACTCTTTATTTCTTTAACCTCGATACTAGAGCCATTTATATAAAGAGTGAGGTTGATTAGTTCAATCAAGGAAAAATCAAATATGGGGGAGTTGCATCGGATTGTTTCCTCATCCAATCCCATACGAAACACCACAGCAAGAGCGAAGTCAGGCCAGCTTACCTGATGGGAGAGCTCAAGGAATTCCTCCACATACCACTCCAATGTTCGCCCACCTTGCCGTAGGTTCCGTAGCCTGTCCTCAGCGTCCGACAGTTTTAATGCTTCGGGAGAGACACCGCTGAATGCTGCGTTCGCCTCCATGAGTGAGCTGAAGAAATTATTTTTTTTGCGGGGCTGGTATCCTGTCACGACCACACACAAAGGAAGAAGGTGAGTATCTTTCAGGATATTTATTAACAAACGTGCACAGTTCAACACACGTGCAAACAGGTGAATAAGGTTCTCTGTAGTCGAATCTTCAAACACAACACCACAGGTGAGTTCAAGTTCATAAGTATCGTAGCGATAGCAACAGTCACTTCCCTTTGACACGGTTAACGTGTTTCACAGGAGAACATCGGAGCAATCCACGAGGAGCACAGGAGAGACAACAGGAAGGGGAGAAGATCCACAGAGAGACATCTATGCAACTTCGATACCAGCCGCTGAGTGAATGTTTGGGGAGAGTATTTGAAGGGAGTGGTGATTACAGGTGCAGGTGACGGTGATAGAGCTCTGGTGATGGGCGTGGTGCAGTGATTGGGACTGAGGGAACGTGCTGAGGGTGTGACAGCTATTTTTCTCCTACATGTGTCGGGTGCTTTTTTATTCTTTCATGTTTACTGAAGGCAAATCTGAATGATGCACCATTTTGACTTTAATCAACAAGGAATTGATCATGATGACACCTTAATGCAGAAAACTGAGAAAAGTCGCTGATCCAATGCTGACTCTGCTGCAGGAAGCTCACGTGCATGAGTGTTAAAGGGATACTGTAGTTCACCCAAAAATGAAAATGTGATGTTTATCTGCTTACCCCCAGGGCATCCAAGATGTAGGTGACTTTCTTTCTTCAGCAGAACACAAACAAAGATTAAGCTAAAACTGGTGCAGTCTGTCAGTCATATAATGGCAGTGGATGGGCACCAAACCTTTATAAGTAAAAAAAAACATGCACAGACAAACCAAATTACACCCTGCAGCTCGTGATGATACATTGATGTCCTAAGACACGAAACGATCAGTTTTTGCGAGAAACTGAACAGTATTTATATAATTTTTACCTCTGATACACCACCACGTCCATCTGTCCTGAGCACGAGCTCATCATCCGGCTCGTGACGTGTGAACGTGCTCTGGCGTAGTATACGCAAACGCCGGAAGCGATCTGTCGCGTGTATACGACACTCTTTGTTTACACAGTGCACAGAGATTGTGGGTATAGCGGCTATTCAAAATGCTAATTACAGTACTTGTGCTTATCCTGATTGTTCAAACCGATTTAAAACTAAAAGATTACGTTTGCTTGCGCAAACTCATCCGGGACTTTTCACCGGTTTCCCCTTCCAGCATTTGCGCATTCTATGCCAGAGCGTGTACACATGTAACGAGCCGGATGATAAACTCGTGCTCATGACAGACAAATTATATAAATACTGTTCATTTTCTCACAAAAACCGATCGCTTCGTGTCTTAGGACATCAATGTATCGTCACGAGCCACAGGGTGTAATTTGGATTTGTCTGTGCATGTTTTGTTTTACTTTTAAAGGTTTGGTGCCCATCCATTCCCATTATATGGCTGACATCCTGCACCAGTTTTAGCTAAACATCTTTGTTTGTGTTCTACTGAGGAAACAAAGACATCTACATCTTGGATGCCCTGGGGGTAAGCAGATAAACATCAAATTTTCATTTTTGGGTGAACTATCCCTTTAAGGTTGGGGGAGGGGTGTGTCTAAACTAAATCAGCACCCAGATAAAGAGGTTGATTGGCATTTTGAAAATACAAAATACTCATCTTAAATGTATTTAAATACAAATTACATTAGATTTTCCCCAAAAGCTTTACAATACAAAATACAAAAGAGTATTTTGTATTTCAAATACGTATTTTAAATACATTTATCTAAAATACTGCCCATCCCTACTTGTGGACATGTCTATGTGGAAAATATATTACTCAGTACTCAGGACAGTACTAAATAAAAAATACCACTCATTTTGTATATGTATCTCTCTTATTTTGTTAAAATGATTCACATTTTCACAGATTCTGCAAGGGGTTTCCAAACTTCCGCAAACCACTATACTATAAAGTATATTTATAAACATTATTATTAGTGCTGGTGTGTTTCTTTTTTTTTCTTTTTCTTTTTTTCCCTTTAATAGAACTTAAAACCTTTACATAAAATGCATTATAAAAATAGTTTGAAAGCATTAATTATGCCTTATAATGCACCTTATAATTAGGGCTGTCAAACAATTAATCACGATTAATTGCATCTAAAATAAAAGTTTGTGTTCACATAATACATGTGAGAGTACTGTGTATATGTATTGTAATATATAATTCATATAATTTTATATACAAATTTTGGATGCGATTAATCATGATTAATCGTTTGACAGTCCTACTTATAATGTCATGAATAATTGTTATAATACATGCATGTTATACCATTAGAATGTACAATGCATTATTAAAACACAAACAAACCACAACATATCATAATGCATTTTAACTTTGGTTACAATTATTTATGAGAAAATATAATTGCAAAAGAACAATATTTGTTTGAAATACAGTAGTCAACATTTGAAGTGGATCAAAAAAGTTCATCAAAGTTGTCCTAAGACAAGAACGGGTATTGTTTTGGTTTTAGGATACCTCTGATGAAAGGTTGTGACCCACTTCAAACGTTGACTACTATAGTATCAATTTAAGGCATCATTCCTGAATAAAAGTATTGAAGTACTGAACGGTAACCAGGGAAAGTGTCACATAAAAGATAGCAATGCTTCTGTCAAATGTTCAGCGCTCAATGACATTCAGAATTGGTTCACAAAGCGACTTGGTCATACAGGTGGAATCGGTCAGATGAAAGATTTTAAGAACTGAGAACTCATTTACTCACTTTCACAGCACTTTCGCCCACGATTCAATATAAACCAAAAGCCTGTCAGGGAGCCAGTTTTGAGGATGAACACAACAAAAGCTGCATCTCTCCTGTCAAGGAGCAGGTTTACAACGACCACTTTGTTTGTATAAATGCCGCATCGGCACATCAATGGTCTGTTGGACATGGAGGCATGGCAGAAAGAGGAAAAGTGAGGGTGGTTTTAAGTTAGCAGGGACAACAAAAGAGACAAAGCCTGTGCAGAAGAGTGAAGTGAGAATGGATGAGAACAGAAAACACAAAAACAGTGAAGACAGAGAGCCAGAGTAAGGAGGTGAATGCTAATAATGAACGCGTGTGCCATGTAATGGCCGTGACCTTCACCAAGATGAGAGTCTGAGAGGTCCTACCAGCATGGTGAGATCTTCACTGCTGGTGAAAGGAGTGATTAGTATTGCAGAGAGGGAAAAAGACAGGAGATGGAAGGAGCGAGAGGCAAAGAAACCAGATCTACTCCTGTATGCAGGGGGGTGTCTGAAGTCTAAAGGAGACTGTCTGGGCACTGATGCATGCAGAGTCACCCCCTGTTTGAGGTTACGTGTCTTACGTTAGATAACACCCATCCATTTTAATGCATGTGAGCGAGGGAAGGAGAGCTCTGAGCCTGTAAATTGAAACATTAAAACTGAAACGCAGTGAAATGTAACGCACTAAATGCTGCGAGCTGGAAAGCATGTAATTTCTCTCTAGTGCCACTCTGCTTTCTTGCTTACAAACTTAATTGGTCAAGATCAGCCTTATGACACTTCATGTTTCAGACCGTTCATGGTTCAAAAGTCACACTTGACGAGCAACAAATGTGAATGGAAATTGACATTAGCGAATAAAGTAAGCTGGATTATAAAAATAACGGTTTATGTTTTGTTAATTTTTTTAAATCTGGCATAAACGTTGGCAAATCACATCAAAGATACAAATGTAAAGTGAAATGGCTGACATACATCTTAGTTTAGCCAAGTACAGAAAAAGTTATTGGGGCATGTTGTCACAGAAGGTCAGTGGGTATTTAATGAACTGGATATTTTCCAAGTAAAATTATAATGGTCATAGGCAGAGTGTGTCTAAGGCTGGGGATGGCTTAGCCTTCCCCTGGCCATGGGGATGTGGGGCAAAAATGCCACCCAATAGACAAAAAAATCCCCCACATTGCCCAATTTTTGTATTAAATTGTGAGCACATTAAATAAAAATAAAAGCCTTTATTTAATCTCTTCTCAAAAGTCTAACTTATTGTATTTGTGTGTGTGTGTGTGTGTGTGTGTGTGTGTGTGTAATTATTTATTCATATCTGTCAATTGCAACTTTTTTAGTTGCAATTAAAAAGGTTACAATTATCAGATTTAATTACATATATCAAAGAGACCTGTCATTTACCTCAAGTTTATTAGACCATTTGTAATAAATGTTTTTAATATATTTTATATGTAATATATAATTAATTTATACCTGACAACTATTTATTTTTAACATTGAGGCAAAACAGGCATCTGTAGAAATAATATCTTATTTTTGAAGCCAAACTTTACACTTTATGTATGCTACGCTAATATTGTTAGTTTCATTAACAAAAAACTGTGAAGAAAAATGTGGTAGACATTCTTTTTTCCCCATGACTAAAACAAGACTAGATGACTAGAGATAAAAAAAATGAAACTATACCACAATCTCTTTTAATTTTTGTTGAAAAAAAAAAAAAGGAGACAAAATGTTATAGTGCCAATGTCTCTACTATGTGAGCTTTCATATTTGCGGTTGCCAGATATAAAGAGTTCAAATCCACAAATGAAAGCCTCTCTGTTAAAAGTATAAATTTCTCCCTGGTGTTTTGCTCAGTTTTTGCAATCGGGAAACCCTGCACACACTCGCTGTTTATTGAGGAAGCACCGATGATGATCTGAAAACACAGACAAACAAGTAAGCTGGAGTTTAGCAGTCTCCATGTGAGATGTTCGGCTTAAATGAAAGTATCATTTAGCCAGCCCGTGTTTTGTCATTAGATCTCGACTATATTGTCCCGGACCTTGGTTAATTTTTCATGTTCAAAAAAAAATTGTTCTCTGAATGATTTATTTACTCATAAACTCCTCATATAAATGTCTGCATGACATGTATAATTCAATTTAGAGATGCCAGATCCAGCTATAATGAGTATTTTTGGATTAGTCTTTTCCTCTTAATTTGACACTTTAGAAAGTTATTAAGTAGGACAGTGCAGTTTAGGGTAAGCGATATCTTTATCTTATCTTAATTGTAAAAGGTTTGAAATAACTTAGTTTTTTTTATTATTTTTTGTTTGTTTTAATACCGATATCTGGCAACACTGCATCGCCAGCACTTAAACTGACAGTAATCAAAAAACATGGACAGGTTTTATTGCTGACAGGATACGACATTCGGAAAGAGAAAACACACACACACAAAAATCATGATATCATCTGTCAGAAACGTTATCAGTGCTGTCAAAAACAGTAGATTTTAACACCAGTACATAGATCTGTAGAACAAGTAGGCTACAGAATGAACCTACAAGATACAGGCCCTTACTCAACTGCTGTTTTAATAGAGAAACATTACTGCAATTTGTAATTATTGCAACTGATATTAGGAATTTCACTGTTGTAATATTTTTTGTTTGTTTTTACCAGTTTCCATAATGTAGACAGAGAGAGCACATATATGTCTTTGATATTAATTTTAAGATATAATAAGTAACCTATAATATATCAGTACACTAGATGCAATTATAATTTTGAGCAAAGAAACACACAAATAATTATTATTAGCATGATGACTGCTGTCCATGCCACTACTATGCGAGCTTTCATGTGTGTGGTTGCCAGATTTCAAGAGTTCAAATCCCCAAAATCAGAGCCTCTCTGTTAAAAGGATACATTTTCTGACCATGTTTTGCTTAATTTTTGCAATCTGGCAACCATGCGCATATACTTGCTCGAAATACCACCAAACAAATAAGCTGGAGTTCATGGAGCAATCTCCATGTGAGATGTTTAGCTGTATGACTAAGTAAGTTTTCACTGACTTACTTACTGCGCATGTGTAAAAATTAAAAAAAAAAAAAAAAAGAAAAAAAAAAGCTTACTGAGATGATACACACACAACAGACATTAATCTTTCACACAATTCTTCTAGCAGCATTATTTTGTTTACAGAAATATCTCATCATTCACTGACGTGTCCAAGTGGTGCTCACTCATGCTTAATCTGAAAAGAAGCTACTCCCATGTTTTGCCACAGGACAGCAATTGTGAGTAAAAGGGAAAAGTAACATCTTTAGCAACAGTGTGAAGGTGAATAGCACATAACAGGCACAATTACCGGTATAAACATAAATATATATTGTTACAATATGCCTAAACATGCGTTTTCAAAAGCCTCCTTTTCACAGTCTACATTACAATGTGAAAACAGCGTTTTCAAATGTATCCACTTCGGAGAACATTTTCTAAAAGCTCTGTTTTCCTTTACAAAAATGAGTGGACGAAAGGCTAAAACTTAAAAACAGAAACAAGATGCGTTTCTAAACGAAAATGTATTAGTGTGAACATGGCATAAAACTAATTTAAAAGACTTTGGCCTGGACTTGTGAAAGAAAAGTCTTTCAAAGACAGAGCTTAGACTAAGCCAGGATTAGGTCATAGTTTAATTAGGACATTTAAGTCATTTTTTATAAACATGCCTTAGAAAAAAAACATTACTGGTGTTCATCTTGAAACTTCAGCCCCTTTTAGAGACAGCTATTCTGTTGCATGTTCCTTTAAATGCTAATGAGCTCTGCTCGCCCCGCCCCTCTCTGCAGTGGAATGGCTAGCCGTAATGTTTACTTTAGCCTTCGCGCGTTTAGCTGCGAAACTTGCTAACTAGCACATTATTAAGAAAGGCCATTTGCAAAGATGCATAAAAACCCTTATACTCACTTCTGCTGTGGGTGAAGCTGCATCACGAATGATTTGCACAAACATAGACGAATATGTAGATTCGGCACTTTCCTTTCAAAAACGAAAGTAATGTTACTCCTCTGCATCCTCAGTGGCTCAGATGTCAGGAGTAAATGACGACTGCTACGTTCATTATTACATCCAGCAACAGAACACCTCAATCGTCCAATCAGAGACATACTTGTCTTTCCCTGCACCTGAGTCGACACAATGGCGGACTGTTTAAGCTTGGTGAGGGCGGGTCTAAGGTAAGGTGCTCATGTCAATCATCTATCATGGGAGCAGCCTCTGTCTGTGTCGTCACACCGACAAGAAGCTGAGAATAACCTGATTTTAAAAAGAGGATATTACTTTTAAAGATTTAAAAAATACCACTGGGTGGATTTTAATTATTGTAGGGAGGTTGTGTACACAAACTGCCAACACAAATTAATGTTCAAACATGTAAAAGTGAGTTTTGTCTGACAAAATGAATACTCCATGCTATATATCTGACCTGAGAAACATTCGCTAGAATAAAAGTATGACAACCTATCCTATAAAGGACAACTTGAGGTTAAATGATTAAAAAACATTTTTATACGATCAGAAAAGGCGTGATTTGGACGGATATGTTGGCGATCTGGAGTCTACACTGAAGTGTACTCAGTCTTGGCCGACCTTGTTCAAACCTAGTTCTCACTTCCAAGTCAGTCAGAGGATTAAAAAAAAGGACTGGATCCATGAAGGGAGGTGGTGGCAATTTGCATTTTCCAGGTGTGCAGAGACGATTGGAAATGACTGTTTGCTAATTTAGATGAGGAAAGCAATGGTTTAACGTCTGGGGCTGTTTGTGATGAGCTGAGTGAAAGGGAGCAGCTGCCCAGGCGAGCGGACGGCATCTGTGCCAGCGGACACGCTAACGCCAGGTTTTTACAGAGCTTCATGACCGAGTGATTGTGAGGACAGAACACTGTCTCCCAAAAACTGTAGCCACTTTCAGTCAATTTTTCAAGTGCTTATATCTAGGGCTGGGCCGATAAACGATATCATATCGAATCGCGATAAAATTTATGTTAATAACGATGATAAGCTCTAGACATTTTTTGCTCGATATGGATTAATCTAAGAGCCAATCACACAGCAGAAATATGCGACAACAGCCAATCAGCGTGCAGCGTGCGTGTGCACGTCAAAGTACAAAGTTCATTTCCTACCGCACTTTGCAAAGCAAACTTAACGCCAGGACGTGAAAAAGTGGAAGCAGCGACGAAAGTGAAACTAACCTCGAGTTATTATCCAAAGATGTTGAAATTGTCCACAAAAAAAGGTAGCACGAATTCCGTTAAATAAGTGGTTTGGCTATCTGAAAAGTGACTATCAGCTCAGCTGAGAGTTTGGCGCGATTGTTAAAACTGAAACCGAAAGCAAAAAACGCACGTGCATTCAAAAGCAATTTTAATCCCCCTTGTTTAGAGAGTGACTGCCCAATGCACGCAAATTAGGCTACATGACATATCTAGGCTGTTATTAGTATGTAGGCTATAAAAGGTTGTGTATGCTTATAGCTCTGTATCATGCTTGAAATATTCGGTCTCTATTTGCACTTTGAATAATGAGAGAGTAGCCTACTTTGATTATGGCTGAACTGTCTGCACTTAATACGATTAAGAAAACTGTGTCGTAATTTTTTGTTATTTATACTGTAGATTGTTTCAAAATGCAGTGGTTGCCTCTAATTTAAATAGCTCAACCTATAAGAGAAAATAAACAATTGTGTCAATAATAATAAATAATAAAGAAATAAAGAAATAATTGTTACAAATTATGTTTTTACAATAATTTTATGTTTACATTTTGTACATTTACTCTCATTTACCATACTCTGTCACAACTTTTATTTTTTAAATTTATTTCAGTAAGTTGTTTTAATTTTTAAGGCCAAATCTGTAATCTGTTTTTGTTAATAAACTATACTTTAAAATGTAATTTAATGAACCCTTTAATTTTTGTGGCTTTAGTCATTGTTGGGATACTATTTTAAAGCTGGCAACATCAACAGCTTATATCGAAATATATATCGTCATCGTTCAATATGGGAAAAAATGATCGAGATTACATTTTTGCCATATCGCCCAGCCCTACTTATATCTATTTATATCCCAAACTGGTATTCCAGAAATGTGATTAATATGAATAGTCAGGAAAGCTTGCGATTTGTCGATAGGCTTTATCAGTGCCTTGTATATCCACACATGAAGCATTCTAACACTGAAATATGCCTTCCATTCCCTAATGTACCATAATACATGTCACAGAGGGTGTATGTTTGTTATTGTTTTTCATCAACTGTGAATGGCTTTTTAATGCAACTTTTTTTTTACTCCAAGCCTTATTACTGAGTATTACCTCTACAGAAAAGCAGGCATCACGTAATTTATTAAGGTGAGTGCCCCTCTTTTCTGAAACAAATTGAGAGTAATGTAAACCAGCGCTTTATTTAATTGCTTTGTGCTGGGTGCCGCTATCTGTATTTCAGCTCCATCGACTGCAAGAAAATTACTAGAACGTTTCTATATTATTATTTTAAAAGCAATAGTTCATTTTAAAATGAAAACTCAACCATTATTTACTCACCCTCATGTTACTGCATGACTTTCCTCCGCAGAATAAAAATGAGATAATTTGAACAACCTTCACAAGGGTCTTTTCAATATAACAACAATTCATAGTGATCATGGCTGTTAATTTCTAAAAGAAACTATTAGAAACACTAATTAATAACCATAAATGTACCCAATATGACTGCTATATTCCTGCAGGGCCCTTTGAAGTCATAAGGAAAAGGCTTCAAGTAATTATTCCAGTGAGTTGAACTCAGGTTCATGAATGAATAATTTGATTTGTGAACCAGGTCAACAGGTTCAGTGAAAAGAACCAGCTCAAACAAATAATTCACTCAATGATCCAGTTCTTGAGTTTGACTACTTTGGTCTGTTCCTCACACAAAGTCTTGATATATAGATACACAAAGATATATAGAAAAAAACAACAACATACAAGTTTGGAACAACACGTGAGTAAATAATCACTGACACTTTACATATGACACTTAAACGACACTCACACTCTCTCTCAGCACCTAATTCATGGGTCAGTGCAGGCTCTGTGTTTGACAGCTGTCACCCTTCCCTTCAGGTGCATCATAACGCACCAAAGGACAGGAGAGAGAGAGAAAGAATGACAGTGATATGGCGAAAAGAAGGATGCAAAGAGGTGTGCATGTGCAGCTGGAGGGATGAAGATAGAGGAGGAGGAGGTGGAGAGAGAGGAGAGATCCCAGGCCTCTCTGTCACTCCGTGCGGTCATCTTTCCGCCCTCTTGTTTTCTTCATCCTTCCATCCTGTGCCAGTAACCTTCACCGGGAGGCCACAGCAGAGATGATGAATGGAATCAGAGACAGCAGAGAGGACAAAGATTAGGGTGAGAGAGACAGATGAAAAATGACAAACTCATGGGGTTGGAAAACAGAAAGAGAGAGAACGGGAAAGAGCAGGAGAAAGCTAAACATAGGGTCCAAAATAAACATATACTGTGCTTGGTAGATTACTATAAATTGTAGTACATTACCGATCACAGATTACATGATTAAACTGTTAGTAATGTAATCTAGGTTACTTATTGTAGGTAATGTACTCTGACTACTTTTCAGATTACTTTTAGATTACTTTTGACCTAACTTTTTTAGATTTAAATTTACCATTTATAAATCAATAATACATTTCAGAATTATTCGTTTCATTAATCCTAGTGTTTTTCCTCCAAATTCAGAGGCATGGATTACATTACACTTGACATTTACACAAACATTCTATGTTGTGAATATAGTCAAAGCTAAACGAGTATGATTTTCAGAAAGGAAAATTAATATTAGAAAAAAAAAGAAGAATTAGGGAGAATTAATGAATTTAGAATGATGTCCTGCTATTGTGTGAATATGTAATAATGTAATCCATAAAAAAGTAACTGTAATCTGATAATGAGCATTATAAAATGTAATATACTCTAATTACGAGTACTTAATTTTTGGAATCTGATTATGTAATCCATATTACATGCAATCAGTAACTACACAGCAATCAGTTACTACCCAGCTTTGCATATGTGTGTGTTTATAATTTAAAAAAAGCTTATAGTTTAAAGATTTTATGCTTTTATATTATATTTTAACATGCCATATTTAATGTCATTTCTCATTTCAAGACATATGTTGTATTTCCAGTCTCTTTTCATGTTGTATTAATACATTTCATGCCCAATAAATTTTTTTGGACTCCGTTTCCATTAGGCTTGTATTTATTCAATGCAACATTTCATTATGTATTCGATTATCTTGCGTAATACTGATTTGTTTCATACAGTATTGTGGTTTTATTTTATTTCATTTAATTTTGCATTTCACAAGATTTTCCTTTTTAAGGCATATTTCAGGCAACATTTCCCATCCTTTTTCATGTTATATGAATAGGGCCATATGAAATCCATTTTTTGTTACCCCAAATTCCACTTTTTTCAGTTTCTAATTTCTCTGTTTTAATAATTAATTAAAAAATATTAATAAAAAAAAAAGAAACGTACACAATTTAACAGCAATTTATGAAAAGCTTATAAAAAAATACAAATTTTCAAAAAAAAAATAAAATGTATATATTATTTTTAATTATATATATATATATATATATATATATATATATATATATATATATATATATATATATTAGTGGTGGGCCGTTATCGGCGTTAACGTGCTGCGTTAACGTGAGACTCATATCGCGCGATAAAAAAAATATCGCCGTTAATCTATTCTCAAAGTTGGGTTGGGAGCTGGGTCTAAACTACGCAAGATATGATGACTTTCACTTTGATATTTTAGCGCGGATGACGTATATCTAGTTGAATTGCAATGTAGGGGGCGAGAACGAGTCTTCAACTTCTGTGAAATTACCACATCAAATGAGACGCGCAGACATGGATGCAGTTATGAAGCCGCTTCAGGGCAGGTGCGTGCGTTGCTAGACCCTTTTTACTGGGGCACGTGCCCCAGTGAAAATCTGCTGTGCCCCAGTAAAATCTCAAGTTTGAGTTATAATTTACTTTGATAATCCCGAAATAAAGACATTATACTATATGCAACAACTGAATTGACGCTTCTAAAAGCAACGCAGTTTATTGGAAGATGCACGCAGATAGGCTATCCGCGCGCCTGTATATTTTACTGGAACGCGCACGTCGTACAGCCTTTTGCGCAGAAGTACTTGGTTACACAAGTTTGTATAGTTAATTGTGTTTTAAATGCAATTGTCAAGCAGTTTGTAATGCATTTTGGAAACAGGAGATGAGCGCCTGGTCTAATGCGCCACCTGGCTTGAGAAACCCGTTCTCAAAGACTTACTTTTAGTCATTATTTGGGTAGCACACATATTCTGAATGCTTTCAGAAGAATTCAAATTAGCCATTTTAATCTAGATTAATCTAGATTAATTTCAAGATTTAATCTAGATTAATCTAGATTAAAAAAATTAATCTATGCCCACCACTAATATATATATATATATATATACAGTATATATGGCTGTCAGTATATTTTTTTTATCTAATTAATTACGTGATGTTTCTAATGATGATTAATTTCATGATGTCTGAGATCTAATTCATCTCAAAATAATTTTAACTGTAAAAATACCCACAAAAGATTAATTAAAGGTGCCAAAGAATGGAAAACTGTATTTACCTTGGCATAGCTGAATAATAACAGTTCAGTACATGGCCATGACATACCATGAGTCTCAAACACCACCATTTCCTCCTTCTTATATAATTCTGGTGTTTGCACAAGACCACTGAAAAATAGGTCAATTCCAACAACGATTATTACGCAATAGTCGCGATCGTTAATAGTTACGCCCCCAACATTTGCATAGACCAATCATCAGTAACGTCAGTACATCAGTAAAATAAGGCAAGCCACTGAAGGGCTTGTAAATGGACTTGTAAAACCGTTCTGGAGATTTTTTGCCCTTTCCTATGCCATATACCTTCTATGTAGATATCAGAGAACAATTTAAAATATTGTATCAATGCATTCTATGGCACCTTTAAAGCTATTTTATGTCAATTGAGAACGTATCAAGTAGAATGTAGAAATAAATATTTCATTAAATATTTCATTTATTGTCTTTATGAGGCATTTATTCATTCATTCATTAGATTCGTTCAAACTGCTGAACTTTTATTTTGACGGGTTGCTGAGAAGTTTCTATTTGTATATGATATGACAAAAGATTTTCTTAAAAGAAACAGTAAAATGCTCATGAAATGACTCTCAGAGCAGTGCATTTGTGCCATTCATGCAAAACATACAGGATATTTAAGTAGTATTTTTGTGGCTTAATATTCACAGACAGTAGTCCATATCATGAATTAGGAACTGACCAACATTCGATTTATTCATCCAAAATTTGGCGAATTCTGTGACATTCTGCGTTATACAGTAAACTCTATTTTTATGATTGGATTTTGCATTTTTCTTGCTAACATTACACTGTATTTTTATTTATAGCATTTTAATTTGCAACTTCCTATTTTAGCTTCATTATATATTTAATTTAGTCTGTTAAATCACTTCATTCGCTATTGGCCAAGGTGGAAAAAGGCCAATTCTGGACCCCAACTGAACAGGACGACAGCAGGTAGAGTTAAAAAAGAGCATCAGAAATAGAGAGAGACAAGAGAAATATGGGGAAAGAGTATAAGGTGTAATGAGATGGGAAGAGCGGGTGAGAGGGCAGAGGGTGAAAGAGAAGATATATAGAAAGAGAGTGAAGGTGACTGTGAGACAGGGAAGGGTGATTCTCCATGAGCCTGGTGGACGGCTGATGATGACCAACACGAGATAATAACACTCACACACACAGCATGCCCTCTGTGCTTCTGCTTCCTCACACAGAGAACAATTTTGGTTTTAACAGAATAGTTCACCGCAAAATGAAACCTCTCTCGGTCCTAACCCACATGACTTTCTTCAACGGAACACAAAAGATGATGTTAGGGAGAATATTCATGCAGTTTCTTTTCATACAATGAAAAGTGAGCCGAGACAGGCACCGTCGAGTGACAAAAAAAGAGCAGTGTTCCATTTTCCACACTCTGTCTAATAGTAGATATTATTGGCTCACCCTCAACGCGTTTACCTTTTTCTTTTAAGGGTTGCATATTGACCATTTTCCACATTCTATTCTATTTAATCAAATCTCTCTCTTCACTTCTATATGTAAATGAGCCCTGTTATGATTGGCTAAACTCCATGTACTGGCTGGCATAGCTTTTATTGTTGTTCATCAGGGTCGGCCAAGTGGTTGAATACTGGATAAGTGTTGATGTGTAAATGTGGGCAGTATGTTAATGTGTTTACAGTTCTGATGCCAATGCCTTGCCAATTTCTGAATGAGTTGTTTCTTTAGTCGTTCATCAAGCTCATGTACGAACCCCATACACAAAGGGCACGTACAGTATTAAAGTGCTGTTGTTTTGCCAACTTTAGTTCATTATAAAAACCTTTATGCATGAGTTCTTCACAGTGCTGTCAACTTTAATCTCACACTTCACACATTTCACTTTTGTATAGTTCATTCGCACAGTTATATACTCTTCTAATTAGACAGAGACTGCAAGCCAAAGTAGTAAACTGCACATTCCCAACAGAAATGGGCTCAACGGCGGTTGCCAAATCCACTCCAGCATTCCCAGAAAACCGCACGTCTAAATAATTCTGAAACCAAAGGCCCGTGCCTTCAGTCGTCCGTCCCCCTCTCTCACTCTGCACAGACGAGTGGAATGACAGACAGAGAAAGGCAGCAGGCTTCCTCCCCAGAGAGAGGGAACGCATTCATCCGTACTGATCTTAAAACAACAGCCTCCTCCTCTTCTCCCTCTCCTTTTCACCCCTCGCTCTCTTCCTCCTTTCCCTTGACAACACACCCTCTCCCTCTCTCTTACATGATTGGCTCGCCCTCCATGCGTTTCCCTTTTTCTCCCCACCAGCCCGTGTATCGCCCGTGTCTTTCACCTCGTGTTCCGCTTCTCGTTTCATTCTTTCTCTTCATCCATGCTGACTTGTATTCTGTGCCATTTCCTCCCTCCACCAATCCTTTCCAGCTGCTTCTCTGGATTTCTGTTAAGCTCTTCCTGCTGTCCTCTCACCTTGGATCAATTGTTGGTTTTCCACATCATGTAATTGGATTGCATGAACTGTATGAAATCACAAAGGGCTTGTACATAAATGCCAAGTTCTGTCATAAAACTCTAGATGGCGCAGCCTAATGGGTCCTTAACGGAAAGTGACGATATTCGTAGCATTAAACTACTCAGCACAAGCTGACTGGTTCATGTTGCATATGCATTCAATGAGCTTGCTGCTTTACATTTAAATGCTGGTTAGCATTCACTATAGCATTTCTAAAACCCTCCACCTCCCCAGCTCCACCTGTATAGATCTGCTACAGGTTATTTACTGTTTGTGCAGCAGCAGCATGTCTTAAATACTCACAGCATCACATCGGCATATAGACATATGGCAGTAGCATATTCCTGTACTCGCTTTGAAGCAACAATAATCTATAACAACAGCAATAACCAAAAGCAGCAGCAGTTCAGCAGCACAGCAGATCTATTCCACCAAGACCAAATACATTAACATTATCATATCCATTACCATGCTAAAATCCTCTAAGAGTTGTCATGACAGAACTACACATCTATACAGAATAGTACAAAAAATATAAGGTCAAAATAACTTTGTCATATGTGACCCTGGACCACAAAACCAGTCATAAGGAGCACAGGTATATTTGTAGCAATAGCCAACAATACATTGTATGGGTCAAAATTATTGATTTTTCTTTTATGCCAAAAATCATTAGGATATTAAGTAAAGATCATGCTCCATGAATGTATTTTGTAATTTTCCTACCATAAATATATCAAAACTTAATTTTTGATTAGTAATATGCATTGCTAAGAACTTAATTTGGATAACTTTAAAGGTGATTTTGATTTTTTTTTGCACTCTCAAATGTATCTCAGCCAAATATTGTCCTATCCTAACAAACCATACATCAATGGAAAGCGTATTTATTCAGATTCAGATAATGTATAAACCTCAATTAAAAAAAATGACCCTTATGATTGGTTTTGTGGTCCAGGGTCATATAAAGTTTCTATCAAATGCTGATGATCTGACAACACTTTCTGGCCACAAATATTTAATGCTGCTAATACAACTCTATTTTGCACCATTATATTAATATTTTTGTTTCAGTGACAATGGAATTGTTTAGCTGCTTTTCATAGTGAGTCTTGTAATGCCTTTCACCCTCAGAAAGTGCTTAAGAAGCCCATTTTTAGGGCCATTCAGATTTTATTTTTATTAAAAAAAGTCCTGATTGCAATGCAATAAATCAGGGTTCCGGAGGGCCGGTATCCTGCAGAGTTTAGCTCCAATCCTAATTAAACACACCTGAACCAGCTAATCAAAGTCTTACTAGGCATGCTAGAAACTTCCAGGCAGGTGTTTTGAGGCAAGATGGAGCTAAACTCTGCAGGACACCAAGTTTGGAGACCCATGCAATAAATAAAACTGCAGCATGAATAAATTAATGAATGAATGATCGATGAAAACTGTTCTTTATGTAGTACATTAATATATGATAAATTAAAAATTAGCTTTTTTATTGTTAATTGTTATTGTGCAATCTAATTAGTTGGCTGCCTTTGCCTAAATATTTATTGAAAATTATGAATGTGTCAGGAAAAAAACAACAAGGAGACTGCATAGGCGTTTTAAAAAAATATTGATAAACTATTGCCTGTATGCATGTTTCATGTGGATTACATAATCTAAGAATATTTATTTCTATTTGAATTGGTTAATTTAAAAGTAGACATTTCACTCGCTATAGATATTTTTTCATGTCTGTAAGACAAGTATACACAGAGTTTCGAAGTTTCACGCTTAAGTTCACAAAGACCAAGACGGCAGAAAGCTCATTGTGTTTTCTTTCGTTATTTTACGTTTCGTTGTTATTCTGAGTGCACACAAATAAAATGTAAAGTCTTTACAGATTCAAAAGATGTATTGCTTTTAGCTTCCACACTTCGCACAGATACTTCAATAGCGCACATTTTTCTAGGTTAACATTAGATTGAGAAGTTGCTACTACATAAGGCTTTTAGATGAAAAGCCATATTTGAGGTCGATGAATGACAGGTGAGCGTTTGGATGTCCTGCCGATGTACTGTATTACCACACATACCATGTGACTTCAGGACTGCATAACTTCACCACTTCATGTGGATTTTTTTTCTGCGACTAAACTACTAATAAAACTTTGGTCAATCAACCACACGTCGACTAATGGTTAGTTGACTATTAGGGAGCAGCCCTACTAATTAGAATAGTAATTGAGAAAAATGAAACCATTTAAGTCCATTTACGCATAATACAATTTCTGTTTTGTTTTTTTGGTAGGGGCAAGGCTTTCAATAACCCTCAAATATGACCATGGCATATTCTTGACCAGTTCTGTGAGATTTACCCAGCAAACAGAGCATGTCATTGTCATTCAAGGCAGCATGCATCAGCCACTCTCTCACCACCTGTTATAAAACACAGAAAATGATTGTTATTTTGTTCCTCATGTGTTCATTATGTTAGAAATGTGTCTGCAAATGGAGTTCTGCAGTTATGACATTTAAAAATGCATTTGCTAGCTTAATTTATGATGAGCAAATTTTCCACTCGGGTAAAAGTCACTGAACTTCAGTATTTTTTCATTGGGATTTAAAGCCTACATTATGCTGGAACCTTGTTTTGCGGTCCGTTGCTGCCTTTATTTAATACATTTTATTAGTAAAATTTGTTAACATTCAAAAAGTAAAAAATGGCTTTAGTAAGATTCTTTTTTGTATAGTCAACATTTTTGAATAAAATGTGAACGAACAGCAGGGAGCAGGAGTTCCATGAAAGAACATTTTGGTCTATATGAAACAGTGTTTGATATAGTATGTTCACGCATGGCAAGAGAGAATAGTCTGCCAAGTCTAAATATTATTAAAAGATTATACTAAACTTCTCTTTTCTACCACGTCCCCTCTGCGGATTGTCTTAGAGCTCTCTCCTCTTATCTGTCTCTATAATTCATGTGGGAATTTTTCAAAAATCATGCCTATTTTTAACATATGAAACAAGAAGGAACTAAATTAAGTCAGGCTTTTTGTAGCTTTTAAGTCCAAGGCCAGAATTAACTAGAAAAGGTAAGAAAAAAAATCATAACTTTGACAAAAACTCACATATTAAAACATGCCCATGGGCTGATATGGTGGACAGTGGAGACTGGAGGCTACAAAAATGAGCCTAGATAAACTCAGATGCCTACAAAAAGCAATCAGAAGATTAAGAGATTGAGCCGGAGGTGGCAATGGAGGAAGCGCACATCTGCATGCTCCGGGCCTGCTGAAAGTGAACAAAAGATTAGCTAATTTACATGAGCAACCCCGTGGCTTTGGAGACCACGGCGTTTGAGGTTTTCAGAACAAGTGCGCAAATTGAGCAGCTGTGAGGTTCTGCAGCCACCGTCTACGTGAGAATCTGGAGGTGACACCGGCAAGACATGATTGATGTGAAAGCGGGCAGGGTTTGCGCTGCTGCTCTCTTTGAATATTTAATTAAAACCCCACATACAAACGCAAGATGATGTCAAAGGTGCGCTTCTGTTTTACGCTGCCTTTGAACGTGGCTTGGTTTGCCAGTTCTCTCTTTTTCCTCCTTCACTTCACTCCATAGTCCTCCCTCCCCTGTCTTTTGCTTTTTTCTCTACCGATTTCTCTCCGATCAAACTCAATCAGCGGCCTGCATGCTCCGCGCCGGCTGTTATTGTAGCTTGCAGGTGCGATGGAACCCCCGCTCAGTGGGCCTGACCTCCTCTGCGCTCTCCTCCGCTCTTCTAGAGCCAAATAAAGACATTTTCTTTCCTTCTCTCCTCGTCTGCTATATGCTTTCGCTCTCTCCGGCCCTTCCAACACCAGACAACCATGTCACGTCGC
The DNA here is from genome assembly GCF_049309525.1 of Garra rufa. NCBI lineage: Eukaryota > Metazoa > Chordata > Actinopteri > Cypriniformes > Cyprinidae > Garra > Garra rufa. The sequence continues at coordinate 33,144,041 of NC_133377.1, forward strand.
TAACATGCTGTGGACAAGGCCCCGAAATGATTTTGTGCCGCACTGCAAGTGTGGTAAATACTTTAAAAAATATCCTGTAACGAATAGATGCCTCCAGCTGGGGTAAAATCAGAAATGTAAAAACTAAAAAGAATACAGCATGCAGGTGTAGGTTTTATTCAATATAGCAAATATAAAAATGCAGTGGGGAGTCAAAAATGTAATAAATTAACAATAATAATAATAAATATATCTGCAAGTAGCGATTACTGGGGTTTAAGCGCTTTAAGGCATTTAAGCACATATGAAAAAGGACATTATGTAGAAAGTTTTTTTTTTTGCAAATACAGATAATTTACCATGAAAATATTATGTTTTGTAATGTTTATGACTGTTATAGCGCCAGCTGTGGTCCAATCTCCTTAAAACTTCACACACTTGTTTATAATCATCTGTCACGTGCTCACCAGGTTTCGTGAAGTTTTCCTTTGGGCTTTATAGGATTTTGGATAAATTCGGACAGGCCCCTTTTCTAAACGACCCCGTTATAGCTTCCCAAGGGGTACATTTCAAATTTTTTTTTTATAATTATTGACCTAGAGAGTCCATAGAATTGTACTGCAGTGTTTTTTTTTTCTTTCAGATTGAGCGAAAAACCTAGGACTAGTACGCAAAAGTAAATTTTTTACATCAAGCATTTAACAAACGATTTGATTGACAGCAGTGGTTCTAGAGGCAAAGTTGTCCAGAATGAGGAGTTCTGTCATATGATACAAATATTGTGTGTATGTGCAAAAAAAAACATGCAATGTACAAGCGTTTACACTTATCCCTTGAAAAACGGGATATCGGCCGTGAGTCAAACAGGTCCACCGAGTTTCATTCCGAACGGCCTCCATTAGCTATTTTTATGTTTTTTTCCCCCTCTTAAAACGCCACAAAGTGGCCAAGCTTCACAATTTTTGTTCTGCAACCTCACATTGAGCTTCTATATGAGTGTTCTAAGTTTGGCAACGATATCTCATTCTGTTCAGGAGTTATAGGTATTTTTCAAAAAGTGGCCCTGCACCTTTCAAAAGTTTTGGTGTCCCTTTGCGACGATGAGTCGAAAGTTCAGCTTTTTTTGGATCTTTCTGCACTGGTTTGGTTCTGAACGGGTGAAATCGGTTCGCAAATCGGTTTCACAGATCGAATCTGAGGCATGCGTTTTGTCCGGCGTGAGCCAAGGATTCTAACAGCATAAGACACTTAAACCTGACGGTTTAGGAGTTATGAGTGATTTTGTACTTTTGATCGCTGTAGCGCCCCCGTCTGGCCAATTGGGGTGAGCCTTGGTGATGGTGACGGTGGTGTAAATACTACCATCCCTCCAAGTTTTAAGTCTCTACGACTTATGGTTTGGTCTACACAATCAGTTTTATTCTGAGAACGCTGATCCGTGACCATTCTAACAACTACAATAGGGTTTCAGCCCTGCACGCTTGAACCTCTAATAATAGCTATTGCAATGTATCAGTTTTGAATTACTATTGTGATGAACATAAAGAACCAAAATATTGTGATGCTTCCATATAATATCTGATCAAAGTCATTTTTTTGTTTTCCATACAACAACAGAGAATACATGTTTTAAATTCCTGTTCAGTATTGTGATACTTTACATCTTGGATAACTCCAAAATGGCTTGCAAAAACAAAACCATCTGTAGTTGTACATGTCTGTTCCTGTCTGGAGACCAGATTGTATGGCTTTTGGTCAAAGGACTTATTCCCATCCATATTAAACTGACTTCAAAGGGTTGCTCCTAAGGCATTTCCAACCTTTTCCCTCTGTAATGATCCATGATTTGTAAAATCTCTGCCTTATCCCTTCCAATTTTTCTACTAACAAATTCAGTGTTATTCCTTGGTGTAATACTAATATTCTCCCTCGCACACACTCTTCCCTGAAGACACCTCTTCTCCAGATGCACATTGACCCTGCTGCTCTGGGGCTGGTAGGAGGGCTTGTTCCTCAGAGTCGCTCCACTGAACATGACTGACATAAACCACAAAGACTGTAGGAAGGAGACGAGCGGGAGAGAGAGAGAGAGAGAGAGAGAGAGAGAGAGAGAGAGAGAGAGAGAGAGAGACGGAACAAGCGAGACCTGAGCTATTAAACGCTGTAGTTGTGAGAGAGAGCTCGAGCAGAGTGGGTGTAATTTATGATCAATAGCGTTCCTCAAATTCCATTCTAATTAGAGCTCTATTTACAGTGCTGCTGATTCTTACAGCTGTACGAGTGAAATATGCCATCAACAACACACAGGTCATCACAACTGCACACAAACACACACACCTCATTGACAAAAGAGATACTAGATACTCATACAAACAGTACACACACTGAGGAAGATAAATATAGAGTAAGGAAGAGAGATTAAAGGATAGATAGAACACGGACATAACGATAGATAGATAGATAGATAGATAGATAGATAGATAGATAGATAGATAGATAGATAGATAGATAGATAGATAGATAGATAGATAGATAGATAGATAGATAGATAGATAGATAGATAAGAAAATGACAAGAGAAAATGGTTGATAGAAGGATAGATAGATAGAAAGATAGAATGAAAGAGAAGGACAGAACAATGAATAAACAGAACGATAGATAGATAGATAGATAGATAGATAGATAGATAGATAGATAGATAGATAGATAGATAGATAGATAGATTAGAACAAAAGAATGATAGATACTCAGAGAATAAGAAAATGACAAGAGAAAATGGTTGATAGAAGGATAGATAGAATGATAAAATGAAAGAGAAGGACAGAACAATCAATAAACAGAACGATAGATAGAACGATAGATAGAACGATAGAACGATAGATAGAATGATAGAATGATAGATAGATAGATAGATAGATAGATAGATAGATAGATAGATAGATAGAACAAAAGAACGATAGATAGACAGAGAATAAGAAAATGACAAGAGAAAATGGTTGATAGAAGGATAGACAGATAGAATGATAGAATGAAGATAGATAAAACTTCCTAATCAGCGCACTCTTAATGGGGGAAGATGTTTTTACTGAACCAAACAGATATAAGACAAAATATGAACTAAACTAGATAGATAGATAGATAAACTGTCAATGACGTGTGTGTGTGTGTGTGTGTGAGAGAGAGAGAGAGAGAGAGAGAGAAAGAGAGAGAGAGAGAGAGATAAAGAAAGAAAGAGAGAGAGAGACCTTGTCAATGCTGCAGTGTAAGTTTATTACAGTAAGATTAACGGCGGTTCAGGAGGCTAATGCCTGCTAATACATCAGCGCTGTTTTAGCACAACCCAACACTCTCCCAGTCAATACAGAGCCTGAGAAATGGAGAGAGGGCAGCCAACCACAACCACAGACACAAGCAAAGGAGAAAGAAAGGTGTGAGAGAGCGCTTGGAAAAAATAGGTATAGCACAGCACAGCACTGTATGGCATAGAACAGAAGTGTACAGAAGCGTATTGTCAAGCTCCAAAAAACATAAGAAATATCATCAAAATGCAACATATGCTATAGTATTTCAACAGCCATATGATAGCTTAATGCGAGGAGCAGACAATAGTCAACCACATTATATCTTCCGCTCCGCCATTCAAATCTAGCGCATTAATTATACATGCCAAAGCGTCTTTGTTTACATAAGCGAAGCACATTGATCGCTCTAGACACTATATCAGGAAAAGAAGAGACTGCACAAAGTACTAGTAGGTTTTGAATATGAAAAACTGAAAGAGATTTAAAAATTCATAGAAATACCCCAATTTCTTATGAACATCTCTAGTAATTGATTGTGTGGTATACTATAGTATAGCATAGTAAAGTGCATAGTTTCTAGTGAATGAAGTGTACTTCGAAGTGCCTGTCAAGAAGCAAATTGTGCTTATAAAATGACTACAAATACAACTTTCAAGGCAAAGTTTTAAACACAGCCGTGATTCAAGTACACATTGTTGCATACTAATAAGACATTAATGGAGTTTGTTCATTTCCACAGTGCAAAGCCCGTAGAGCCCGAGCGGTGTATTGAATCCGGATAGGAAATGGGAGCCAGTTCCAGCTGGCTGGACACAGTTGAGTTGTGTATTGATTTTCAGGGGGAATTTGAAGCCCTCAGACACCCTGCACAGTAATCTGGGCTCAGGAAAGCATCTAGCATCAGCGGGCCACTGAAGTGTGTGTGTGTGTGTGTGTGTGCATGCGCACGGGGCCCATGGGATCTCTGACCGCAAACATGGGGAGCTCACTCACCATCTGCATGGGTTGCTGGGAAGATTTCTCTGCTTTCTGTCAAAAATGTTCAGCGCAAATTGAAAGCTATAGTTAGTGTTGACATATGTTTAATGTCAGTTCATACAGGATAAGCAATGTCTGTGGAAAATCAAAACTACTGCATGCAAAATTGATTTAGCTGTGCCAATTAGCTTTGCAGGAAATATCAAACCAGTACTGTATATATCTAGGGAGGTTGGTCAAAAATTGATCAGAACTTCAAGCTAATGTAACAGAACTATTGATATTAGTAATTTGTCATTTTAAATGATGAACAATTGTTGGTGTTTTTTTCACTTTGCCAGTTTTTCCAGCATGCAATTACATTTCCATTGTTTTAGTCTCTATTTATTTTCTGGGGGAAAGAAAGTGCAGAATCACTTTAGTTTTTCTCCTTCACAAAGAAAAGAAACAACACATTTGATAACCCTTAAAGGCATAGATGACCTAAAAATTAAAATTCTGTCTTAATTTACTGACCCATTATGTTTAGGGCCCTATGAAATACATTTACTTTTTTTTTTTTTCAAATTCCGTTTTATTTTATTTTTAAATAGACTTTGTTTTAATGGTTATATTTTATTAATGAAAAAGCATGTCTAATTAATTAAATTCATGAAATGTAAACAATTTAAACAGCAATTTATTAGGTTGAACAAAAATTGTATTTTTAAAGCGCTATGAAATATATATTTTTTTTTCTCAAGCTCAGTTTTTTTTTTCAAATTTAATTTTTCCATTTAAATTTTTCTAGACTTTGTTTTAATGGTTAAATTGAATTTTATCAATCATAAAGCAAGTCTAATTAATTGAAATCATGAAACTTACACAATTTAACAGCAAATTATTAAAAGTTAAACAAAATTTGCATTTGCAAAAATACCTTTTCCCCCCTCAAATTCAGTTTTTTTTCCAAATTCAATTGTAATTTTTCTAGACTTTGTTTTAAAGGTCAAATTGAATTTTATCAATCATAAAGCAAGTCTAATTAATTGAAATCATGAAACTTACACAATTGAACAGCAAATTATTAAAAGTTACACAAAATTTGAATTTTTAAAGTGCTTTAAAATACCCTTTTTCCCCCTCAAATTGTTTTTTTTTTTTTCAAATTCTATTTTTTTCCATTTACATTTTTCTAGACTTTGTTTTAATGGTTAAATTGATTTGTATTAATCAGAAAATCATGTCTAATTAATTGAACACAGATTGATGCACAATTTAACTTAAATGTATTAAAAGTATAACAAACATTACATTTTGAAGACCTATGAAATATTTTTTTCTCAAATTCAGTTTTATTTATTTATTTATACCAAATTCTGTTTTCTCCATTAATTTGAATATAAATTCCATTTTAACCGTTGCATTAAATCAGGGGTGCCCAACCCTGTTCCTGGAGGTCTACTGTCCTACAAAGTTCAGCTCCAACCCTGAACAAATACACCTGAACCAGCTAATTAATCTCTTAAGAAGCACTTGATAATTACAGACAGCTGTGTTGGAGCAGGGCTGGAACAAAAGTCTGCAGGTAGGTAGCTCTCCAGGAACAGGGTTGAGCAGCCCTGCATTAAATGGTATTAATCAAAAACATCTTAAATGATTTTATTAAAAAAAAAAAAAAAGCAATTTATTTTATTTATTTTTCATAAATACTGTGCTGTGTTTAATAACCAGAATGTATTGACCAGAAAAGTATTTTCTGGTAAATACATTCTGGTTATTAATTTTTCCGGTAAATATTCCTTAATCAATATGTTTTATTAATCATTTTATTATTAGTAGTAGTATTACTATCATTATATTAGGTCAGTGATTCTCAACTCCAGTCCTCGAGGCCCACTGCTCTGCACATTTTGTATGTCTCCTTCATTTAACACACCTGATTCAGATAATCAGCTCGTTAGGAGAAAGATCCATGAACTTAACTGAGTGTGTCAGATTCAGAAACATACAAAATGTGCAGAGCAGTGGGCCCCGAGGACTGGAGTTGAGAATCACTTTATTAGGTAATATATTTCTGTTACAGTTTCTTCAAGTTAAACTGAACTTTTATTTTGACAAGTTGCCGTGAAGATCTTTAAGTTTCTGTTTGTATATGACATGATAGTTTTTCTCAAATAAAACGGTCAAAAGCTTATGAAGTGACTCTCAGAGTTCACAGTTCTAGAGATTATGTTCATGAGTTTATGTACTCGTATATTAAAACAGCAGAGGCTGAAAACAATGTGAACGGCACATGCTCTTCTGTATGTCTGTAGTAAACGAAACGCATCTGTGCCATTCATTCACACAAAAACACACAGAACCTGCAGGATTCATATTTAAATTTAACAGACATTAGTCCATATCACATTTTCTTTTAAGTTTACTGACCTACTTTTGATTTATTCACTGATTCCGTGAATCTGTCTGCATTTTCCGCATTGCGGAAATCATAGGGCCCTATATGTTCCTCCAAACCTGTATGACTGACTTTGTGTTTAACATGAAAGGTATTTTGGAAAAAAGGTTTAAATGTTTACTGAACAACATTGACTTTCATTGTATGGAATAAAAATAAGGGTGTACTATCCCTTTAAGTCCAAACACAAAAGAAGGCGTTCTCTCATTTTTCCATTTTCTGGTGTCAATTCAGATATGACTACTATCTTATAATAGAAGGACGAAATGTTAAAAAAAATCACTGACATGGTCAATTTGACCAGAAAAGCTTTGATAATTATTGCATTACCCCATGTTCTATAAAACTAATCCGGTTCTAATAAGACTGAAGATCTATTTGAGCTTAATTTGAGCTTTTAGCTAAAGCTTTAAAGTGATCAAGAGCTGCCTGAGATGATGACAGACATGACTTGTGAAAAGATTGACAAGAAATAAAAGAACAAACCGCAGACTTTTCTTAGCCACGATCATCATTGCATCACTGAGTTAGCAAACAGACAGAAATGGGTCATTGTAATGTACTTTATCAAGAGACTCTTCTGCTCCAGGCGGCTCCTTCTCCTCTCTGTTTTCTGCAGCTGATTTTAGCACATCTGTTTTCATTTGAAAGCACAACCACTTAATATCAATGATCATTAAGGTAAAGCAAAGAATGCAGCTTTGAGTGTTGCTAATATGAAGCAGTGTGACTAGAAAAGGCTTTTTCTCTCAGACAGAGAACGGCCTAATGCAATCTTGGTTTTATCTTGATGTAAAGATACGCAGTAGACCCAAAGAGCACCAAATATAATTCTTCCAAGAGGAGCCCTGCGGGGATACTTTCTCAGCATATAGTTCAAACCCATGCTTCAGCTGAGGTTTTTTTTATTTTTTTCTCAGCGTCATAACTGCACTGCACTATTCCTGCACTGGTTTGGCTTCACTTCCCACACATTACATGTTCGCACACTTAAATTGTTTCAGGATTTGGCTTATACACACATATACATACATATACATAGATATATATACAGTGCCTTGCAAAATTATTCATACCCCTTCATTTTTTTTTTTCACATTTTGTTATGTTGCTGCCTTAGGTTAAACTACTTTAAATTACTTTTTTCCCACATCAATCTACACTCCCTACTCCATAATGGCAAAGCAAAAAATAGGTTTTTAACATTTGTGCAAATTTATTAAAAATTAAAAACTGAAAAGATCCCGTTGCATAAGTATTCATACCCTTTTCTGGGACACTCGAAATTTAGCTCAGGAGCATTCATATTGCTTCTAGATGTTACTACACTTCGAGTGGAGTTAAACTGTGGCAAATTCATTTGAATGAGTATGATTTAGAAAGGCACACACCTCTCAGAAAAGGTCTAACAGCTGAAAATGCATATCAGGGCAAAAAGTCCTGAGGTCAAGAAAACTGCCTGTAGAGCTCAGTGACAGACTTGCGTTAAGGCAATGATCTAGGGAAGAGCTCAGGGAAAAAAAAATCTGCTGCATTGAAGGTTCACAGAAGCATTATCCATAATGGAAGACGATTGGAACAACTAGGACTCTAGAAAATTTCTGCCAGCCCCCATCCAAGCTGACAGAGCTTGAGAGGTGAAAAGGTGAGGCAAAGAATGGCAGATAATTGCCAAATGCAGATGTGCAAAGCTTGTCACATCAGACCCAAAAAGACTTGAGGCTGTAAAGGTGCTTCAACTATGTACTGAGTTAAGGGTATGAATACTTATGCAATGTACTTATTTCAGTGTTTTATTTTTAATAAATTTGTAAAATTTGCAAATCTGGTTTTTGCTTTGCCATTATGGAGTAGGGCGTGTAGATTGATGTGGGAAAAAAAGTAATTTAAAGTAGTTTAACATAAGGCAGCAACATAACAAAATGTGAAAAAAAAAATGAAGGGGTATGAATAATTTCTATAATTATAATAATTGAAAAGGCACTGTATATGAATGTTTCAAACAAACTTGGAGTTTCTGTCCTTGATAAAAAAATAAATAAATAAATAAAATAACACCATGTATAGTAGTGGTGTCAATAGATAAAAAATAAAAAAAATAAAAAAATAATCGCACATTTTTTTTTCTGAAATTAATTGTGATTAATCCCACCTAACACAAAGTTTTTAAATATACTTTTCAATAATTCCACATTCAATCTTCAAATTAATGTAGAAACAACATAAAACTGTATATTTTTAATATTTGTTAAATCTTTTTTTATGACTGAAGGTGAGTATCAGTGATATCAATATTACGGATGTCTCTAGGAAAGTGTTCTTTTTTCTTAACATTTAACAATTGACTATAACCATTCAACATTACAGTATAATTAAGAGCTATTGATTTTAACATTTACTAGACTTTAAAAAATAACAACTTCTAATTTAAGTGAACTTAAGTGAACAATCTTCACATAAACCATTATTTATCCAGTGCCCTTTAGCAAGTAGGAAATAAAACGTTATCAAACACCAAATACTGAATTAAATATAGAGGAATCCTTAAAGCTCCAAAAGTTATTGATTTCCTATTTTTTTTTATTTTGTTCTTTGTTTAATAGACATTACAGCAGCTGGGTTATCAGGTTATCTGGCTGCTATTACTTTAAAGTAGTAAAAATCTGTAGTAAAAATCAAGTTTTTTATGTTGTTTATTTGGTGTTTTAATATGCTTTTAGACAAACCATGTGCCAATCCATTACTCAACACCATTGCTGAGTATTTTCTCCCTAAGGCTGTCCCAGAAATGCGGTTCGATACAGCCTTTTCGATGTATATATGTATATTTTGTGACCAAACTCACGAACACTCCAAACAAAAGGAAAAGCGGCAGGTGTATGACATCAAAGTACCCTTTCACTGATCGGTCTGCTCAGCGCCGCTTTAAACCGACTACAGCAAATGCCGTCTGCTGGACACAGCACACTTGATCTGTGTATATGATTCGTTTTTTTTTACCACCTGCGAACTCACAAAAGCTCATAAAAGGCACTTTACCTCATCGTTGCTCCATTTTAAGAAAGATTAGATAATCTTTATTGTCCCGAAGGAAATTCGTATTGGACACATACAGTACATTATAATCTGCTGTTTCATACAAGTAACATATTACGTTCATGTGATACATACTTACAGTGGCCCGTCACTAGCCACACAATATACTAAATTGCACCCTATCCATTATGCAACACACCTTTAGTCACCGTAATCATATGTAAATTACACACACCAGATGAAAAAAAATAAAAATGAGGATTGTTGACCTCTGGCTAACTTATCATTTATTACATTAATGGACAGTGGGACAAATTATTGCTTAAAATACTTAAGTTTCCACTGAGGAACTCTAAAGCGCCTTCCTGAAGGAAAAAGTTGGTACTCAGAATGGAGGACATGAGTGGGATCTGAGACAATTTTTTGAGCCCATCTAATAACAGTTTCTTCAAAAAGAGCCTGAAGTGTGGGATGCTGCTTAACTCCCATTATTTTCATGGCTCTCTGCATTAACTGTGTAATTTGGGCTTTTAAGTGTACAGTACACTAAGATTGCCAAACCAGGGTGAAGTACCATATCGGAAAATGCTCTCGATTATAGTGGATAAAAGAGAAGCAGTACCTTCTGGTTAACACCAAATACCCTCAACCTACGAAGAAAATACATTCGCTGTTGGACCCTAATACAGACATTTTCCACCTGAACACTCCATGTCAAAAATGTTTGCCCTCTGCTCATTTTGTTTTTGATACACCACTTGTTCTCCTCATGAAATCATGTCGCATAGCGTCGCATCTTGTCATTACTTCCTGTTTTTGGAAGTATTTGGTCCATGTTGCATGTATATTTCATTCGAAATTACACCAGAGTTCGTTTGGAAACGGACCGAGACCCATCTTTTTAGCGGTCTTGGTCCGCTTGTTTGGTGCACACCAGGGTTCGGATGGCAGCGTTCACACTTACTTAAATGAACAACACTAACAGAGCGATTGCACCAGAGTTTGTTTTAATCGAACCAAACATGACAAGTTTTGCCTGACAACATCTCATCTGACCGCAGTTCACTGTTGTTCTACTGAACAACAGCCTAAGCCTCGCTCGTGTTAACTGTGTTAAATATTTTTAACACTGTTAAACTGAAAAAATTCATCACCTGCGTTAAACGTGCAAATTTTGACAACACTAATAAGAAGTCCTGTTATCAAAACCCAGGTTTACAAAAATACATAAAATAGGTAAAAAAAAAAAAAGTAAAATAGGTCAGAAGGTCAAAATATGAGTTTAAAATACACACAAAAGGCACAGTTAAATTAAATAAAAATGGCAATCCTATTGATTTAAACTGGCACACTTAATGTTACCATATATCTCTCTTCTTGGCTAGAAGCTGGTGAAAAGAAAGCAATTAAGATAGCAGATCTAGCACGAAAAAAGGACACATTTTGTGTTAAGCAATTCATCACTACTTAAAAAATACTACTAGTACTACTAGTAAAATCAAATGGCTAACAACATCCTGTGAAAAACATATGCATCAATTAAATATCTCATTCACAAACATCTTGCTGACTGAATAAAGCTTACAGATTGTGTTATTATCTTCACCATAATAACAAACACCACAAGTGGGAACATTTTGGGATCTTTTTGAATTCCTCAAAAGGATATATGCAGTCTACGATTTAGATTCACAGCATTTAGGTGTTTGTTGTTCCTTTGTACTCGATCTGTCTTCTTTCACCCGTTGTTTCAATTTTCCGCCTCTTTAGTTTAAGATCACCCCCTACACTCTAAATTAAATCTATTTCATTTGAATCTAAATTGTTTCATTTGGCATGACAATGAATTTCTTTCTTTTCGTCGGCAAGCCGTGAACGCAAACAAACAAATTGAGCAAGGAAACAACGAGTGAGAACAATAAGTGGTAATTATGAGGAATAATTACGCAGCTAATCCGATGAATAAGTGTATGACAATTAGCGTGGGGAGATGAATGGCTGCGTTGAATTAGCGTCGTGCGGCCCTGCTGCGAGGTAGGTCATGACAGGTGGCTGGTGAAACAGGCCTGTCATTACAGCACACCTCCGTAGCTCTCTCGGGAGGGGGCAGATTACCGGTAAAATCACACGACATTTGTTCACAGTGTGAAAACAGCTAGAAGCAAACAGGTTAGCTGAGGACGTTGTGACTGAGCATGGAAAAAAGCAGGTTTTCGTGCATTTTAATGATGAGGGTATCCATTTCCAGCCAAGAGACATTCACATCAATATGGATGATCCATATGGCTCTAACTGTATCAACATCAACATGATGACATAACTTAATTTCTGAAAATAACTACTGACAACAAAGCTTATTTCATTAAACTATCAGTGTCAGTGCCTGTTTTTCTATTTTACAACCAAGCCACAAAAACAAACAATCAGGGTGTGATGCTCAGGGAAATATCTATATAACTGCGCCGCAGAAAACATAAAATCTCACCGAACGCCCACTGTGTCCTGTAAACAAATGAGTGATTTTATTGCACACTCTGCCAGAGACAAATTAAACGAAAACAAAGCTTGCCATGGGAAAAGACTGTTAACTTTAGCAGACTGCTAAAATAAGCAAAACATCACAAAACAAAGGTGGCGAGCAGATGGGCAGTTTGAGTGCTACCTAATACATCAAGCTAGTTCACAGAGCAGCACTAAAATACACAATAAAGCCACTCCGGCAATATTCGTACCCTCGACGAGCCAGTGAACTTTAGCTATCTTACTAGTCTCAAGGGCCTCTGGTGCAGTTTAACCACTGTTAACCATGCTAGCGCAAACATGGGTCTCAAATTAATCTTAGAAATTCATTTTTGTTGTTAACGTTAAGACTTTATGCTTCCTCTTGTGTCCTGTATGGATGTAGGGCAACTGCAAGCAGGAAGATAAAATGTTGCCGGCTCCCCCTGCCATCCTGAGCACAAATGGCTCTATGCTTCCTTTAGTGCTTCTAAAAAGAAAAGAGGCAGCGCTCCAGTAGGTTGGCAGACCTTTGTGTTGTGTCAGCCAATGAAGGTGAGATGCAAAATGCTATAGGTGACAAAATTTTTGCCAAAGCTAGGGGTTGCCAATTGCATGTAATGATTGTGCCAGCAGGGAAAACCCTGTGGCCCCTGTAGTCAGATCAATGTCAAAAATGCAGAGGAAAGGATATCCAGTTGGCGTTAGATTAATGTTGCCTTCTTGGAAGTTACTGGTTAGAGTTCAGAAACTGTTTGCAATGTTCAAAAGACTTGTAACTACTGCCAATATGGCCTATTTCATTAAACTACAGCAGGGATAGGCAACGCCGGTCCTGGAGTGCTGCTGTTTAGCTGGAGTTTAGCTTCAACCTTAATCAAGCACACCTGAAATAGCTCATCAAGAGCTTCAGAATTACTAGGGCTACAGCAGCGGTTCTCAATTCCAGTCCTTGCGCCCCACCGCTCTGTCATATTTTACATGTCTGCATTTTGAATTGAGAACCGCTGGGCTACAGGTAGGCAGTGTCGGCACGTTACTTCAAAGAAGTAATTAGTATCATCATAAAAGTAACTAATTACCAGGGAAAGTAACTATTGTGTACTATATGGCTAAATATCACATTACTGGGGTCGCTTCAACCGGCGGACATGAAAAACATCCCACAGATACATGTTTGGAACAACATGAGAGTGAGTAATTAATGACTGAATTTTCATTTTTGGCTGAACTGTCCCTTTAAGTGACTAACAAAAATAAAATGTAAGTACTTGGACATTGATTATTTTAAAGGCTTTGGAACATAATGAGGGAGAACAAACAATGTAATGTTAGTTGTTAGCTACCAACATTGTCCTCTTATCTTGAATATCAAAGTTAGCAGGGTTAATTGGTCCTATTGCATCCTACAACTTTTGGTCACACTGTGTTAGATTAAAGCGATGGGTCCACCAGGTCATGGTATTTTGGCACTGACTAGCTACTTTCATGGCTGTCAATTAGATACCGTTAAAGATGCAGAGATTGTATGGACTATTACCAGCCCATGCCTCTCAAATGTGCTATGCTATGCTCTACCAGAGTGTGTAATTAGAGGAAGCGCTTCAGTCCACAGATTTTTCTTTCCTAGATGCACAGCGAGCCGCTCAGCATGTTGTCGGTTTATTCATACAGGAATTAAGCAAGGCTGTCTTTTATACTACCCCTCGCTTTGCCTTGTTCTTTGCATGGACGTGCATTGCAATTCTTGTTTCTAACCTCCTCCTTCCTCTGCCGCTATGGCCGTGATTCTTTGATCACTGAATAGCACCGTGATGGGTACATTTCACAGCTGGCTCGATTCTTAATTCTGCCATAATTCTTTCAGTAATGTTGTTGTTTTGCTTGATCAACCCTCTCTGGAGTTTCTCTAATAAGCAGTCAATAGTCTGTCATGAAATACAGATTATCTCAAACTAGCATGAAAAAGAAACTGCCTGCTTAATACAAATATCATCATAGACCAATGGCACACATTAGGTCTCATTCACTGTGTGAATGCACACACTTTGGATGAAAAATCTTTGTGCACGAACATTTCAACGGTTTGATTTAAATATTTTGTTCAAATTTTAAGGCAACCAGAGAGAGATTTGGTGGCCTTAGAAACATGCTGTTTTTATATAAACATTTAATGATATGTTATATAACTTTTATAAATAAATATACACGCATTTTTGTTTTCGCACAAATAAATTTATGTACACTACTTGCAAATGTGTCACTTTGTCTGAGATTTTTTCTGCGAACACAAGTAAGAGTACATGCACACACTTATTAGTGAATGAGACCCAATGGCTTTATGATTTCTTAATTTCCTCTCAAGTTTCCACTTGCAAGCAAGGGAAGGTGCTAATCAAAAGGTTCACAGTCTGAATCCCCAGCAAGCCTTGACCATTTTGCCCTTGAACACCCCAGGATCCTCCAAAAGGACTGTAATTAGTGTATGGTAAGTCACTTTGGATAAAATCCATCTATCAGACATCAGTCTATTTAACTCTGTATGCTCTAAAGAAAGTCAACTGCTGTTCTTACTAAGGATGTCAAAAGAACCGTTACTTAAGCACCAAGTGGGTTTTTCAGTTACCCTGGAAATCCAGAGGTCTCGCGAGAGCACAATTTGAATTGTCTCTGCAAGACACTCTGGCATCGAGCAATGATGCAGGTTACTGCAATACGTAAGCAATTGTGGGAACCAATCAAATCGGTGTATCTGATGTAGGCGGGCCAGAGGCGAGCTAAGCTGATGATGACAGCGCTGCGACGTCCGAATCATTTAGTAAACTTTGAAAGATCGCTGTCGCTACAGATGAACAACAAGTTGTTTGAAACGGCTTTGGCCGCTACAATGAACGAGTTAGACTTGGCTTTCCATATAAAAGAGGAACAGAAAACCGAAAACTCGAATCGTTCCTTTGCAAGAAGGACGTTTTTGCTGTTTTGCCGACTGGATACGGCAAGAGTTTAATCAGTTCACGAGTTCACGCTTACATACACTGTAATCCCAAACAGTTGTACTAGCTCATAACTAATAGGGTCATAACAGTCAAATGTCCTTATGCAGTTGACCAAACTATAAAGTTTTGAGCTCTGTTGAGATTTATGCCACTTTAATTGAATAGGGCTCCATATTTTTTAGTTAATTTGTGTGGAACGCTTAAAAAGTTTAGAAACCACACAGTAGTGTAACGTCATGACGTTTTGGTGGGTGGGTCTTATCACTCCCTCAGGCAGAGCCGGCCCTCCCTATAGGCGAACTAAGCGGCTGCTTAGGGCCCCGCCGCCACTAGGGGGCCCCCACTAGTAATCCAAGTCATTACGTTGCAAAGCGCGTGGCTGTCACTAACCAAGTTTCCATCCAGTTTTCGAACTTTTTTGTTAATCGACAAAGAGAATATGCGTAAAATAAACCTGCGAAATTTGCTGTCCAACCGGCCTTTTACCGATAAAATGGTGTGCATAATGACCTCATCCCTAAAAAAAAAAAGAAACCGTGACATAAGATTTGGTGTATCGCAAAAAAAAAAAAAAAAAAAAAAAAAAAAATTGCCCTTGAGCTGTTTCCATACATAATTTCGCCTATATTGCGTAAATTATATAGGCTAGTAGCCTGTTCTTTATCCATTTGAAACAAAACCTAATACTTAATGTAAGTGTCAAGAGGTATTTTTTTTTTTTACTTTGTTAGACTATTTACTTGATCATCAACAATAATCATAAAAAGGAGCAGTTGTATTTCTATCATTTTTTCTGATTAACTTTTAAATAGGAATGTTAATTTCGATTATTTCTCCTGACAACCGACGGTCATTTTTAACCGTTAACCGACAAGGTTATGTTAAAGTACAATTAAATGAAATTTTAATTAATACGCGGCTGTGACCCATAAAAAATACCTAAATTTGTTTTCCATGGATTAATTTTATACACGCAAAAAGCAGCATAAACAACAGAATGTGAGGATTCACATGGTCACGCACCTGCAGCGATTCTGCAAATGGAGGAAAACATTATAAAAGCTATATAAAAGAAACAAATAGATATGCAAAATATATTTTTCTAAATAAATAATGAATTAACAAAACGAAAAAAAACGTGAAACAATTAGTAGCCTATATCAACCTATGCAGAATTTAGTTTCTTTTTTCTGATGCGCTTTTGAGAAAGCGGCATCCTTTTTGTTTTCTTTTTTACAAAAGCAGACTGTTTGTTTTTAATGTGAATGTGCATAAATAAAATAAATATTTAGAATAGTTTGGAATAATGTCTTACTACTCTTATATGACCACAAACGAAGGAGTAGGCTATTGTAAGTTTCTTCCACTTTTATAAGGGGGAAAAAAATCAAGTGAGCGTGCTGGCGCCTCCTGCGCGCAGTTAAGCATTAGGCTACTAACTGGATCGACAACGCGGCTTCATTGTCAAAATAAAATACAGTCAAACATATTGAAAAACATGCTGTTTTATTTCCTCTCATTTTAGGACAAATCATTTAAATTTAATGGAACGATACTCATAACACAAGAACAAAAATATAAGAAGCTACTAACAAGCCAAAACGAGTTAATTTAAAATGTTGTACTTATCATTCCAATATCCACATAAAACAAGATTTTCAGAACAAAATGAATACATTTTAACTTGCAACGTAGCCTACTAAAGGAACATTAAATTAAGATATGTATGTTTGAGAGGTAACTTGTCAGTTTAATCAAATGAATATGATTTATGCGTTTTTTGAACTGGAAAACGGTGCTTTAACATTAGCAACACGAACAGGGACGCTGCCTCACATTTATTTGCCTCTCTACAAAAAGTGTTTCCAAACAGATTTTTGTGACATTTGAAGTATGGATTAAGAATTAATGTTCTAAAGTTAAACGAAAAAAGATTGTTTTGACACATAAGAAATTCAATCGACAAGGCATTTCCATCAGCTATGTCGAAAGCGCAAATTCCGAAGCTTTACATGTTTTTTTTTTTTTTTTTTTTCCCACAAAAAAAATCTTTGGATGGAAACCTGGATACTGGCAATACTCGATTTTTTTGCATGCTTTTGCAAGGCAGGGCCCCAAAATTATCCTGCTTAGGGCCCCCAGATGAACAGGGCCGGCCCTGCCCTCAGGTAAGCCGAGTCAGCCATCTTGATTTTGCCTTGATGCGGAGAAGTCTTGGCCAGGCCGTGTGGATGTGGAACACAGTTTAATTTGTTTTTATTTGTTTGTAATGCGTATTTTTATCCCCCCGCTTCAAACCACCACCACTTCAATTTTTTTCATTAGTCTTATTGCCCTCGTTTTCTTAAGCGCCGTCTTATCATCAGCCCTGATTTGGTAAGTAACGCTAAGGTTTTTTTGCATTTCGATAAATAGTCTTAAATTTGGAACAGGGAATACATTTGTCCAATGTGTACAGTAAATATTTGTTGTAAATAGTTTACAAATCCAAGCAATTGTAACTTTAGAAGTTGTTGAATGTAACAATTACGTCTTACAAACCTACAACGGTAAAACGTTATCAACAGGTTTCCTGGATGAACTACATTTCCCATAATGCATGTTTTCGCGGGACACTGAAGATGGAGTTAAATTTAGGTCAACGAGTCTGAACTCTTTGGCGGGGGCTAAAAGCATAACTTTATCCCTGCTTCCCGGTTTTTGCCGGTTGTTGTTATTGCTGTTCGCCGGTAATGCACGTGAGTGCTGTGAGTAGACTTATTTTAATAAGTGTCCGCGTTACACAGTCTATATTTTACGTTGTCGAGCTGTGTGTATGTGTGTGCTAGCGTGAAACGAACAATGCTAAGCAACATAAAGTCAGTGTGTTATGATGCTAACCAGATCTGTGTTTGTATTTCTTCGTAGGCTCAAGTGTGTGGTTGTGAGATCATCTCGAAATCATTTTAACAGTTCAGGTAGGATGTATTATGAAATATTGTTATTAACAATTGGTTTTATTTTATGTGTTTCCACATTCATTCTTTTACTATTTCTTTAAATGTTTTTATCTCAACTGTGGGGTCCACAGTTGATCACTTGAACACTTTATTAATACGTATTAATATTATTGAAACAAAAACAGAAATAGCAGATCTATAAGCACATAACTTTGATGCTTTGCTTGTTAATAACTAACTTGCTCATCTTTTAACATTTTCATTTTTACTAAAATTAGTTTACAATGAATGTTTTTGATATATTTGACACACATTTTAACTTAAAAAAATATATATATATATATATATATATATATATATATATATATATATATATATATATATATATAATTTTTTTTTTTTTTTTTTTTTTTGAATAGCCAAAAGTGCAAAACGGGGCTCAAATGGTTTAGACTTTAATTGAAAATATTTAAATTGCAGGCTGAAGTTGGCCCAATGGAGTGGAAGTGCAAGTTGTGTTCTGCAACATCAAATACCCGGGGACAATTATTTTGGCATTATACTGTACTGCATAGCCAATATTCAAGAGTGTCCCCTCTGCCATGTCTCTATGACAGTTGTATTTGTACTTTTCCATCATTCGAAGCAATGAAAGCTCATCTGTCAAGATCTCATAATGATACATGTAGAGTAGATCCAACTGAAGGAGCATGTGCTTTTTTTACATGTCCTTTGTGTAACTTGAAGCAGCCCTTTTCTGAGGAAATTCTATTTGGTCATTTGAGAAGTCATTTACGAAGTCATGAGATGGTAGCATGCCCATTCAAGAACTGTAATTACAGAACAAATAGCTACTCGGCCTTTAATGCACACAAAAGTAGAAAACATGGTGGTGATTCAGACTTTGGTGAATGTGTTGTATTGGCAGACAATGATAGTGCCCCAGTTGCAGTTGCAGCAGAAAGTCTTGGGGAACCTGCTGAAAGTCACAGTGCAGGGTCTGCAGACACATTTGATCTTAATGAGGTAAACAGTCATTGTGACACAGACACCTTAAGAGCCCAGTTGAACCATAACTTGGCATCATTATTCCTAAAGATGCAATCTATTCTTCATGTATCTGACATGGCATCTCAGGAAATAGTGGAACATTTGACTCAGATATTTTCCTTGTCCCAACCGATACTCAAACATGACATTAGAGAGGTCTTACAGAGTCATGAGATCACTGTCAGTGAAACACTTCTAAATGAGGTTGTCAGTGCTGTTATGGACTGTAATGTTATTGTCAGAGCCACAGCTAAGGGGAAGCAGTTATCCTCAACCAAGAGAAGGAAAACCTTCATCGAAAATAATTACCCTGTGGTAAAGCCTGTACAGTATCTGCTACAGCCAGGACACACAGCAGTGCATGTTCCCATTCTTGAGATGATACAAAAAATCTTCAATCATACAGATATTCTGGACAAAATTAAAGAAACAAAAGTAGCACAAAACGGTCATTATGTAAGCCACCAAGATGGTTTGTACTTCAAAGAGAATACATTCTTGTCTTCAGATGAGTTAAAGATAACACTCATTTTGTACATTGATGATTTGGAAATAGCCAATCCACTTGGCACATCACGCAAAATACACAAAATATGTTCAGTATATTGGACGATTGCTGATCTTCCCAGTAAATACCGATCAGCCCTTCACGTGATTCAGCTTGCAGCTTTATGTAAAGTGGCTGACATACAGACATTTGGCTATGAAAAAGCACTTGGTCCTTTGTTGAGAGACCTCCGTACCCTTGAACAAGATGGGGTATTCATTGAGTCTATTGGTAAGGTAGTTCAAGGAACAGTCATGTGTGTGGTGTCTGACAATCTTGCAGCCCATGATTTGGCAGGCTTTTCAAAGTCTTTTAGAGCAGAATATTTCTGCAGATTCTGCACAGCAACACAAGCTCAACTTCAGACTCATGAAGTTGCAAGTGGCGAGTTCAGTCTTAGGACAAAAGACAGCCATAATAGTGATGTGCATGCTGTAATGCATGGGGAAAGCCAGAGTCAGAATGGTGTTCAGGCAGATTGTGTCTTGAGCCAGCATCTAGAGCATTTTCATACTGTCACTGGCTTTCCACCTGATGCCCTCCACGATCTTTTTGAGGGCATTGTGCCCGTAGAGCTCGCCCTGTGTATCGGAGAGATGATCCGTCGCAAATACTTCACCCTTGAATATTTGAACGAGAGAATTCTATCGTTTCCATACCAGCACACAGACAAACTTGAAAAACCTCATAAAATACCACAGACCTTCACTGTAAAGAAAAGCATTGGTGGTAATGGCCATGAAAATGCCACATTGCTTAGACTGCTCCCTTTAATTATTGGGAATGCAGTTCCTGAAGAGGATGGAGCATGGACTGTGCTAATGGACTTAAAAGAGGTAGTAGAGTTATCGCTGAGCTCAGAATTCACAGAGGAGTCCATCCAGTATTTACAGTCCAAGATACAGGATCATAAAGAGATGCTGAAAGAAGCCTTTCCAGATTTCAAACTCCGTCCTAAGCATCACTACGTTGAACACTATCCTGACCTTGTACGCCGTTTTGGGCCCCTTGTACACTTGTGGACAATGAGGTTTGAGGGGAAACACCGTTTTTTCAAGAGAGTTGTGCATGACACACAAAACTTTAAAAACGTGTTAAAAACACTTGCAGACAGGCATCAGTACATGGTAGCATACCATCTCAGTTCTTCAGGATTCTTCAAACCTCACCAGCAGACATCAAATGTCTCGTCTGTACTGGTATCAGTGCTTCCAAATGTCGCCAAGACATACATTGAA
Source organism: Garra rufa (assembly GCF_049309525.1). Classification (NCBI taxonomy): domain Eukaryota; kingdom Metazoa; phylum Chordata; class Actinopteri; order Cypriniformes; family Cyprinidae; genus Garra; species Garra rufa. Next base: position 33,165,045 of record NC_133377.1, read on the forward strand.
CAAATAACAGCTAGCAATGTTATTTACAGCACATCAAATGTCTGCATTGATGGAACTGATTATGCTGTAGGCATGTTTTTGTCTGTGGGACAAGAGGGAGGACTGCCTAAGTACTGTAGAATTCAACAGGTTCTCCTGGTTAACGGTACTGTTGTCTTTCTTTGCCAAGAGCACACATCACACTACATTGAACACCTGAGGTCTTACGAACTTTTCCCAAACAATCTGGCTGTTCACACCCCATCAGAACTAAATGACAAAACCCCTCTCTGCGCTTACAACATAGATGGAAGATTGCTCTTGACACCAAAACGTTTCATATTATTAAACTGAAGATTTGTTGAAGGAGGTAAACAGATGACTGTGACATTCTCTTGAAGCTGCATGGACAAATTGGTATGTGGACATGTAAATGTTGTATGTGTCACCTTCACTCTCCATGAAAATTAATGTGTTTCTGTCTTTTAGGAACCAAATGATGGCTGCTGCTCAGAAGCATGTGCTGCGTGTGTATGTTGCACGAGACACCGCCCTGAAACTTACTCTACTTGAGCAACCAAAGTCAGTTGAGGAACTGAAAGAAATAATGCAAGAGAGGTTCAAGCCGAGATTGGATGGGGACTTTAGCCTGCACTATGAGGATCCGGACTTTGATGGTGATCTTTGTCTTCTTGTGGACATCAAGGAGTTACCAGAGAAGGGTACGTTGAGAGTCGTCAGACCTGAAGGTGACACCTCATCTACTGCATCGTCTGACACAGACATACTCCCACATGCATTACAGCGGCAGAAAAGTTGGCCTGATCACTTTGTTGTTCCTGGTTTTGGTTATGAAATGGAGCATATTCTAGAAGAAGGAAACCGTGTTTATGAAGAATCAGGAAAATTGTTGAAGTTAAAGAGGTCACATAAGAGTGAAATCCTTAAAAAAATGGCAGAAACGATCTACAGTTTTAAACCATATCCACATGAAAAGGAATTGGCAATGGCTGCTAAGGCTTTGATTACAGCTCATCCATGTCTCAGATTGACGGCTAGTGAAGACGGGGAGTTGGGATGGAAACGTCACATAGGGTACAAGGTTGCATCTTACCGTAACAATCTGGCCAAAGCTGGGGTTGCAGAAGTAGCCATCAACACGGGGAGGCGGAGCCGAAACAACCCTGACAATGTTCACCCCCATCAAAACATAAAGAAAGCTCGAAAAGCTGAGGTCAACTACATCATCAACTTACCGAAGGATCAAACCCCAGCCACTCTGGAAGCAATGAGAGAAGAAATCATACATGAAGTCGAAAAGACTGAAAGAAACCAAGTAGTCATAGGCAAGCTCATGAACACATCCTATGCTCTTCGTCGCCAAGAAATCGTTGGAGCTCTTGTAGCTCCACGGGTGAAAGATGTTGTGGGCAGATGGCCAGCCCTACTTATGGAGTCACAGGTAAAAAAATAAAAAAATATTTTATTATTTTACTGTTCTCCCTGTTGAGAGCAATTAATCAACATGACTCTTAAAGGATTAGTTCACTTTAATAACAACAGTTTACAGATAATGTAGTCACCCCCTTGTCATCCAAGATGTTCATGTCTTTCTTTCCTCAGTCGTAAAGAATTTTTTTTTTTTTTGAGGAAAACATTTCAGGATTTCTCTCCATATAATGAATATGGATGGCGTCCCGAAGTTTGAACTTCCGAAATGCAGTTTAAATGCAGCTTCAAAAGGCTCTAAACGATCCCAGCCGAGGAGGAAGGGTCTAGTGAAACGAATTGGTTATTTTCTAAACAAATTGGCAATTTATATAACTTTTAACCTCAAATGCTCGTCTTGTCTCGTTCCTGCTCAGCTTATGTGTATTCAGTATAATCCGGGTCAATGCAGTTAGGGTATGTTGAAAAACTCCCATCTCGTTTATGTCTTCAACGTCAAAATCGTCCTACATATGTTTTTACCTTTTTTTTTTTTTTTTTGTAAAGGGCATTTCAGTTTCTTTGTATGTTCACTTTGTAAACAGTGTCAGTACTTTTGCAGCGATCTAAGGTGATTTTGAAGTTAGGGAAGAAAAGGAGATGGGAGTTTTGACATACCCTAACTGTATTGACCTGGATCACACAAACTGCGCATGCGCTGCGCAAAGACTAGACAAGACGAGCATTTGATGTTAAAAAGTATATAAATTGTCAATTTGTTTAGAAAATAACCAATTCCTTTCATCAGATAAGACCCTTCCTCCTCGACTGGGATCGTTTAGAGTCTTTTGAAGCTGCATTTAAACTGCATTTTGGAAGTTCAAACTTAGGGACGCCATCCATATTCATTATATGGAGAGAAATCCTGAAATGTTTTCCTTAAAAAAACTGAATTTCCTCAAGACTGAGGAAAGAAAGACATGAACATCTTGGATGACAAGGGGGTGAGTACATTATCTGTAAATTGTTGTTATGAAAGTGAACAAATCCTTTAAGCATGCCCACTTTGAACATGATTTTTTCCAATAGTTAAATGATTATTTAAAAATCTAAATTTTCCAAAAATTCACCAAAAAGCAAATGGCAGATGTAAAAGTTGACAACATATCACGCAGTGACATATTTTTTCCATTCACTGTAAACAAAGTATACAGAGGTTTATTATTAGATTTCCTTTAGATAACAATATACACCCTGTTTAAATTAAAGAATGACAACTAACTTTCTATTTTGACCTTGGTTCTGACTCATCCCTAATTGAATTGCCCTTGGTTTTGCTACCTTCCAACTAAAAACTTCTTAAAATACATTCACATTTCTGTACCTAATTCATCTTTGTACATTTTTGTGTAATTCTCTATGTATAGGTGTTTGCAGAGTTCCACCGAATCAACAACGTTAACCTGCGCAATCAATTTTACAAGGAGTTGGACAGACACGCGCCTAAACTCATCACCTTGTTCAGAAACAAGGCCACCAAGACTGGCAAGATAGCGGAGGAGCTAGCCAAGCTCATGGGGATTTATGACATTCAGGTGAATTTTTAACTTTGCATGATTCACAAACAGATTATTAACAGATTGTTTGCAGACAACTGTAAGAAGTCATACTGTGCATTGCCTCGACTGTGCCCCGAGGTTAAGTGATTATAGCATGAAAAAAAACATTGTCAATCTCATCAGAGATGAACGTCTTGACAAGATGTATTCTATCAGAAAGAGGTACCTTAAAAAGATACTTTATCAGCTTCAATTTACTACAAACTCCAAATAACTACTGCTTTCATAAAATTTGATTTACAATCTTAAGTTTTTTTTCTTTGTGAGTTAAAGTATTTACAATAGAAAGTTATTTATTTGAAAAATGTTTTACTGAAGAAATGGTGACCCAAAATACTGAATCTACCATCTATAGCAATGACCACCATCAGAATATGGAGCTATTTAACACTTAGATTTTAAGTGTTTGCTCTGCATTTGTGTAATTATTATTGTAATGGATATTTTTTGTCCATCTAGGAACAACGTGATGTAAATATGAGACGGGCCCTCGTCCTTCGTGCACTTCCTGTGTACCTGCGTGAAGATGCCTCCAAGTTCTTCAGGACCTGTAACGTAAGTGTACTGGCCTCACTATCGATCCCTTTGCCTAGCTATTTAGTCAACTTAAACACATGACATCACTCAAAGAACTCTAGGAGAACAAGGGGGTATTCCACAAAGCAGGTTATGTGAAAACTCAGAGTGAACCCTGAGATAAGGGAAACTCTTGAGTTATCCATTTCAGATGGCTATTCCAGAAAAATGGGTTCATCAAACTCTGAGTCTAACCCTGAACTCTGAGTTGACTTACCCTGTGAAATGAAACTCTTGAGTTTTCAGTTCAGGACCCTCTTTTGGACGAGGTGGAGGTGAGCACCACTTCATGTTCATCTACTCAGCAGGATGTTAGGACACAGATGTGTGTTAAACAGCATCTGTTGGTGGTAAAAGCTACTACAAGTTAAAGTATCTACTGAAATAAAATTTACTTTGTTTAATATGTAAAATAAAAACCAAAGTGAGGAGCCAACATGAGAATGTTTTTATATTTCATTTACAGCCAATTTAAATGAAATTAAATAAAATAGCCTAAAATTAAATAAAGTAAAAAATTGAACAATTGAACTCCCCTCTTGCCACGGTGAATCACATTATTGGAGCTCCATTTATGATGGCTTTTTACTAGTCAACAGGCATAAGCTCAACTCAGAGTTAACATACTCAGAGTCAACTTGCCTAACTCAGATCAGCTGTTCTGGAACTGAACACTCAAGAGTTTCACTTCAAAGGGTAAGTCAACTAAGAGTTCAGGGTTAGACTCAGAGTTTGTTGAACCTCCTTTTGGAATGCCCCCCAGGACCTACTTATGAGGTTTGCTTCAGTTGTTGTTCTACAAACTGACGTAGTAATTATGAAAAGGTAAGTATAAACCATTCCACTAATCAAAAAGTGCTAACCGATGGGTGTGAAACTAACATAAGATATAAGCATACATACAGAAAATAGTTTAAACATGTAGCTAAGTTGCAGTCTTAAGTGCTAAGTGACCGTAATGTCTAGACATCATTATCATGATTTGTATCCTGGAGGGGCTGAACTCATTCTTGTATTATTTGTGTTTAATAGTCAGCAGATGGTCCAGACCTCAGTGACACTCCGGTGGCTCTCCTGACAGTCGTCAGGGATGATACTACTGATGCGTCCCTCTTCAGCCCTGAGAGCATCTGTATTGTCGTGGAGGATGAAATACTTGTGAGTGGTCCCACGAATCTGGCTGACTCATTTCTCCTGCTCTTTGGATACATCTATGCACTAGACCTACAGTACCCAAAGAATCTCGAACTTACATTCACTTTTATCCAAAAAGTTGTGGTGTGTCTTGAGGACAACAAACCACTGAAAGGGCGTCTACTGACGCTGAAGAATGAATTGTTCAGTGAGTGAATAATTCAGAATGGATTATTTGTTGAGCTGAGTATTAAGGAAGTTTTTTTTGTTTTTGTTCTCCTCTTTACAAATGTAATCATTGGCCTCTTCTACCTCAGATTTAGGATGTGACAATGTTTGCTTGTTCTACCTCAGATTTAATACGTGACAATGTTTGCCTGTTCTACCTCAGATTTAATACGTGACAATGTTTGCCTGTTCTACCTCAGATTTATTACATTGATTGTTAATAGATACATTTTACAAAAATGACATATTGCCCAGCTAAAGTTTGCACTGAAAAATGGGAGAAACGACTGTTCAATTCATGCACTATACATGTTTAATGTTCTGTTGCCTAATGCCTACCTTGATGCACTACCTTGATGTTGCCAGTTGAAGTATGGCACAGTGGAAACCAGTACTTATTTGAATTTATTTTTTTTTAAAAAGTGTGTTTTTCAAGGAACAGTAAGTGCCAAAACGTTTTTAAACGGTGTTAAATGGCTCCACATTCTAATAGTTGTCATTGCTGTTGAGGATGGATTATACTTAGAATCTTATTGAATTTTATCATGAATCCTTTGTGAGTTTTTATTATAATGTGAGCTGGAGACCCAAAATACTGAATTTACCCTCTGTAACAATGATCATTACCAGAATATGGAACTAATAACACTTAATGTACTTTAAAACAGGTTTTGTTTTTATGGAGTCATTTCCTTTTCTTTTTGTTTTAACTTATGACAAGCACTTTTTGACTGAGCTCCTTTGATTCCTGCCTTTTAAAAAGCACATTGTGTTGAATAAAAAAAAAGTTGTTGAATTGTCACTGTGGTGTCACTTTCATGTTTTCTAACATTATTAGCTGAATGTAATTGTGTAGTGGGCCGACAGTAGTATTTCAGTTGAGAATTTATTTTTGAGTGCAATTCCCACATTTTGTGTGGAAAATTATTGAAAATTGAGGTTTTTTTTTTTCATTATATGAGTTGAGAAATATAGAAAATTTTGAGTGTATTTTACACATTATATTAGTTGAGAAATATAGAAAATTTTGAGTGTATTTTCCACATTATATGAGTTTAGAAATATAAAAAATTTTGAGTGTATTTTCCACATTATATGAGTTGAAAAATATAGAAAATTTTGAGCTAATTACTCCCTAATTATAAGTTGAGGAATATCAATATTTATAAGATAACATTGAGATAATTTAAGGCAAGTGTAAATGTAATTTTTATTTTATGTAAACTTAAAACATTTAAAAACATCACTAAAATATTTTTGTGTAATCTGTTACAAAATAATTTTTGAGTTCAGTGAACTTATTAGGGTTTACAGTGTATAATTAGCCGGAGAATAGTAGTGCATGTTTGGCGTGCTGTCCAGGGAAGGGCTCCGAGCTCGGGAGTGGCCCGAACCTAGAGTACGTTACCCCCCAATAGGAGTAGCGAGAACTCGGAGTGATGAGATGGGGTGGTGGAGGTTTACTGATAAACCATCGAGTGAATTGAGGTGAGTCAGCTGTATTTAAACCTATGGCGCTGATTGACTTGTGATGTTTACGCTAAGCATCTGACGCACTTCTCCCGAACTTTGTTAATGAAACATCATTTAGCTCTGCTGGTAGCTAAGCGTGTATTGTTGTGATTGGTTGTGGCGTTATCCAATTGTGTGCAGTTAGAGTTTTAAATGCATGCTTGGTGCCGCCCCTCGAGTTAGGCAGTTTTCATTGCTCGATCCCAGACCCTTAATCTTAATAGATTAGGGTCTGGATTTTTCCAGGCTATTTTTCAGTGGTATCAGGACTAGAAACTTGTACATTTTTCACAGTTATTGGTATTAGCTAGTCTAAATAAAAACCAGAAGACAGTAAAAACAAGTTTTACATTTGATATAGCCTACTTAATCTATGAATTAAACAGTTAAATCTTGAATGCTGTTAAAAAATAGTTTATATACATGCAGTGTGCTTGCCTTACATTATTATCATTCATTTAATCACTGTCAGCCAACATAAACATACTTATTAAAATCAACTGAATCAATAGCGCAAGAACAAAATGTACAAACCTAATAGCCTATTATAAACAGTTACATATGTCAGCATGTCAAGCAATTATAGTTTATTAATCACAACAACAACTTGCACTTCCTTTTTAAAGCACTTTTCATGTTTAAAAAAATTAAATGTATTCCCGAGTCCTGACAGATGGCAAAATCACAATAAATTTAAGATGCAACCACTGCATTTTAATCACAATCCAAACAAAGATGCTGCATACATGTAGTATAAGCAGTTTTTAATATAAATTAAATTGTATAATTGTAACATTTGAAGCAAATTTAGTCTGACTTTAGTTTTGTGAAACTATACTACATACAACATCTGCGTGAAACAACAGCAGATGGGCTGAATTAGAATGCTAATTAATTCTCTGACAGCAGGTGGCGCTTAGGGAACAGCAGTGATACCTCTTGGTTACCGCTGTAAACAAAGCAGCGCTGCAAATATAATTTTAATGGTAGTTTTATTTGAACAGTGAGAGACAGAATAACAACAACAACAACAACAAAAAATCCAGAAGACACATTTCAAAAAAAGCCTCTCACTGTTCATATGAACCTACCATTAAAATATAGACTGATCATTTCTTTGTCAGTGAGCAAACATGCAAAATCAGCAGGGGATCAAATAATTATTATCCCCACTGTATACAGAGGTAAGATGAAATGAAGACACCATCTAACCTTTTCTGAAGACAGTCAGTTCCCCTCTGAGATACATTCATATAAATCCCCACCCCCAATTGTATCTCGATTCGCTTAACATCTCAACCGACTTGAATCGTTGCATATTTGTATTGATTTTCAACCGGCTTGGGGTGCATCATTACATCCCTGGTGAGAACCCTAGCTAGAGTTAATCATTTGACAGCAGCTTTAATGCAAAATGACTCCCTGTGCATTTGGGAGAAACATTTTGTAAAGAGAATGAACCCATGACCTAACCGTCCTACGCATAGGAGTCAACTTCTTCAACATGAACTTGTAACAAAGTTATAATAGTGAATATGGATGATGATACGTTCAGCAAATAGTTTGGATCCCCTCGGCGCACATTTCCCTACTTTGAGTGCAGTCTTGGCATTTTGCGGGAGCTAGAGTAGGGAAAATGAATGTAATTACAGTTAAACTGTGGCGCCCCACTATTCCAAAAGCGCCGCGAGCAGCTAAAATTATTCTAGGCGGCCTGAAGCGTCGCGGACGCTGCGGCGTGAGTTATTGTTGCAGTGTCACTCAGGCCCGGCGAACGCCGATGGGATCGCAGGGGTGAGCGCTCTTATTCAAGCGAGCGCCGTCTGCTCTCTGCTCATGTCCGCCTTTGAGTCATGAAGAAAGCCCCCCGCCCCCACCTGACGTCCTCCCATCAGCAATTCCGGCCACTTTTCCTCACACAGTAAGAGCCTGGGCTTTATTAGCATGGCGATGGTGCCCCTGGGCCCTGGCGCTTTTAGAGAAACGGTGGGCAGCGCTAATTCAATTCCGCTCCATTCAGCACTAATAGCTGCCACTGTTTGGAAGGAGTTGAAGAGAAAGAGAGGGATATGAGGGAGGGAGAGAGGTTATTATAGCATGCCAGATAATGTGCCTTGTACTTTCACAGCCACGATCTCACCTTTCGTTCTCCCTGCTTGACTGTGTCACTATCGAAGACTTTCAGACTTCATCCGCAAAACTGTAATTGTCCTTCATTCACTACCTTTTTGCCTATATGACTTTACAACAGTAAAAAAATCTGAACACTAAAATATATTACCTAAAAAATCAGGCAGGGAATAAACTAATCACATAAGCAAACCAAGAAAATGGCCTTTCAGACTTATTTTTACATTTTACCTATTGCAAGTTTGCTTTTCGATGCTTTCAAGTGAGCTGCTTGGTTTAGAGATAATGATAAATTTTAATAAAACCAGTCATTATCGAGTTTTAAGTGCAGAGTCCCATCTACAGAGTATTTTCTGGAGGTGGATTCAGCGTTATTGTGCAAAGGCGGTGAGGCATATTACAATGCATAATATAGTGCATTTGTTATGCTAGATGCAATGTTCTTCCCTTTGTTATGAGAGAGCTCTCAAATGGCTTTCTTGTGGGCAGGGAGGCTTTTAAAACATTAATCAAAAAGCATCAAGCATAAGGTTAGGATAAAGTCACATTGGAAGGCAGAGCGGAGCATTTCTAGTGTTACGATTAGCTTTGCAAATGTCTCGTCTGTTCGATTGAGTCTTTTAGCTCTCCTTCTTTTCAACAATCATCAATGAGTCCGGATTGGTCAATCATCAGAAGGTTCCCACTTCCGAACGCTAACCCTTCACGACCCTTTCCTGACTTTCCCCTTCTTTTTATTTGGTCTAGAAATTCTTAAACCCGAAAAGCCTGATATACAAAATAGTCAGAATTATTTTTTTAATGGAACAGTTTATTGAAACTTTAGAGAAAATATATACATAAAAAAAGTTTGCATATGTTTTTTTGGTCATGATTTTATGTCTATGACATGACAGCATGATATAGTAAGAATATATAGCAAAAAAACACCTACATTTTATTCAGATGCCCAAACTGAATATGCAAATATGCAATTTGGTGCTGTAGCTGATAGTTATATGGCCAAAAAGTAAGTTGAACGTTTGATCTTTATAACAGTACTGTAGACTACATACATAAAATGAATATAAATATCTGTTGTCATTCTTTATCTTCCCATAATATATCTTAGTAACATGATATTTAAGACATGCTTAGTTTTAGGATCAAAGGACATTTTAGAATGATACTAAAAGGCCTTTTACTTGCTAAAAGCATAAGCCATCAATCAGATGACAGAAGGCATATAGAAAAGAGTAGGGTTGTCATGATTCTTCGATTCAATTTACTTCAAGGTAGTCCTTTAAAAAAAAAAACTGCAATTTGTCCATGTCAAGTAACCAGCAAAATACTGGAAATGGCACATTCCTTGGACAAGAATCCATGAAATGCATTATTAGTCAATTTTTCAAGGCTGCATAATATATTAAACCCATTTTATAATCATAATAAAGAATAATGCTATACAATTCTATTAAAGAAGGTTTAATAGCCTACATGCACTTTAATTATTTACATGTGTGTGGGTTACGTATGTTGCATCTCAGAACATTTCTGTTCACAGTAAATGCTGCTCCACACAAACTATTATCATGTACATGCGTGGAGCTTCTTAAAATCCATCTTTGCATATTGCTGTGATTTTGAGTTTTTAATGTATTCATCTGGAAATGCAATGTGCGCCATTTCAGATTCCTAAGGTGAATCATTTACAAAACTATGTAAACATAGGAGAATACATGAATATATTTGTAAATATGCTAATTGTTCATCACGATTTTAAAATAAAAGCTCAAACCCTTTCTCTGAGTGTACACAATTTTTGATGTCCACATATTCAAGAAATGTGGCTGTATCATTTCTGTCATTAAAAAAATTGCCAAATATTAAAGATTAGGTAGACATATGAATTACATTAATTAAATTAAAGTGTATATATATATATATATATATATATATATATATATATATGTAATTGTGAAGGCTATTGTTCACTTAGGTCTATTTTTATTACCACAAAAAAAAAAATTACTCGAGTAATCATCAGAATAATTGACCAATTACTCAATTACCAAAACAATCGTTAGGGCATTGGCACTCTCTGCAGGCTTTTGATATAATGCATAATGCACATTAGTTAAATTGTTTATAACACATTTTAACACTTTTGTTCAATAAAACAATATAACTTACTGCTTTATTTGAACTAATTATTACTGCCTCATTGCTATTATATGTGCAAAATATAATAATAATTTTAAAAGCTATTTTTCGCTTAGGTCTATTTTTATTACCGCAAAAAATGAATTATAATTATCTGATTACTCGATTAATCGTCAGAATATTCGACTGATTACTCGATTACAAAATAATCACTAGTGACAGCCCTAGAAGAGTGTGTACAATTTATTTATTTATTTTTTTTTAGAAAAGTTTTGATCATTTTGATCAATTAGAAGCCTTAGAAATTTTGTATCAAATACAATAAAGTAGGCTTTATAGGGTTATTTTTTAACTACAATAGTTTAAGCCATAAATGTCGATGGTTTCTAAACGGCACATTTAATATTAGCCAAAATAATGAACATCTTTTATTTTCTTTCTTTCTTTCTTTCTTTCTTTCTTTCTTTCTTTCTTTCTTTCTTTCTTTCTTTCTTTCTTTCTTTCTTTCTTTCTTTCTTTCTTTCTTTCTTTCTTTCTTTCTTTCTTCTCAGATCATTTTAAAACTGTATGACTTTCTTCTTGGAAAAAAAGACAGAAATCTCCTGTTGTGCTCCCTGGAAAAATGAAGCTATATGATTGTGGAATGGCATGAGGGTGAGTAAATGATGACTGAATTTTCACATATGGGTGAACTGATCCTTGGAAACCCTCAAAAAATGTTCATAACAGAGGGGCTACAAGTCTATTTCTCTCTTTCTCATTATGAGGTCTTGTCAAATCAGAAAGTTTTTCTGATTAGTGTCTGAGTGTGGTCAGGCATGTGGTCATCTTGCTGTCTGTCTTCAGCCTTGTGAAAGTGTCATTGGTGGCAGCTAGCTTGCTGTGTTGTTACTGCCTTCTCTTCCATCACTTTGTCCCCATCAACCCTCATTACTCCACTACCTGGATTTCTAGGACAGATGCCATGTTCACTGGAGGTTGCCAGGTGTACTCTAGATGTCATCTCCCCATCTCTTCAGCTTGTTTATGCTACCTTTTTCTGACATCCCTTAAATGTAATGAGTATAGATTACAGTTTGGATCAGTTTCTTAGCAGTTTAACTCTTTTTAAGCTTGTTAAAGAGTACAAAAGCACTAGCCTATTTATGTTTCCGCAGTTAAGAAGCTTTTATTCAAGGCAGTTTACGACCCATATACAGAGTAAATGAATTATGCAATAATGCTGTTAGGATTATTTTTACCTCTCAATTCTAGCTGAAAGGCACTGCAAGTCCACAAACCGGAGAAGAAAAGTTTAGAAATGCTAGTAAAGAAAGACCAGCATTCTGCACATGACCTGTGCTGAGGCAAACAGCAAATGTCTAATCCAATCAATTAATTAACTAATCCTCTTAATCTTATTATTCTTATTTATGCTCTCACAGCCCATTGACTTTCAGGCAGATAAATAAATGAAACACAATTCAACCGGGATTTCATGTTCCTATTTCCCTGTTTATCAAGGAAAGTCGAAATGGCTAGTCTACAGTATAATATAGAGCAAAATAAAAATAAAAAAATACACTGACATTATAAAGTCTTTTTCTATTGATATTTACGCAGAAGCACAGTTTTCCCATGTGCAGATATAAAAATAAAAAGCTCATACATTCTGCATGTGTTCTACAGTGAGGAAAAAAATTATTTGATCCCCTGCTGATTTTGTACGTTTGCCCACTGACAAAGAAATGATCAGTCTATGATTTTAATTGTAGGTTTATTTTAACAGTTAGAGACAGAATTACAACAAAAATATCCAGAAAAACGGATTTCAAAGAGGTTATAAATTGATTTGCATTTTAATGAGTGAAATTAGTATTTGACCCCTTTGCAAAACATGACTTAGTGCTTTGTGGCAAAACCCTTGTTGGCAATCACAGAGGTTTCTTGGTTTACACATATCTCAGAAGGGATTTGTCCCAGTCTCTTTTCAGATCCTCTCCAAGGTTTCGAGGCTGACGTTTGGCAACTCGAACCTTCAGCTCCCTCCATAGATTTTCTATGAGATTAAGGTCTGGAGACTGGCTAGGCCACTCCAAGACCTTAATGTGCTTCTTCTAGAGCCACTCCTTTGCTGCCTTGGCTGTGTGTTTTGGGTCTACAACCCATTTTCAATGCCCTGACTGGCTTCAATGCCCTGGCCCTGATGGCTCCGTCCATCATCCCTTTGATGTGATGCAGTTGTCCTGTCCCCTATAGCAGAAAAACTCCCCTAAAGCATAAAGTTTCCACCTCCATGTTTGACGGTGGGGATGGAGTTCCTGGGGTCATAGGCAGCATTCCTCCTCCTCCAAACACGACGAGTTGAATTGATGCCAAAGAGCTCGTTTTTGGTCTCATCTGACCACAACACTTTCTCCCAGTTCTCCTTTGAATCATTCAAATGTTCGCTGGCAAACTTCAGACGGGCCTGTACATGTGCTTTCTTGAGCAGGGGGACCTTGTGGGCACTGCAGGATTTCAGTCCTTTTACGGCGTAATGTGTTACCAATTATTTTCTTGGTGACTATGGTCCCAGCTGCTTTGAGATCACTGAAAGATCCTCCCGTGTAGTTCTGGGCTGATTCCTCAATGTTCTCATGATCACTGAAACGCCACAAGGTGAGATCTTGCATGGAGCCCCAGACTGAGTTTCTTCCCTGTTGTCTGCTGTCACCTTCTCTCAAGCTGCTTGGCGATGGTCTTGTAGCCCATTCCAGCCTTGTGTAGGTCTACAATCTTGTCCCTGACATCCTTGGACAGCTCTTTGGCATTGGCCATGGTGGAGAGTTTGTAATCTGACTAATTGATTGCTTCTGTGGACAGGTGCCTTTTACTGTATATAGTTAACAAGCTGAGATTAGGAGCACTTCCTTTAAGAGAGTGCTCCTAATCTCAGCTCTTTACCTGTATAAAAGATACCTGGGAGCCAGAAATCTTGCTGATCGATAGGGGATCAAATACTTATTTCACTCATTAAAATGCAAATCAATTTATAATTTTTTTGAAATGTGTTTTTCTGAATTTTTTTGTTGTTATTCTGTCTCTCACTGTTCAAATAAACCTACCATTAAAATTATAGACTGATCATTTCTTTGTCAGTGGGTAAACATACAAAATCAAATAGCAGGGGATTAAATAATTTTTTACTCACTGTACATATATGTTAATAAATCAATCATGACAACGCCCCCTCTCTCAAGATATTGAGCGTTGGCCTTCACCACTCTCTGTCTACTTAACAACCTGTCCATCAAATCTCCAGCAAGGTCTCGACTCACCCGTCCTCGAGAATATTGAGGAATATCAATCACACATTCTCCTCTCTGGATAGTTCGCATGAAGACCAGGACAGAGCACAACCAATCAATCTGCGGACCACCGGATTGGGCCAAATCGTGTTGTCACGTGCACTAACGCGCCTCATCTAGACGTTGCTGTTTTGGGACGAGGACCCTCCTTCGGTACTTATCCTCCCCGTCACACCAAAGATGGCCGTCCATGCCTGTGTCTGACTGTAATTTGGAATTAATGGGATGGTAAAACTTTTAATTCAAAAGCGCTGCCTTGGGGACAAAAGCATTTGCATACAAATGAACACAATTTCCTGTTTGTTCCGTATGCAAATGCAGGAAAGGGAGATGCTTAACGAGCATGAGAGTGTGTTTATGTATGTGCGGGGGGCGGTGCTTGGCAGCTCAAGCTGAGCGGCATGCGAACGATGTGCCAGACGCCCAACTGAGCACTTCAAAAAACAAAAAGAAAGCGAGTCTGAGCTATCAGGCCAGGGCAGGAGGTGAGCCGAGCTCATCCCTGAAGAGACGCGGATCCTAGGGGAGAACTTTTTACCGGTGACCTTTCCCTCCGCTGCTCACACCTGAACACAACAGGAGGGAAAGCTGTTTGTGCTTCTATTCCATCTTGAATACAATTATAGACCGTGACTCTGGGGTGGCGTGGTGGAAGTCGATGGTGCCAACCCAAGGGTAGAGGACGCTGTGTCAAATCGCTCTATAAGAAATCAAAACATTTAGCAGCGGCATTAATATTCCTGTATCATTAGCGGTTTGGTGTTGAAGTTTGCCCTTCTCTAAGAATTTGTGGGTCTGTCCTCCTTTCAAACACCTTTCAAACACCATTGCAGAAGACTGCAATGTAATCAATCACAACACAAGCTGTTCTTCCTTCAACAGAAGTGGTCTACAAAAACAGTAATTAGTCAGGAGGTCATGGGGCTAGCAGTCAAATATAAATTTAATATTATACACTGCCGTTCAGAAGTTTGGGATCAGTACGATTTTTTTAAGTCTTTAATGCTCTTCAAGGCTGCATTCATTAGATTAAAAAAATAGAAAATACAGTAATATTGTGAAATTTCAGCATCAATACTCCAGTCTTCAGTGTCGAATGGTCCTTCAGAAATCATTCTAATATGCTGATTATCAATTTTTTAAATAGTTGTGCTGCTTAATATTTATTTTGGGACCTGTGATTTTTTTCAGGATTCTTGGATGAATAAAAAAGTTAAAAAAGAATAGCATTTATTTAAAATAGAAATGTTTTGTAACAATATACACTACCGTTCAAAGTTTGGGGTCAGTAATTTTTTTTAAATGAATACTTTTATTCAGTAAGGCTGTGTTAACTTGATAAAAAAGTGATAGTAAAGACTTATATTGTCAAAAAAAGACTTCTATTTTGAATAATCGCTGTTATTTTTAACTTTTTATTCATCAAGAATCCTGAACAAAGTATCATGTTCCAAAAAAAAAATTAAGCAGCACAACTGTTTCCAACACTGACAATAAATTAGCATATTTGAATGATATCTAAAAGCTTGTGTGACACTGAAGACTGAAGTAATGGCTGATGAAAATTCTACTTTGCATCACAGTGACTAAATAATAAATGAAAAGTATATTAAAAAAGAAAACCAGTATTTTAAATTTAAATGATATTTCATAATACTACTTATTTTTCTGTATTTTTGATTAAATAAATGGAACTCTGATAAGAATAAGAGACTTCTTTTAAAACAACAATAAAATCCATGATCCTAAACTTTTGAACAGCAATGTGTATCAATGTATCAGTCAAATGCTTGAAAAAAATATCATTTTGAAAGTATTATCTTATGCTCAATGAAGCTTCTGTCAAAAATACAGTAAAAATAATAAGTGGTTTAAAATTGTTTTATGTTTTAATGTATTCTTAAAATGTACTCCTGTGGTGAAAAAGCATCATTTGCAGCATCATTACTCCAGTCTTTCAGAAATCATTCTATTATGCAGATTTGCTTAAGAAACATTTCTTCTTATTATCAGTCTTGTGCAAGTTGTGCTGCTTTTTCATTCATTCATTCATTCATTCATTCATTCATTCATTCTTTTTATGATACTTTTCTTTTGATAAACAGCATAATGAAATAATAAAATAATAATTAAAAAAAACTTACAGCGGAAAAGTCATTTATGTTCAACTTAAAGCATTCTTGCTGAATAAAAGCATTGATTTTTACTGACCTCCAAACTTCTAAACTTGTATAGTGTAGTGTATTTTTTAAAAAAGTAATTGAAAATTACCTCTGTGTATTTCTAGAAAAAAGTTTCAAAACATTTATTACAGTCTTCACCTCTGGAAGCTAGTGGATACTGCTCACTTTCTCACTGAGAGCTCAATGACGTTTAATAAAATTTCTCCAATAATTGTTTCACTTGAGGGCAAAAATTAAGCACTCTGAACGTGCTTTGTGTCATTTTCTTCAAGAGAGAGGACCTGAGGGACCACGAGAGCCAAGCACTTTTAAAAGATTGAGCCCTTAACTTAAAAATACACGGAAGGGAACTGACTCTGAATTTAGAGTAAAATTAATGCTCGCTTCTCGACAGAAGGGCACAGACCCAATTAAGTATATACAGACACACAATGAACAAGAGCTGAAGGGTTCACCACACTATTGCCATTTTAAATCAGTTTCTATAAAAGCCATACAAGTTGCAAGATCATTACATATCGCTCCACAAATCATGTCATCTTTCCATTGTTTTCAGGTCTGGTTTAATCACCACAAGACTACATAAAGTTCATACTACATCCATAAATACAGATGGCACTAAAAGAAGAACTCTCTAAACTGCTTACACCATATCGCAGATACTCTAATTAAGTCCAGTGTGGTTACATTGGCCTGTCATGATTGATGATCTCACAGAATTGAGGACGAGCCGAAATATGATCTCAACATTCGGTCATTTAAAGGAACAGTTCACCCAGAAATCATTTACTCACCCTCACATCGTTTTAATCCCGTATGAGCCCTTGGAATTTTATTGAAGAAAATCACACAGTTAGAAAGTGAATAAATGCAAACAACGTTTATTTTAGGGTGAAATATCCCTTTAAATCACTCAACCTTCATTAATGAGACACTCCGTCCAGAAACCATAAAGGTGACACTGCACTTTTAGTAGAGACAGAAAGCAAGGGAAAGATGTGCCACCAGGGAGCCATATTTCAAACAGCGATGCACTTTCTCCTTTGAGAAGCTCACAGACCCGCCGTAACTCGCCACAACCGTTAGCAATACCTCACACACAAACGTGTCTCTTCTTTCTGTGCTCAATTACAAAGGCTTGTATTCGCCGCCTGTAATGAAAGATGAGCCGCTCCTTTGTCTTCTCGCTGCCAGTTTGGCCGATAATTCAATCGTTTCATTATTTAAATAATCGAGTGTTTGTGTCAACATAGAAATCGTGCTCGTCTCTCTCTTTTTGCATAATCACCCGCTGTGTTTAGATGTGCTAACTCAGGCGAAGAGAGTCAGGCGATAACACGCTTTATCATTCCCATGCTCCTTCTCTCTACAAAATTAAAGGGTTAGCGCAGACTCTTCTCTGTCTCTCTCTTTTTCTTTTTTTTTTTTGATGGAATAGCGAAAGTGGAAGATTGGATATTGCTTGCTAAGTGAATTAGACTAATTTCCACTCAGAACTAAAAAAAGAAAGAAAATTACAGAGGTCATTTCCTGGCTGCTCCTGCCATTCACATTTCAATCATAAAACCCACAATGCTTCTCCATCTTCCTCTTAGGCTCAGCTATGTACAATTACCTCATTCATTCAAGTCAAAATCTAAATTTACACTGTTTACTTTGTTAGCACACATTACTAGTCTTAAGGTGAACAAGTAATCCGTGCAGGTTAATTTAGGTTAAAAAAAATTCTCTTGGAACTCTTTAATCAAAATCGAAACATTTGCTTCTACTCTATAATGCTGTTTCTTCACTGATGTCAGTTTTGACACCTTGAGCACAATATTCTTAACCAAGCCCTTCCAACTATTGGTTTGCAGCAAGCAAGAGATGGAGAGGAGGAGCACTAAAACAAACCCCATTCTCTACTCAACATTAACCATGGCCCCCAACCGTTAATTTGCTGTGAACGAAAAAGGGGAAGAAGGAGCACTGAAACAAAACCCCGTCCTCTGCTCAACATTAATCACGCCTCTCCAACCATTAGTGTGTTGCGAGCAAGAGAAGGAGAAGAGAAGCACTAAAAAAAAACTCTGCCCTCCACTCAATATCAACCAAAACAAAACCCCACCCTCTACTCAATATTAACCACACCCTCCAACCATTAGTTTGCTGTGAATTAAAAATGGGGAGGAGAAGCACTGAAACAAAACCCTGTCCTCTACTCAACATTAACCACACCCTTCCAACCGTTAGTTTGCTGCAAGCAACAGATGCAGAGGAACACTAAAACAAAACCCCACCCTCTACCAATATTAACTACGCCCCTCCTACCGTTAGTTTGCTGCGAGAATAAGAGAGGAGGAGCACTAAAACAAAACCCCACCCTCTACCAATATTAACTAAGCCCCTTCAACCGTTAAGTTTGCGATGAACGAAAGAGGGGGAGGAGGAGCACTGGAACAAACCCCGCCCTCCACTCAATATTAACCACGCCCCTCCAACCGTTAACTTGCTGCGAGCAAGAGATGGAGAGGAGGAGCACTAAAACAAAACCCTGTCCTCTACTCAACATTAACCACGCCACTCCAATTGTTAGTTTGCTGCGAGCAGGAAATGGAGAGGAGGAACTCTAAAACAAAACCCCCCCTTACTCAACATTAACTACGCCCCTCCAACCGTTAGTTTGCTGCAAGCAGGAAATGGAGAGGAGGAGCTCTAAAACAAAACCCCATCCTTTACTCAACATTAACTACGCCCCTCCTACCGTAAGTTGGCTGCGAGAGAGAGTAAGAGAGGAGGAGCACTAAAACAAAAAAACCCGCCTTCTACTCAATATTAACCACACCCCTCCAACCGTTAGCTTGCTGCGAGCAAGAGATGGAGAGGAGGAGCACTAAAACAAAACCCTGTCCTCTACTCAACATTAACCACGCCACTCCAATTGTTAGTTTGCTGCGAGCAGGAAATGGAGAGGAGGAACTCTAAAACAAAACCCCACCCTTTACTCAACATTAACTACACCCCTCCTACCGTTAGTTTGCTGCGAGCAGGAAACGGAGAGGAGGAGCTCTAAAACAAAACCCCATCCTTTACTCAACATTAACTACGCTCCTCCTACCGTTAGTTTGCTGCGAGTGAGAGTAAGAGAGGAGGAGCACTAAAACAAAACCCCGCCTTCTACTCAATATTAACCACACCCCTTCAACAGTTAGTTTGCTGCGAGGAAAAAATTAAAAGGATGAGCACTAAAACAAAACCCGGCCACTACTCAACATTATCCAAATTCCTCCTACCGTTAGTTTTCTATGAGCAAGAAAAGGGGGAGGAGGAGAAGCACTAAAACAAAACCCTGCCCTTTACTCACTATTAACCACACCCCTCCAACCATTTGTTTTCTGTGAGCAAGAAAAGGGGGAGGAGGAGCACTAAAACAAAACCCTGCTTTCTACTCAACATTAACCACGCCCCTCCAACCGTTAGCTTGCCGTGAGTGAGAATTCGAAAGGATGAGCAATAAAACAAAATCTCAACCTCTATTCAATATTAGCCATGCCTATCCAACAGTTAGTTTGCTGTGAACAGCACAAGAAGAGGAGCACTAAAACAAAACCCTCTACTCCTTATTATCCGCACCCCTCTAACTCTTCATTTTCTGTGAGCAAGAAAAGGGGGAAGAGGAGGAACACTGAAACAAAACCCTGCCCTTTACTCAACATTAATCACACCCCTCCAATCAAAAGGAGAGGAGGAGCATTAAAATGAAACCCTGACCTCTACCCAATATTAACCATGCCCCTCCAACCAAATGAAGAGGAGGAAGCCTAAAACAAAACCCTGCCCTCTACTCAACATTGACTCTGTTTTTCCAACCATTAATTTGCTGTGAGTGAGAGACGGAGATGAGGACCACTAAAACAAATCCCTGCCCTCTACTCAACATTAACCACACCCCTCCAACCGTTAGTTTGCTGTGAGTAAGAGATAGAGAGGAGGAGCATTAAACAAACCCCACCCTCTACTCAACATTAACCACGCCCCTCCAACCTTTAGTTTGCTGTAAGAGATGGAGAGGAGGACCACTAAAACAAATCCCTGCCCTCTACTCAACATTAACCACACCCCTCCAACCATTAGTTTGCTGTAAGAGATGGAGAGGAGGAGCATTAAACAAACCCCGCCCTCTACTCAACATTAACCACACCCCTCCAACCTTTAGATTGCTATAAGTGAGAAATGGAAAGAAGGAGCACTAAAACAACCCCCCCCCCCCACCCACTACTCAATATTAACCACACCCCTCCAACCTTTAGTTTGCTATAAGTGAGAAATGGAAAGAAGGAGCACTAAAACAACCCCCCCCCCCCCACTACTCAATATTAACCACACCCCTTCAACTGTTAGTTTGCTGAATTGAGAAATGGATCACTAAAACAAAAAACCCACCCTCTACTTAATATTTTGTTTCAGTTAGAAATACGTCACAACAAGTCAAGCACAACAAGTCAAGCTGGCAGCAACCAGTTCGCGCAAACTTTAAATCTAAAGAAGATGGCTAAAGTCTAAGAGTATTTGTTTGGTGCTTAGATTTTTTCAAACAATAACGAAGAAAAGACAGAAAAGATCTAACAAAAAGATTAAATTATTTTAATTACAAAACACTATGTGAAACTAATACTGTGCTAACAATATTTTTTTAACGAAAAAAAAAAGTAAAACGTTAAAAGATAAGATAAAATCCAATAAACTAAACCATGTTTGATAAATGCATCTAATTCAGCATACAGTATTCAAAATCTATGATAAATAATTGTTGTGCTTTTGATAAAAAAAAAAAAAAAACATTTTTTAAAGGGCATTTTTCAAAATAGTCGAAAACTGAAGAAGAAAAAAAAAAAAACGAACAGTGATAGAACCACACGCAAACCCGTAATCTCAGCCAGTCCCTGTGGCAAACTGAGCCGGAAAGCCCATGCGGAGGAGTCTGCGGTTACCATTCGGATCACATTGCGCATTCACCTCCTGAAACACAAGGCCTGATTAAATCTATACTTAATTGGATCAAATCTAGTCGTGATGGAGCGTTCCCCCTTGCGTTTAACCTGCGGTCCTCTGTCAAGTGGGGAGTGGGAGGTTGAGTAAGACTTGGGAATTAAGAGCTAGAAATGAATACCAATGATAGCTAATGCTAATCACCCCACTTCATAGGTCAGGGCCACACATGCTAGATCTAGGTAAGGAAGAGTTGCAAGGAGAAAGAACTGCAGAGGTCCTTCCGGATTTACACCTACTCATGCATTAGTATATTGCGAGGTACATGCACCCCTTACAATCTGCTTGCAATATGCTATCTGCAGGGGGAGATGAATGAGCTTGCAGGTTGATGAAATACTCAAGCTATGGGTTGTAATTCTTCACCTCTGTGCTCCACTGCAGGTGCAGAAGGCTTATGTAAAAATGGGTCTGGATTTGAGCTGTGGCCTAGAGGTTAGCGCACATACACATAAATTGGCAACACAGGTTTGAGTCCAACTTGGACTTATTTTGTTTCCCTGTCCTGTCCTGTTCCTTGTTTCCATCACTTTTTATGAGCATTTTAAAGTATCACATCAGAAATGAGTGATGGAAACTGCAAATTTTGGGAAAAAAAGTTTTTATACCTGCTCGAGGTGGTTTTTGACTTGTGCAATAAAGAGATAATGTGAGTAAAGGAAGATGGAAACACATTTCCTGAATAAATTCTGACATGGGATACATTAAACCAGTGTTGGTGGGCTAATGGGCTGCTTCCACTGATCGGGTTTTTCCGGTTCCTCCATAATTGTTGGTTACTAACAGTTATAGAGCCATCCTTTTGAACCTAATTTACATTTATTTGTTTTTTTTGTTTTTTTGTGAACTTTGAAAAGACTGACTCCACATTTAGATGGAAACCCAGATAAAGAGGGTAAAAAAGGCAAACAAAGTATTTCCAGATTTTAACTTCATCAAAATCAGACCGAATATTTACTTTAGAGCAGTGGTCGGCAACAGGCGGCCCACAGCCAGATTATTTTGAAAGCAGCTGCTGAAATAGATCTGTCATGATTGCAACAGTTACTCACAATTTATTTAAATTGCCTTTGAATAAGCGCTTGCTGTTCACTTTCACTTTCGATTTCGCGATCACGTGCACTCCGTGACACGTGATAAAAGGAGTTTTTGTCCTAACT
This sequence comes from Garra rufa, assembly GCF_049309525.1. Taxonomy (NCBI): domain Eukaryota; kingdom Metazoa; phylum Chordata; class Actinopteri; order Cypriniformes; family Cyprinidae; genus Garra; species Garra rufa. The sequence continues at coordinate 33,187,493 of NC_133377.1, forward strand.
ATCTGCAACGGACACACAAAATTTCTATTTTAGAAACGGTTTCTATTTCTACGATGTCACGGCTGGAACAACAACACAAACTATGACAGTTATAATCTCAGGTATTGATTATGTGCTTTATTAAATGTTAAAAGTGTCTAATCTGAGTTTGAATATCATTTTGCATGACATTCAAGCTGAAAGCAACAACAGATAGTTTACCTCAGATTGTCCCGTTAAATCAGAGAGCTTTATTTTCCCTCTTCACTAAGTTTTGTCAATTGTTTTGTTTATTGGTATAACTCGTTTCAGTTTCTTTTTCTAATTAACCTTACATTTGGTTAATCACTCAATTAATTCTCTTGTGCTTCGTCCCCACCCACCTGAATTATGTTGCATTGATGAGGAGTACAAACTAAGACTGTTTAGCTGTGCTAATTTACAATCAACGTAAGTAAACGTAAGTTAAAGTCTTGCCTATGTAACCAGTTAAAACAAAGTGGCGATGAGGTCTTAAAATGTATGAAAAAAGTCTTTAAAAAGTCTTAAAAAAGTATTAAATTTAACTCCATGATTCCTTTATATACCCTGGAGTAACAACTCACTACCAGTTACAAAAGACACTGTAACAGTCCGTCACAGGCAATTCTAGAATAAAATTTCCTGATAATTTACTCACTCCTATGTCGTCCAAGATGTTCATGTCTTTCTTTCTTCACTGGATTTTTTTTTTTTGAGGAAAACATCCTAGGATTTTTCTCCATTTAGTGGACTTCAATAGGGACCAATGGGTTGAAGGTCCAAATTGCAGTTTCAAATTGCTCATCATGATCCCATCTGAGGAATAAGGGTCTTATCTAGCAAAATGTTTGTTAATTAAAAAAAAAAAAAAAAAATAGTAAGCAAAAGTAAAAGTAAAAAAGCAGAAGTACCAATCCAGTGTTTACAAAGCAACATGCAAAGAAAGTCAACGATGTCTGACAATTTTGAAGTTTCCTATTCCTCGGCTGGGATCGTGTAGAGCCCTTTGAAGCTGCACTGAAACTGCAATTTGTATGTTCAACCCTGTGATCCCCATTGAAGTCCATTATATGGAGAAAAATCCTAAAATGTTTTCTTAAAAAATCTTAATTTCTTTTTGCCTGAAAAAAGAAAGACATGATCATCTTGGATTACATAAAATTATTAGGAAACTTTTATTCTGGAAGTGAATTAATCCTTTAAGTATATTCATAAATTATATTGCGACTTTAGCTATATTTAAATTAATAGTGCATCCCATTTTTTTTATTTTTAAATCACAAACCCTCATTTGGGAAACCATGCTTTAAGGAATCAACCCACAAATTCTTACTTATAAGTTGTCTCTGCATATTACATTAGGTATTTTATCATTTACATGCATAACTCAATAATTCACCCAAAAAAATGAAATTCTGTCATCATTTATTCACTCTCATGTCATTCCAAACTGGCACGTTTTTAGCCAGGCTAAAATGTTTACATGAATTTTTAAAAAGATAAATTATTTCTTCAGTGCATCTGAAAGTTATTTTATTTAGAGGTCGCCTACTTTCACTTTCATTGACCGTGAATATTTCGTTTTTTGTGTTCGACTTAAAGTCAGGTTTGAAACAACCCGAGGGTGAATAAAAGATGACAAAATGGTACATTTTTATTGAACTAAAACCTTAAATGCAAGGATTAAGGTACTTGCTTATCTGTAAAAGTTCACCTGACTGTCACAGAAAACTATCTTTGGTAGCGGCGATGTGCGGGTGAGCGGAGCATTGTGGTTTGTTGGTATCAAGTCTCCTTTTCCCGACACTGATCCACTCAGCCAATCACCAGTCTATCCAGACACTCTCAACAGGAGAGCAATGATTAAAGGCGTGATTGTTAACAGGGTTACCCTGTGGGTCAGTGGAAAGCTGGATAAATCATTTAGTAACCTGACGGCTTACCGAAAGGTTGTTTAGAAACGTGCATCTTGGAGCCATCAAGCGCCTGAGACTAAACCTCGTCGCTATCTGTTGGGATTGACTTTATTTTCTAAATGGCACTGTTGCTCTGGGCTGTAAAATCAGAGCAGACAATGAGCTAATGCTAACCTCCCCTGTGTGGTGTGAGAGCTAAAGAGCAAACCTGCGCTGCCTTCGAAATTAACCAAAACGCCGCACTCATAAATTATCCATGAGACGACTGACTGCTGATGAGATGTCTAATGAGGGGAGAGGGTGGGGCTGCTGACAACAGTTCATTTCGTGTTGGGTTTAAAAAGTGAGACTACGCAGACAATCTGTGCAATGGGAATGCTAATATCTCTCCATCGCTCATACTGCACTGTCATTACCCACATGCTAAAAATCAGTGGAAAATAATGCAATTCTGACACTCTAAACGGGGATTTCTGCTAACTCCAGTCATTCAGAAGTAATTTGGAATTTACCTACACAAATTACAGCCAAACGGGAGCCAATTAGTTGATAAAACCAGCCAATTAAAGCATAATGCCTCAGGTTATCAAATTTTAAATGGCTAATAGCTGCACCTTTGGGTAGTTGAGAGCTTTGGGCAGTGTGGAGAACTGCAAAAATTATGTAGAAACTTTGGATTGCCTGGGAGAGAATGTCCAGAATTTTGTGAACTGATTTAAATATTGTAAAACACGTTCAGATGAACTGAGAGCAGGTGACAGAGGGCAGCACTAAATTTCTCCATTCACAAACAAGATGGTGCGATGCCGCATTCACTGCAAATTCCTATTGTTCTCCTTCTGCCTGAGAACAAAACACATACGAGCAATCAAATCACTTTTGTGAGAAAAGTAATTTTTGGATGTCCAGTGTTTTTCTTTAGCTGTCTAAAGTTTTGATGCCCTTGAATTCAATCTTGTAGCTTTTTTATCGCTAGGTTGTTGGCTCAAAGACATAAATGACATACAAGACTTCATCATGGCTATGAAGTCAGAGACAACTTTAACTAAAAAAAGTTAAAAAAAAGAACTGAATTGACTTGTGCTTTAAACATATTGTTGACACCTAAAATAATTAGTACCATATAAAAGAGAAACTACTTCCATTTAAAGTAATAGAACACATTAATTAAAAATAAAAAAACTGCCGTTATGACAACATTAGGCTTTCAAGAGCGCCATCAATCATTCCCAAAAAAGGCTTTGAGAACAAATTAATGCTCTTTTTTGACACTATGTTTTGTCATGTTTCTCAATAGGGATTTAAAATGTCAACCCCATTAACATGACTTATAATTGATAAAAGTATAAGTGTGGAAAAATCAGCATTTAAATCCCTAATAAGCAACTTGCAGTTTTACAACCTTGAGCACAAGGCTTGTGATGCCAAATAAAACAATCCACCCTGTTTGCTTTCTGAAGGTGTAATTACGTCGCAACATAAATTGAAATTTATGAGATAGCACAATGCAATTTAGCAACACTTAAGCACATTCTTAAACACACATAGCATTTAAATCTTTGAAAAAAGTCTTTGTGCTGTGCTGGAATCCTTTAACTGTAATTGAATGGCCTTTTAAAAATGTGTCTTAAGTAGCACTGGTGTATTTGTAGCAATAGCCAAAAATACATGGTATGGGTTAAAATTATCAGGATATTAAGTAAAGATCATGTTCCATGAAGATTTGTAAATTTCTTACCATAAATATATAAAAACATTATTTTTTTTTTAATTTTTGTCTAGTAATATGCATGACTAATAACATAATTTTTTCTACTTTTTTCTCAATATTTAGAAATTTTTTTTTTGCACCCTCATATTCCAGATTTTCAAACAGTTGTATCTCAAACAAATACTGTCCTATCCTAACAAACCACACCTCTGGGGAAAGCTTATTTACTCAGTTTTCAAATGTATTAATTAACTGGTTTTGTGGTCCAGGGTCACACATAGCTGTTTAATTTGTCATTATGTTATATCATCACCTATTAATGAATTCAATCTTTTTGCCAACTTGTTTTCTTTCAATTAGCACAGGTTTTGTATTTCTTTTGGAACTGACTGATCGCTGACATCAATGGTCTGACCACATGCGCCTTAGTTTTTGAGTGAAACAAAGCATTATTTGTGGATAATTTTGAAAACACAAAATGTGCTAACTGAAAGAAAACAAGTTGATAAAAAGACTGAATCTAATATTTGGTAATAATGTAGCATATTGAAAAATAAGGGGGGAAATCTTATAAAAAAGCACAAAAATGATCGACAATTTTTAGTAAGATGGTGTTATACCTGTGTGAACGAAGACGGTACGTTTTAGTCCAATGCAATAACACTAACTAGGATTTTTTGGTGAACACAAGTGGAAAATGCATTTTCCAGAATGCCTCAAAGACCTGTGGAACTTGCTGCTGATTTGCACAAACACAATCCACGTAGGCCTACCGATGATTCATAGCTTGAGATAATATTGACGTTTTATTGTTGAGATCTCCTCAGTATCTTTTCCAAGTCTTTTTTGTTGGTTTTTTTAAGTTTAGTATTCCCCATGATGTGATATTCACATTCCCCTCCTGTTCCATTATTCTATATTTGCTTCATTCCCTCTCTCCTCTATGGATATAACCTTAGCTGTCATTGTCCATTCACACAGATATATATGAACAACGGGACACATTCTCTCTCTTCTTACAATCATGAACATCTAAAAACCTCCTTTTTCTCACCCTCCTCTTTCTCTCTCCCTCGCCTCCCATTTCTCCTGCTTGTCTTCTTTATTCTGTCTGTAAGCTGAATGTGCCCTGTGACAGGTCTTGTCAGAGATTTCACAATCCTGACATAGCGTTAACTTGGAAAGCACCTGTAAGAATGGATGTGTGCGTATGCCATGACAAAATTGTGTTTGAGCAGGTTTGTGTGATGGAAGCGTAACAGGCTATAGACGACCATCCAGGCTTGATTACAATGATCCACAATCAGCGAAGGGCAGCCAGAGTTTTAGATGCTGATGAATTCAGATTAAAGACTACTGCGGTGGTGATGCAACTAAAATATTCCATAATTGTGCATTAGGCAGAGTATGCTTTATCGTTAAATGTGTGTCTGTGTGTGCGCTCGTGATTTATTCAACAATGTGAATCTGGCAGGTCTGTCTCTGAATGCATGAGGATAGGTGGCCCTTGTTGTCTGAGTACCTCTCAGTGTGTGTGTATGTGTGTGTTTTGTGGATGTCTTGAGGGAGAAATGCTCGTGGTCTATGAAGAATCTCAACTGTCTGACACAACATTAATATTCTCAGTGCCTGCGTTGTCTCTTTCCCTCCCCGCTCTGTCTGTCTCTCCATCAATCTTTGTATCTCCCCTCTATCCCTCTTATCGGAAATCCTACCACCTCCTGCCTCTCATTATTTAAAAAAATGTGTTTATAGCTCCCTTTTGTATTCTTTCTCTCAATTTCTCTTTCTTCCCCTACTTTTATTTATGTCATCCTGTCTCTCTCACTCACCCTCACTCAGGAAGTTGGTTTGAATATCCAAGTTACTGTAAAAGCAAATCTATGCATCATAACCATGCACCCCTGCATTTCTGAAATACATTTTAAATGCACTGGGTTTGGAATGGCACGCTGCCTACTATTTTTGAAAACAGGTACTATGCAATATTCATACTGTACTGTGCATGGTATGTAAATGATCCGTACGCGCGGAATACCCTGATGAATTAGTATGTTCCCCAAAATGTTCAGTATTCAACTGGGGCACACTGCATTGCATACTGAGATGTGCAAGAATGTCTTCAGCACCTAGAGAGAGCCATCTGTTAGAATTCCCATTCTCATCTCCATTTATAAATTCACAGTATATGTTGATTACGAAATTCTGACATAAGCTGGTACTTTTGAACGGTTGTGAATGAAAAATAGATGGTATTTGCTCACAGAATGATGCATATCAGTTGTGAATGGACCATGCATACAGGCCTTGACCGTAAAAGCTATGGCTAATTTAATAAATATAATAAAATGAGAAATAAAAAAATTTAAAAAAAGCAAAATAACTATATTTAATTCAGAGAAGATATCAGCTGAGTTTAGCACACAAAACAGTAAGGTCATGTAAAAATGTAGCATTGATTGAAATGTTTATCCTCGCATACAGTCTTAAGTAGACTGAAAGAGTAGTACGCAGTAAGCAGTATGCTAGTATACAATTCTGCATGCATGGAAAAGCCAGATTACCTATATGCTAAAATGTGCAGTGTACAACCTAAGCAAACTATGTGGGATAGTGCATCCTACAATGCAATGCACTTAACTGGACGCTCCATTTCCAGTTTGACAAATGAACTGATAGCAATAACCAGTAGACATGGTTAACCGGTAGAAATTAGTCACCGCTGGAGATTTTGGACCATGTCTCTATCACGGTTACACACTCATGTGACGTTGCTGTGCTACGTGGTCACAAAAACGTACGTTTGCATGCATCTTTAAGCACTGCGGTTTAAAAACAAGTGATTTTTAGTTGTTGAAATGCAATCAACAGCAAAAGAGAAGTAATTTAGCTATATGGTGCACTGTCTGAGAGGCGCGCATGTGAAGACAGCGTTCATTGAGCACAGGAGTATTGAAGTTAGTATTATTATGAGTATTGTTATTTTTGCTGCTTTATAGGTGTTTAATTGTTAAATACGCACAATTATATGTGTAAAAAATGTCCATCTTTGCAAGTATCCTCGTAAACCCAGTAATTTAAGTCTTAAGTGAAAGCAAACAGCTGAGAAAGAAACAGTATATTGGATCCGGGCAGCTCTTAAAGTGACAGCAGTCTAATATTCCTGCTGTCTGTCATTCATGTTAATCAAACAACAAAAAAGAGCAAATTTCTCACTGCTCTTGACTAAATCACTTTTGTAACTTTTATAAGAAGAAATATATATTTAATTTAAATAGTGAAGAATATGCAGTGTTTTTATCCACTTTATTTTTCAATGCGGAAGTAAGCTGTTTTCTGGTACTTCCGAAGTGCAATAAATGGTAAAACTGTTTGCACTACAAACCATTGTGTTCCTAATTAAGAAATACATTAAAATAATATGGTAAGACACAACAGTTTACAATATCAAGCAGTAAAACCAGTTGTTTTGCTAAAAACAGCTGAAAGCAGATAAGACTGGAAGCCAGACACATTAAATTTACAAATGGCCAAGGTGGATATATTTGATTGCTTTATACAATGTATACAGCATTTCTTATGTTTTGTTCTACTGTAGTTTTTTCATCCTATTGCTTGTAATTAGTTTCTTATTCTTATATAATTACTGATTGCTCTCTCTTTTTTAGTTTTTATTTTATTCAGTCTAATAGTTTTTTGTGGTATTGTCACTGGTGACAAGAATTCAGCAATTTCTAAAAATATATATCTTAAAGACCTCATAAAAAGCAAAAATAACTATATTGTGAATTCTCTTGTTACCGTAAAGTTAAATGAAGTTAAATTCATATTGTGATAAAAGATTCTGGTCATATCACCCACCCCTAACTCTTGACTTATCTAACTGGCTTATTTAACTGGACAGATAAAATTAAATTAAAATGCAAAATAGTTATATTCATTAATTGAATACATTTCCTCAATTAATCATGCAATGTGGATGCAACAGTTCATGAACTGTAGCCTACAACAGTCTAAAATGTTCACTGTTACATATTTTCCAGAAATAGTACACAGTAGGACAAAGATCAAGCATTTCAAACTGTAGTATGCCACACTTGTCACATTGCAACCACCTTGTATGCGAGTGGCATGCAGTAAGCAGTATGCTAATATTCCATTCCGAACATAGCCTTTGTATTGGACATAAAAGCCAATTCCCAACACACAAACACTCATAAAACACACACCTCCCACATCCATGCCCTTTCCTCTGGGACTTTCCATTGACGCAGGGCTTCAGCAGTACTATTCTAAAAGGCTGCATAAACCACTTCCTGTCTCTCATACCCACACAGAATTGCTCATTAGGTGTCCAGTATCAAGTATGTATTTTAACGGGAAACACTCACACATATTTATCTGTGGGCAGCGGACGACTACAAAGACCAAGAGCTAAATGACTCCCTGACACTGCGTACAAACTACCTCACCCACACAGGCTACTGTAAACACTCGACTCGGTGATGCATCCGCCTACTCGCACACCAACACACATCCTGCCTGAGGTACCTACATGGTCTGCGCCTCGATGCGCTTCAAAAACCCACAATAAGCAATAAAATAAACGATAAACCCATGTATGCTTAATAAACAATGAAACTGCATATGCTACCTATGCGTGAGAATACACAAACACCAACGGACACGCACGCGTTCCCTCTCGCTCGCTTTCAGGGGCGGACGAGAAGAGAGCACAGCAGGACATTGATATTCAGAACACCCACACACAGTGTGGTTAGGATCTGAGATCTGGACTCTCCGAGAGTTTCCTAGTTAACACACACACGCCGCAGTCCTCCGCAGTATCATCATTAGGCAGACTCACTCGCAATGTACACAAATTTACTCAAGCGCACACGGCATTATTCCCAACCAAATTGCTCGGCGCATTGTAAACATAAACATGTTTCGCCCCCCCCCCGAGAAAAATATTGGGATAAACCCATGAACGATGCTCGATTATGCACAAACGACCGATTTTTCCTGCCGTCCACATCGAGATGCACTGCGTGCATGCAGCAAGGCATATAAGCCAAATGATTGGTCCGACACATATGGCAAAAGCGGCATCAATGGAAATAGCAGAGATTAAACCTAGTGAATGTTTGTAAAGGGTAGACAGATGATGCCTAAGCTCATGTATTAACCATAAAGAAATTTACACATCAAGGCAGCCAAATGGATTTCTCATGCAGGCCTACACGAGACAAGAGTAAATGATGAGGCTGAAACGTGCAGGGAACATCGGCCGCAACAATCCTGAGCTGCCCATGTCGATGTCGGGCGAGCAAGGGGGGTTGGTATCGATCCCCGTTTGTGCTTTCTGGTCCAAGTTTAACCGTGAAATGGGGCGATACTGAGAGACTCAAGGCAGCTTGAGCTTAATCAATGGAGATGAAGGTTTCGTTTCCCGTTTCGCTCGCTCAAGGATGACACATTGAGGATAATTGCAGTCTTGTTTTTCAATCACCGAACAAATGTAGGGTGATAAGAGCAATGGAGTGAGCACTGATGAAGGCTCCTTAGACCTAAGAAATGAAGTAGGCATTAGTTCCACCAACTTGTCTTTGAGACTTCCTACTCTGTTGCCCTTCAGTAGCAACGTTGTATGTAATTTCCTATGTAATGACGCCCCGTCCACACCACTTAATCTGCACGTCTGGAGTCCAACTACATCGCGCCTCGTGCCGTAATGAAATGGGTTCGCTTCGCTTGGAAGTTTCCACTGATTTTAACTTTCCTGGACGTTTGAAGTAGTTGCGTTTAACTTCTGGTCGCCCCTGACTGCCACTGAAGGGAAGTCGAATTACATTTTTGCATGAGTGAATGTGCAAAACACTGGAGAGAGATTTCAATTTCCCTCTGATGTTCTCATTACTGTGCTGATGGCAGCCAAAGGGTCTGAGATCTTATAATTACTGCATCAATAGGCAAATTCTCAATTATAACAGAATAACTAATTATTACGTCCAGATTCAAAATAGCCTTTTCTTGATGAATTGTCTGAAGTGCCTCATTTTAACTGTGCTCAAGGGAGAGTCAGAGGTGGTTGTCTCTTTATTAAAATCAAACGTTTCAGACTTCAGGAGAAAGAAAATCTCAGACATGGCACCCAGTGGTATAGCTGTTAAAGTCAAACTCTGACAATGCAAAAAGAAACTCAAGCAAATGAAAGCCCTATATTACCGATGCCCTAAAAGTTGATGCCTCTCACTGGCCTGATGTCCTGACTGAATAGTCACAATGTATTTGCAATGATTTTGCTGGTGATGTAAAATGAATATGTAATTCTAAATGTGCATTTTATTTGCCTGACAAATTTTCCAAAGACATTTCATAGGGATTGACGATTAATCAAAAAGTAATCGAAACCAAAATTCAAAACTCTATCCCAAGTAATTTTCCCATGTCGGTTATTTCATTTTTTAGTCCTGTTAATACTTTCCCATTAAAAACATACTCAGCCTCAGACTCTGTTTCGCATGATTCCAGCAAATTCCTTGATGTATTAAACGATAACCATTGCATATATTGCCACGAAATCCAGAACATGGTCTGAAAATGATGTAAGCCAAATTTGGTGAAAATTGGACCAACAGTTTAGAGGAATTTGAAAAAGTAGGTTTTCAACATGAATAAAAATGCCAGACAGGAAGTTCGGCTGACTATGGCAAAATTGGTTTCTATGTTCTCAACATGACGCAAGGAATATGTTGAGATCACTTTCATTACAAAAGGCTAATTTAATCAAGTGTTATTAGCACTTTTTTACAGTTTCTTTATAACAAGGTGGGGCTGCCTCCAAACTTTTTGAGTACTTTTCAGAGCATGGTGTCAAACATACATACCAAGTTTGGTAACAATACACCGATGTGTTATTAGAAATATAGCATTTTACGACAAAATTTAAAAAATAGCCGATGCCCAAAATGGCTGACCTGGGAAAACTGGGTATGGTTAGACTCGGCATGCTTCTCCGAATCTAAAGAGACCAGTTTTTTGGCCTAACCATTCAGAAGTTATAAGCAAAAAAAAGCATTTTTCTTATCTCCTGACCACTAGGTGGCTCTGTGCCGAAACTGTGCAGGTACCTTCAGGTCATTGCTGTTATAACACACACCAAGTTTCGTGTCAATATGCCATTTGTGGAGATATGGTCTCACATCCATTTTTGGATGCTCTACGTCAAATTCATTCACACGTTATTTGAGAACGCTTTGAATAATCAACTTTCTTTCCATAACTTTTTGCCATCATGGTCAGAAGATGATCTGAGCCAATTTTGGTGAAAATCAGACAAACTGTCTAAGATGAGTTTGAAGTTGAAAACTTACGATTTTAAAATGTGGGTGACTTAGCATGAGCCAAGGATTCAGAGGAAAAAAATTTTCCTTCTAGACCTTATGGTTCATAAGTTATTAGCATAAACATTAGTGAAAATTTGGACAAGTGGTGGTACTAGAAAGTTTGAGTTAGAGACCCCAGACTTGCTGTGGTTAATGATGAGACTGTCCTCTATCTTTGTGCCAAATTTCATAACTTTTCCACAAGCGGTTCTATGGGCTGCCATAGACTTCCAGAGAGGAAGAAGAGGAAGAAGGAGAAGAAATCTAATGGATACAATAGATGCCTTCGCACTTTTAGTGGCTGGCCCCTAATAATTGTTCATTAATTTAAACATTCAATTAATTGATTTAGATTTTTGGTCATATCATCAAACCTCATTTCACAATCCTAGCTTATCTTTTCAAAGTTAAATCAGGGCAGAAAATAGTGATGCACTAATATTAAAATTCCATCTGATACCAGTAAGTCAGTTATGTTCTTGTTATTTCACGGAAAACTAAAATAAATTTATTTTAAATGCAACAAGTGAATTTAGGCATCACAACATTATAATGTACAGTATAAAAAAAGATATTCATTTTCAGATTAGACAATTATACTAATCATTTAATAACACTGTTACACGGATTTAAAGCTTAAGAGGGCATCAGATCACAGCAAAGGTAATCTACAACTGAAATGACAACCTTTTTAAATTTTAAAATGAGCATGCACAGTTAAATATTAAATACATTTAGAACAAGTATAAAACACAGCCTCCTAACTCATTATGCATCCCTACACAAACAAATAAAAAAAGAATTAGTATGCATACAGAATATTTATTAAAATATTACATAATATGTTTTCCACAAGTGAACCTAACTGATTAGACTCCACGTACCGGTGACTTCCATCACATTACAAAGCATGTACATTTGCATCTTGAGAACAAAAGCAATTTATCTAGCCAGTGAAAATAATAGGTACCTCTTCAGTGTCGCAGACATACTGTACAACAGTGCAATGGGACTTGAAGTCGGGGTGGCTCTCCACCACAGCATTTGCATTCAAATCATTGAGTCTGGAATTGGCTTTACCTGTCAGGAGTGGGAAACCCATCTCTACTGGATTTGGCGCTTCGGTTAAGTGAACACTCCATAACCTTGGAGCTGATGGAATACTAATGGCTTGTGATGGCGATTGAAGTCAAATGTGCACTCGTGTGCACTCTCGCGCACTCTCGCTCGCCTTGTTCTAGAGAGACGTTGGGTTGCTATTCTTCCACCATTAACGTCCCGTGGCACTTCCGTGTCAGACTTTTTCAAGCATTCCACTGCACTTACAGCCGCGTAGTGGAATACAGTGCCTTTACAGTTGTCAGTGACTAAGACGACAAGTGCGAGGTTCTTTTGTTATTTTGTGTTCACCATGGCAACTGCATACAGATCACCTGACCTTGTGACAAGTTCAATGATTAGGTCAGAGTGCTGACAGTGACTCTCCAGGGAGGCAATCAGTAGGACTCAAGGGAGTGATGTCACACACACGGGTACCTTTCATACAACAAACAGAGTCCACTGGAACATGTTTTTCTCTTTCACATGACACACCTGGAGTGAAGCAAAAGACCCGGCTCAAAACAATCCTTAAAAACACTGCAAAGGTTTCACTTTGACGTAATTGAAAACAGAGCCCTGGGGTAAATTTGAAAGAGACTTGTGGCTTTTAGTCCATTTCTGTGTACTCTCAGGTCATTTATATTCTAGTATACATCTACAAGTTAATTTCAGCAAATATGTTTTTATAATATACAGTTCTTATCTTTAGAACCAGAAATACTGATGACTCATCCTGCACTGCTGTATTCAAATTTATGTCTAATAAAATGCTCTCTGAAATGAGAGTGTCCCTCGAGCCTATATCAGCAAGTTCTGACTAGAATTAGTAAGTGAGATTGTACACAGTTGTGATGTAAATTAAAAAAATGTATAAATAAATGAATAAAGAAGACAAGCACTTTGAGATACATTACCCCACATTTCTGTATGAATAGGAAATTTGTCAACACAGGGCAGAAAAAGCTTGTCAAGCTAATTTGGAGTCTCTAACATTTTTAAATTAATTACTGTAAATGTTTAATTGAGTTAATTATCCCATAGCCAGGTAAATGACACATCAGTAAACACTGGAGAAATACTTTCTTAATAACAATTCTAAATCCTCACAAACTGCCAAAACTAAGTCTAAAATGCAAATGAAATAGCCAAATAACGAAACTTTCACCATCAGTATTGCTTTTTGTTAAAAAATGCATTTTTAATGGTTTGTGGCCTGACAAATCAACACTGAGGTACACAACACTACACCATAATGCATTTCTATCCCTCACAGGCTAGTTTTTGTTCACATAAAATAAGTGTGCCTTCTACTCTAACTAAGAGCCATAACAGAATGTTTGTAAAGAGGTATACAGGAATTGGGCTAGACCTCAGCATGAATACAGCAAAATATTGCAGACAACAAAATACTGGCTATGAGCTCACATACTTAAGCCTTAACAAACTCCACTAGGCTTTTCTGTGTGTTTATAGCAACATAAGGTGGAAAGCTACAGTGATTATATTAGATGGACTTGTACAACTACCCGACAGAAGCACATGAAGTGCTGTGAGGCCAATGCAAATCGTCCATTTATGTCAGGGATGGGCAGCTCCAGTCCTAGAGGGCCACTGTCCTGGAGAGTTTAGCTCCATCCCCAATCAAACATACTTAAAAGTCTAGATGATTGATTGAAAAGTACAGGAAGGTGTGTTTGATTAGGATATATCCACACACATAAGCGACTTATGGCAATGATGACAATTAACTAAACTAGTTTTTAACATTCAAGAAAACCCAAGTGGTGCTGGCCTACGCAAAACCCACAAAACCACACTCTCAGTGGTTAAAGCATTGCTTTAAGGTTGCCAAGTCTTTTTCAAGTCAGATTTTATTGTCTGGCAGGCAAAAATTGTCAGATCACTCAGGAAAGTAACAGCACACTCCTCGGGATGCATTGTTAGAGATATCATTCATGCTCATAGCACAAACAGTGAAGACTGAGTTACTCACTGAATTTACTATAATACTTAGGCTCAGAGGTTTGTTCAAATCCCTACCCTTACATACAAGGCATTTTCAGGATTTTGTAACTCAAATTTAAGACTTTATGACCTTTTTTAAGACCTGAACAGATAAAATGAATACCTTATGAGTGGGATAGGCGACAGGGCAATGTCTATGGCAGGAATGTCCAAACTTGGTCCTGGACGACCACTGTCCTGTAGAGTTTAGCTCCAACCAGCTCCAAAACACCTGCCTGGAAGTTTCTAGTATGCCTAGTTAGATCTTTATTAGCTAGTTTAGGTTTGCTTATTTGGGGTTGGAGCTAAACTCAGCAGGACAATGGCCCTCCAGGACCGAGTTTGGACATTCCTGGTGCAAAATGAATGTAAAAAGCATGATTTACAGTTCAAATACAGGTTTTTACAAAACAAAAAGTTTTATAAAATGATTCATTTCAATCAGCTTTTAAACTATTTTTAAGAAAACGGACTGGTCAAAAGTATCACTTATTAATTTAAACAGTTATCAATCAATTATTATTATATTAATTAAATAACAAATATATTTTACTGTATTAATTGCTCTTGTAAGTCTTTTTGTGGATCCACCAGTTCACATTTACAATGTGGATGTTTGTAGCAAAAAAAAAAAAAAACATGGTTCGATTTTTCACATTGGTCTGAACAAAAACAACAGACAGGCTTTTGAAATTGAAAATTCATTCTCTGCCAGCAGGTATATAGTGGTTTCCTTGTTAACAGCAGAACACCTGAAATGTGCAGCACTCATATTTGTTTAATAAAATCATATCCTTTTGAAGTTCATCACATTACGCCATATCACAATTCTTATCTTTTCATTCTTATCTTTTCATCAAATTTAAGACTTTCTTGTACCATTTACAACTTTTCATAGCCTTAAATTTAATACAAATACAAAGTTCTGGCATGAAACTCTAGATGGCGAAGTCCAATAGTTCTAACTCAATCTGACAATGACATCATTATCATATGGCACAGCTGATTGGTTCTCATTTAAATATATGACTATTGCTTGCTGTAGCAGTCGCAGCATGCTTTAGAAACCCTCCACCTTCCCCAGCTCCACCTGTATAGATTTGCTACGAGGTGATCCATGTATGCTATATGGTTTTTTTTTCATGTATGTTATATGTGCAGCAGCAGTATTTCTTACATGCTCACAGCAGCATGTTGTGGATGTATTGGCAGTAGCAAGTCTCAGTATTTGCTCTGCCGCAGCAGCGTAGCAGATCTATTCCACCAAGACCAAATATATTAACATTGCCATGTACATTTCCATGCCAATTCCTCCAAAAGTTGTCATGACAGAACTAAGTTTAAGAATTTGTAAGGACCCGTTGAAACTAATAGTAATAGTGATGCTTGACTTGGCAAACACTCATAATAAATGTTAACGAGGCCTTATACTTCAATCCCTCCGATGACTTCCATTTGACCATCATTTTCAGCTTTCCATCTCTTATGCATTCTCAATTTTTGTTCCTTAGGTGTCTGAAAGGGGTGACCTCAGGGTAGAGAGTTTGAGAGCATCAAGCTTTACACCCTCTCCTCTCAAATTCAAATCAATTCCTCCTCTCTTCCCACTTCGCTCTCAGTTCTAATTGGTATTTCTCACACTGTGTCACATTCAAGCAAAAAAATGAATTTGCGCATTGATTATCACAAGGCCTGAAATCGACCTTTCTTCAGGCACCAAAGGCGTCGTATTTAATGGTTATATATTTATTTGGAGGCTAGAGGCCCTTCCTGCATTCAGTCCGGATCGATCACCTTGCCTTTCCTCAATCTGACTTCCCCAAGGGAACGCCGAGAAATTACGCAGCGAGCCATTGGTTTTACTTGGCAAAGGCTGTAGGCATGAGTCACACCGTGGCAGGGAATTCACCCAGGTCCTTACGGACTGTCATCCTCCATGCCGAAAATAAAGAGAAGGAACAGGTCGGACAGATACATCCACCGAAGCGCTCCACGTACGCTCTTTCAGACAGCAGAGGCAGAGTCTTTCTCTTTATGCATGCAGCAGGCACAGGACCAGGGGGATGTTAAGCACAGATGTGTCATTTCTACAGGAACGATCCAGCCTTGTTGGGGGCAACGGGAAAACAGGTTATCATGCTTCCAGCTCATTAAAGATTCACTCAAGTACATCACACATTGATCAGCATTGCAATTGATTGGGCTTTTTAGGAATTTTGATAGTGAGCAAGAGAAAACATCATTTGCACAAATACAAATGTGCAAATCATTTTAAAAATAGGCATTTCCTACTTCCTCTGTATCCATAGTAATTCATTGGCAATGAATGACTGAATACTGAATGCTGGAATAAGGTGCATTTGATATGCAGAATCACAGCGACTTTGCCATCATGCCAGGCCAGATGGACAGCCTTGCATGTAATCAGCTGGCAAATCCACTTGTCTTCTTCTTTTCTTGAGAGCGTAGCCACCGAATAACGGCGACAGACTAGCACAGCACATGCTTGCTTGCCTCAGTGCATCAATCCACATGACTAAAACCATGTGGTTCAATAACGATCCTCAATTTAACCTTCTTTTCCAGGGGAAAAATACTTCTAAACTTCACATTCTATAGCCCCCATTTCCAATTAATTTTCTAATCTTCATTGTTGCTCCTAATTTCTCCTTGTTAATTAATTTGCCAGTCTCGGTTTCTTTTAACACCTTTCGAATAATTCCTTGCTCTAGTAATATTTTTATTCCGTGTTCCGTTCCATCAATATCTGACTTTCCTCTTGTTCTTGGGCAAAAAAAAAATGCTCAAAGACTGAAATAGATTTTATCTACCTGCACAAATTAAGTCCCTTGGCATGAGGACTGACTTGGGGAGCCAGGGTTTGAATTCATTACATTTTTTTAACATCCAAGTAAGACATTCGAGGGTATAAGAATACACATACGTCCTTTTCTGACATTACATATGTTAAATCAAAGTTACATCATCCAAACCAGCAAATCGCAGTATTCAACGACAAAAGTAATCATTAGATGTCATAAAACCACAAATATCCACATATTCGGAAGTGACATGAAAACACAATAACCGCACCACAATTTCCTTATTAATTTGTGATTGATTATGGTGGCATTTTATGTGGTACCCTTGGGACAGCTAGAGTACATCAATGCTCTACATGGTGACTTTCAGTCTGGGACGTTCACAGCACTAAAGACTCAATTTGGAGAGACATGTGACAACAGCTAAATAGTTAATGAAGTAAAACTGATGAAATGGAAGGCATGCAGGAGTCTTGAGATGTGCTTTTAAAACTGAATCATTTTAACTCAACACAGTGTCTTCAATATGCAACACCACTGGTGTAGGAAACTAAGCGTGCGTTTGACGCAAATCTACATTGACCAACAATATAAAAATAGCTCAGGCAGAACTTGCTCTTTTGCCCAAAGTCCCACTGCAGCTGATTTATCTGTCCAGAACTCAAGCAGTCAAAATTACCAAAATGCACATCCCTAAAAGCACTTGTGTACTCTTGCCTGAACTATACTGAATGTATTCTTGACCTGTGTCTGATGTTATTGTAACCAAACAGGTGTCTCTGAAGAATGTTAAAGCGTTCAAATGATTCAGGAAACTTACTAAGCAAAGCCACAGTTAGAATAACACAAGTGCTCATATGCATTGCTTACCAGAGCGGACATTTTTAGTTGTCAGCAACTGTACTCTGCATGTGACCTTGTTTTTCGGTGTGAGTTTTGTCTGTTTTTTCATTAATGGGATATATGTGACTGTAATGAGCTGCAGGAGGAAGCCTCCTGCTCGGCTGGTCATTGATCACTCCACCCAATGCCTCCATTTCCCAGGAAAGCCATTTGTCAAGATGATAATTTGCTCTGTAGCACAGAAGATTGTGCACTAAATATAAAAACTTTCCTAGTCTTTCCCACTGGTTTTCCCACCCCCTAGTCCTGTTTCATCTAGTAGAAAAGCAGAATACATTTAGTCTCGTCTAATACAAAAGAAACAATCCATAATGCTAGTATCATCGCAGTGTCACCTCTGTAATTTGATTTTATGCTTTAAAAAAGAAAAGAAATCAAAGCTTTATGTCTGGAATCGTACCACCGTTACAGAAAAACATGAGAGCACTGTGGTTACTCAAATGCATCAACTGCCAACAGTGTCTGTGTTAGTGGGAGTATTTTAACACTTCCAACTACCTCAGAATGTTTGCGTCAATCATTTTCAAGTGAATAATCAAAATGTAAAAAATTAAAATTAGCACATTTATTTAGCACAATGGTGCTCAACAGTTCTATGTTCTCCCAGCACCTCCATTTTTTTTTTTGTATTTCCTTTATTTACACACATGATTTAGATCAGCAGCTTGTTAGCAGCATGATCTGAACTTGGTCTGTCAGATAAGGGAGACATACAAAATGTGCAGAACCTCTGATTTAGCAGACGCTTTTATCCAAAGCGACTTACAAATGAGAAATACAACAAAGCGATTCATCATAAGTAGGCAGTATCATGAGAAGTGCTGTAATACAAAGTTACAAGATTGTTCAGAGGAGCACAGGTTAGAATATACAATATCAGGCTAGAATATAGATCAAAGTAAGATATATTGAAGTTCAAGGCAGGTTCTTGGAGAAAAGGAATCTTCAGATTTTATTTACTCAATTTGGGCCCTAATTTTCAATGATACCAGGTACTACACGGTGTACCTTGTGCTGTCCCACAACCAAAAAACACATTAAAAAACATTTAAGGATTCAAGTTTTAGATGTTAACTTCTATTATTTATTGAAACCCACAATAATATTTAAATTATGAGTAAGCTTAATATATATATAAAATAATCATTTATTGGGTAGTTTCAATTAGGAGGTGGCTGTCCCATACCCTAACCCATAAATATCAACTTATGAAAATAATATTGAAATATTTTTTACATTTTATTCCATTCTTGTTTAAAAAGGAAAAAAAGAGATATTTCTTTTATATGTTCTTTGTAAATCAAGACACTTCATGTAAAAAGAAAAGTGTCCCACATTTTCATGTCAATACCGAAACAGTGTATGTTTTAGTCCTCTGACTGAGACTGATTTTAACTACACCCCTACATTTATGATCAGAAAATATTTACTCTCTCTCTGTCATAGCTAGTTCTTATCGTAAGTAAATGTGTTCAAAAGTTTGAAAATCTCTGTGTAACTTTAAGGAATGTCACTACCAAACACTTTTTTTTGGCAATTAAGCATACTTTTTGGGCGTTATTCCATCAAATTTAGTTTTTATATGTGTACAACTGTTCAGAACTG
This sequence comes from Garra rufa, assembly GCF_049309525.1. Lineage (NCBI taxonomy): Eukaryota > Metazoa > Chordata > Actinopteri > Cypriniformes > Cyprinidae > Garra > Garra rufa. The sequence goes on from NC_133377.1 coordinate 33,206,943, forward strand.
GGCTAGGTAACCATGTGCCGATCTGCATCTGTGAGCTAGGCTCAAAAGTTTCTAAAATTGTCACTAAAGCAGCCACGACTGAAACATTTTATGAAGTTTTCAGTTTTTTCATAAAATTTAGTTTTTATGTGTGTACATCTGTTTAGAACTGTGTTGATTAGCATCTTTGAGCTGGGCTCAAACATATCTAAAATTATCACTAAAACAGTCAAGACCGAAACATGTCACAATTGTTTCGGTAGTGACAAGGGAACTTCAAATCCTTTATTTGCAGGAAATAAACAAAATGTTTGTACAGTTATGCAAATTTACTTTACTATGTTTTAGTAGCACGGGTATATTTATAGCAATAGCCAAAAATGTATTGCATGGGTCAAAATTATCGATTTATCTTTTATGCCAAAAATCATTAGGATAAACAGTAAAGTAAAGATCCTGTTCCATGAAAATATTTTATAAATTTCCTATCATAAATATTTTTCGCAATATTTTGATTTTTTTCACCCTCAGATTCCAGATTTTCAAATAGTTGTATTTTGACCAAATATTGCCCTATCCTAACAAACCATACACCAATGGAAAGCGTATTTATCCAGCTTTCAGATGATGTATCACTCTCAATTTTTAAACATTGACCCATCTGACTAGTTTTGTGGTTCAGGGTCACAAATATTTTAATTGTTGATGTATTCAAATCATATTCCCTTTTAAGCAACTGGTGTCAAGGTGATTTTTAATGTATGATGTTTCTCAAGTTTACACAGGCGTAGTTTATCACTGAAAACAGTTTTGACCAGAAACCAGAAAATATGCAAATATTTCAGTTTCAACATTAACTATTTTGCTTTGAAATGTGTGCTGTATAAAAAAGCACTTCAATTTTCAGGGCCACCGGGTTAAACTTTTGTTAGATTTTGTGTTAGAAAATAATTTTACTTTGCTTTTCTTTTCTTTGCTCAACCTTCAGTAAATCAGGACCTTAGCTGGTTTGGCTGAAGCAATCAAGTCATCAAGTCTCAAAGCTACTTCAGGGGTAAACAATTACAGGAACAAAAATTGAATTCAGCAGCACACCACAGGTGAGTATAAATTCTCTACAAGCAAGATTCAAATTCATTTGACCCAGCTCTTAAAGGTCGCAATGCATTTCAGCCTATATGTTCATTCCTTCAGACCACATTTACATTTCATTCTATCTTTCTTTTAAGGTAAATCTCCCCTTACATAAGCCCTTCACTGTTGCCTAGAGCTCTGAGAACAGGGCTCTCTTTTGTTATCATCATGTTGACAGAGGCTGACCAATTAAAGGGCCCTGCTCTGATACTGGGCCGTGACACCAACCTGGTGCGGGGTGTAAGAGGCCACGGCGCCACAGGAAATGTACCCTACGGCCACCTTGCTCCGCTACACATGTTCCACATCAAACTTCGCTAATTAGCAGAGAATCTGGGAGCAGCATTGATGTGTGAGTGTGTGTGTAAAAAGGTGGCTTTTTCCTGTCACATTTGTGCATGAATGTTCTTCTCATTCTGCTTACAAGTCAGTTGATCCGCATAAAGTACATTAGTATGCACACTTGTTTGCGAGGGACTTTGCGTGTGCGTTGGACAGAACGCAACTAAATGACTTTGTGTGTGAGTGTGTGTTCCATTAGCTGGGACAGCTGTAATGAGCTTGGGTTGCAGTGCCAGTGCCAGCAGAAGCTGAGAGCATTGCCTCCTAATGGGGCCATGCAGATGCAATCAAAGCCCAGCCGTGTGCTACTGACTCATCCTCGCCATCCGAATCAACACCCCGTACGTGTTCGTTCTGGTTGTTTATACATATCTCAAGCACTCCATGCGAATTTCTGTCGTATTACACCGGGAGTCGCGTTCTTTCTGACTTCTTCAGATTTGGCATTTTCCCCAGACACATCATCTCACATGATTGATGATCCTCTATTCACTTGACTTTACAGTGAGATTTCAAACAGACTCCGTGAGCAAGGTTTTCTCACAGCATCCATGAAAGTGCTTTTATCAGTCGGTGCTTTTATCTGTGAGCATCGGGATGCGAGCCCGGTTATGGTAGCCCACATAAAGCGTTCCACCGCTAACTCGTCTACCTCTGCCGGACCAAGAGTTAGGCTCCAGGATTGAGCAAAGGGAGGGTCTCACCTAGAACTGTGACAACCCACTGGGCCATAAACACTCTCATGCCCTTGAGGGGCTCATGGGAGCTGGTTGGTTGGGAGATTGTTGCTCCAGTTTGTACCATGCCTGCATGCGCTTCTGAGTAGTGTGTGGCCCGAAGCTTTAAGCCTCACAGGACTGATCTGGGATCAGTATTCATGCCGTAAGGCCTCAGAGAGTTCCTCGGCTACCTGCAATCTGGGTCAGTTTACGCATTATTTTACAGATCTTCTCCCAGTGTGGGAGTAGAAATAGACTCTGTACTAACAGAGACATGCAGGTACAAACACCCTGACACTGAGTTCTGAACAAGCACAACTCTTAGAAACATTCATATGCAACAATAACAGCAAATAACTAGTTCTCACAAACATTACTATTTAAAAAAAAAAAAAGTTCACCTGCCAAGACTCAAAGGCCACATTTCAAGTGTCAGTAGTGGCAACAGCACTTAAAAACAGAAGTGAACGTGTGTATGAACAACTCCTGTAATTGCCAAACACATGTTTAGCGATTTTAACCAAATAAACATCAACAAAGGTGTTATGTTTTGTTTATTTTCAATGCTTTTCACTATGCTTTTCAGTTATAGTTTTTTTTTTATGTATATGCTTGTTTGTCCTTTGATATGGACCTTTATATATATACCATATACCTGAAATAAAGTGTCTCTTTAAAGAGATAGTTCACCCAAAAATGAAAATTTGCCTATTATTTACTCTTAAAACATCCTTGGTGTATATGAGTTCTTTCTTTCAGAAAAATGCAATCGGAGTTATATTAAAAATTGTTCTTGTGCTGTGCGGGTGTTTTTCTTCAACAGTCCAAAACAAGTCCAATAAAGTGCATACATCCATAATAAAAAAGTGCCTCACATGGCTCCAGGGGGTGAAAAAAGGCCTCCTGTAGCAAATCAATGCATTTTGTAAGAAAAATATTCATATTTGTTGGTGCAGATATCCTTGTGGGCAGCACGCCGACATACAGCGTCGTTGCGCTCCGGGCGTCCCGTGTTCGTATCTAGACTCGAGGACCATTCCCGATCCCACCCATATTTCTCTGCCACTTCGCTTCCTGTCTTATCTGATCTATCCTATCATACTAAAGGCAAAAATGCCAAAAAATAAATCTTAAAAAAAAGAAAGAAAAATATCCATATTTAAAATGTAATATTCAATTCTCTCCATCTTGCACTAACTGTTGTACATGGAAGCAGTTCCGGGTGGATGACCCGTGGGGTCAGCATTGCACATGCACCGTTAAGTCCCAAGAAAACCAATGTTTGTTTACAGGCGCAAAGGAAGAAAAGTTTCCTTACATCAGCAAAAGAAAACCAGTTCTCCTTACGCTACACGTCCGCGTTTGTCATTTCTGAGCGGCGCATGCGCAATGTCAACATCCTACGTCATCCACCCGGAAATGCTTCTCTGTACAACAGTTAGCTCAAGCTTGATTAAAGTGATTATTAAGTTTTAAAGATGGATATTTTTCTTACAAAATCGCATCTATTCACTACAGGAGGCCTTCATTCACCCCCCAGAGCTGTGTGAAGCAAGTTTTAATATTATTTACTTTGTTGAAGAGAAACACCCACTCACCGCCATTATAAAGCTTGGAAGAGCCAGAACCATTTTTAATATAACGCCGATTGCATTCATCTGAAAGAAGGAAGTCATATATACCTAGGATGCCTTGAGGGTGAGTAAACCATGGGATAATTTTCATTTTTGGGTGAACTAACTCTTAAAATGTATATTTAAAAGCGATCCAGTTCATGGAATTGTAAAATTGGCAGATACAATTTTACGTAAAGATACGTTTTTTTTTTTCTAGCAAGACCTGGCAACCCTGTGATTTTCTTGCAAGAGTTGAAGACACATCTCTGATATGTGTTTAACCCTTAAATGCATGAATGTTTTGCCAATTATTATTAAATACAGGACTTTAGCACTCCGGACGGATCCCTAACTTCTGCATTAGCAAAAAACTCTCTTGATATTTTAAGCAGAACAAAATACAGCAGAACAAAATAAATCAGATTTCATTACCTTTTGAAACGGGTTCAGTTTGAGCAGATGATTTTACCATCGCCATCATCCTTAGAGTGCACTTCTACAGTACATTCAGCATCTGGCTCATATTCACGATCTCAACCATATTCTTAAAACTACCGTTTTCAATGACTTCTAAGTCAATATTTTGATCGCTGACACCCTATTCACCATATCCACCATCAAATAACAGTGACATTTATATTTTATTGTGTACAGTAATTGCTCTGCAGTAAAGCCATTCAAACCAGTTCAATTTTTGGTGATGGTATTCTTTTATTTTATGCCTGCCACAATTATGAGTGAAACATCACATCAGTATTGTCCATCAAACATCGAGGAATAAAGGTGAATTGCATGTGTTGAGTCATCAGATATTTACATATTACATGTTTACATATTAAATATACTTACACTATTATACACTTGGGTCTCTAGCGACCCTACACACTTTTTACAAAAAAAAAAAAAACCCGAAAACATTTTATATTTTGTTATTTTTTACTTGTTATATTGTTTATAATGGATAGATTGAGGGATACTATGAAAGTTAATGTCAAACTTAAAAAAATTAAGGAGGAGGAGGGTAGTGAATGACCTCCTGGGTCACTATGCATTTAAGGGTTAAATACATCATTAACAACTACAGTAGGCTGCATCCAGAAACCTAGGCACCTAACTTGTTGTCTCAATGCCTTATCCGGCAATGACTTTGCAGGCAGCGTTTGTGCATGAAGGCACCACACAAAAATGATTTTGAACATGCTTCTAAGGCAGCATAACGGTTTAAATGATCTACAACAAAATAGAATGAGCTTTGGTGAGAACTAAGCGAATATTTAATTACTATAATACTGATTTCTCTCTAGAAATAACATCAAATGCAAAAAGATAGTCATATACATACATTTACACACAAACTGATCACCAAACTCAACTTTCAGACGCCATGCATCTGAATTTTTTTCCTCAGCCATCACGGAATGGAACGCATAGAATTGTGGGATATCAAAGGCAGCGAAGTATACATCTATACTGCCTTCAAAAATCGACCAGATGAAGATCTCAGAAGGCAGGAAACAAAGCTAAGATTAGATTCAAATGTGCCTTGATGCCTTCCTATAAGGGCAGCAAAATGATTAACCACAATTAATCGATTCAAAATAAAAGTTTGTGTTTGCATACTATATGTGTGTGTACTGTGTATATATATATATATATATATATATATATATATATATATATATATATATATATATATATATATATATATATACATACATACATACATACACACACACACACACACACACACACACACACACACATATACGTGTATATTAAGGGAAAATATGTTAGATTTCTATAGAATATGTGTTTACATACAAACACATACAAATATATATATACTTTTAAATATATACATATATATGTGTGCGTATTTATTCTGGCTACATTTTTTTTTTTTATAATAAAGATACAAAGAGTACACACATATAGTATGTAAACAAACTTTTATTTTGAATCGATTAATCACGATTAATTGTTATGCAGCCCTACTTCCTACCTTGAAATGTGTCCTCTGAAGGCAGCATTTTCCAGTTTTCGGATGCAGCCCTAGTTGTTCAATTCAGTTCCATCAAAACTGCATACAATTTTTGTGAAGGCTGTTGTCACTACGTGCATTTCGAGAGTTAAATCAATAGTAGAATGCAGTTTCACTCCAGTACATTTCTGAACTGTGTGTGTACAACACAGGATTAAGCACTAGCTGGATATCTCAAAGTATAGTTTGCCATTTTTCTTTCATACCTGACATACATGCTCAAACCTTTCACTGCTCTCCAACTCATATATCATGAACCAAACATAATTGAACAAAATGAATGAATTATTCTATACAGCCTACTTTTTATCTTGCCATTTAAATAGAGATAAGCAGACATCTGTAGACATCTAACCAAAACTTGCATTCAAACACAAAGGATTATTAAAGGTAATAGATAACAGCATCAACAGAATGTGACACGCAGGGAAACGTGCGACTGCTGTGCACTTTGAAGATGCTGTGGTTAAGATAATGAGGACCTGGGTATTAATGAGGCTCTCTTCTCATCTCTTCTACACACAAACACACGCACACACAAACTCTCTTACACACTTAATTGCTGCTGCAGCTGGTGCTTGTTGGGCCCATAGTTTGCTCCAGAGGCTTTTGAGTAATGCCGAAGCCATGTTTGGAGTGCAATGCTCGCTGACATTCATGCCACATATTCTGACCCTCAGTTTGAATAAGAGTAATATTTCCATACCATTTCCATCACATATAGTGATGCATATCAATTGCAAGATGAAAGAGGCAAATACAGCTAAAAAGCAACACTGGAAGCGATACAGAAAACGAGAGGAGAACGGGTAAGCAGAATATAGCCAGGAGATAAGTGGATGAGATGAATACAAATAGACATGAGTGGGGGGGGGGGGGGAGGGAGGAGCTGCTCGCCCTCCCTTTTATCAGAGGAGAGATAAATGTGATTAATCTTAAGATAATAACACTAAAGGCACAAGACTTCTCATTCATCACCACTACAGTTCATGTAATTACAGACAAAAGAAATTAAACTGAAGGAAGGCTACAGTGCAGAAACTCTTCTAGACAAGAGAACAGGGCAGCAGGGGAGAAGGAAAGAAAAAAAAAAGACCTACAACGAGATATATAAAAAAGTGAAGAAAAGCACACTGATTTTCCTCACAGATTATTTAGCTATCCAGTCAGGGCTGTCAGGTAATGTGAATTATCACCTGTCAGCACACAATCCACACAATCAAGACCTGTGACAGTAAAAGAAATAAATCAATCTGGAGGCTGAAGCAAACATGTCTCAATCAGGAGCCACTTCATCAACTTCTTCCTCGGCGCTGGAGTCGAAATGGGCAGCACGTGACCAGACAATTGTCACTTAAATCAAAACTCTCAGTTGAACCTGTCAAGAACGTGTTCGGGTTATGCATTACCCCAAAATTAAAATAAATGGATCAATTGTTTGATTAAAAATATATATTTGTCATTTTGAATAAAAAAAATAATGGTGTGAAAACGGACACATTATGTTAGAATCTGTATGAAAATGTGGTTGCTTGCTGTTAAAATAATGTAATATTACACAAAATCTCAATTGTGCTTAAATAGCTTTAATTGTCTGGTGAAGTATGACCCGGAGAGATGTATCTGTGAGATTCGCCGGTCTTTTCTCCCACGTTCTCTGCGGGTTTACCGTCTTACGGGAGCTAAATCTCCCCACATCCGCTGTAGAAAACTTGTGAACCCACTTACTGGATGTTTGAGCTGTTCCAATACACGGCGTGACGGTTGTTCCCGTGGACCGGGCGCAAGTTCGTCCAGGCGAGCGCAAGGAGGTAGAGGGAAACCGCCGCGAGAGCCATTATAATATTCCTGCGTTCACGTGCACCTGCTGTGGTCTCTTCGCCTTTCTTCGACTCTCAGTCCCCCAGTCCCACGCAAAACTAGCGGTTTTTACAACATTCCTCCGACTCAGCAAGTGGACGGACAGTCGCAAAGCGTTTATTTCGCGAAGCCGTGCCGCAGTACGGCTAGTTTGTTCAGTCAAAGAGCTTCGCGCTTTCCCGAATGCAACTCCATGGCACGGAGACGCTCATCCAAGGCATCCTGAGCAGGTCTGTTGGAATTTACTGAAACAAGTTATTGGATTATTCCTTTCTGTGACAAAATCCTCCACAAAAGAAGAAAAATAGTACAATGAACTGTCGATGGATCATGGAAGGTCGAGATTGCAAAAGGAGAGAGAAGGAGAGAGTAGCCTGCGTCGTCAGCGGCAGGTGTCTCTTTGGTTAGGTGACTGGCGTCGACTGGAGAGAAAAAAAAAAAAAAAGAAATAACCGACTCAATAAGTGTAAAAGACGATTTTGTCAGCTTACACTGCTATATATTGCGGTCAATGAACTTCTGTGAGCTTTTGTGAGATCCCCTATGCCTTAACTGTGGTTTTTGTCCAGACGCACGCACGATGTCAAACAGTAACAGGAAAAGTAAGGCAATCATAGGCGTCCTCACTGACACTCGTTTTCTGCTCCCGCCACAGTATATGATTGACGGGTTGCGGTTGCCCGACTAGTGGCCACGCCCCCACCGCCCACTCACTTAATAAGACATGTTTATATTTAATAAACCTAAATACATGTGGCTTGTTTAACTGTTTAGTAGAGCTGTTTTGAGCTTTTCTTTATATTCAGAGTTTGGATTTGATATGTGGGTCAATGACAAATGATGATAAAAAGGATGAATCTTTTAAAAATCTAGTTTAAAGTGTGCCATTTTTTAAGAAATGCATTATTTGTTTCCATGATTTAATACAGTATTTACCTTTTTTTATTACAAATAGTGTACTTGATTTGGCTACATCACAGTTTGATTTGGCTGACTAAAGTTTTTTTTTTTTAAATATAATTTCAACCTTTCAATAAAACATTTATTTTAAGTCATATTAGACTCCAGGTAATCTTGGGTTGTCTTGTTTCACATTGCACTTACTTAACCCAGGGTTAACAATTAATCCTGGGTATTCATAATATAATATTTTTTGATAACAACAACCATGCTTGGATAAATACAGTGTGGAAAGCCCTAGACAGACTTCCAAGTCACTGTACTGTAACATCATCTAACAACAAATTCGTATAAATTTGTATTCGCTGCTGTGTTCTGAGTCCAAGACAATTTCTCCAACAAGGACAATAAAGAATAACCAAACCAAACATGTTCTCAATGAAATGTCATTTTGAAATTTTCTTGTGGAATCCAGGGTAAAATATAAAAAATGTGAAAAGCCCTTCTACTTCCTTAGGAGGTACCTTAAACACTACTTGTGTCCCATATATGAACTTAAATTACACACTATGTACTCTACTGTGTAGTGTATGATATTTAGTGCAGGTAGCTTGAGATCCAGCATTTAAGTCTGATAGCCTGTCCAACTCTGCCACATTATTATATGTGACCGTTAAGTGCTTGAAGTGTCCAACGTTGCACACTTTTTTCCCAGTGCATCATCAAAGTATTTGAAGTGAACTTTTTCACTGTTTATACTACAAAATGGCATAGAATAGTGCATAAGTACGCATGGATTGGGCTACACCTACAATACTTGGAATCATATTTTATGGAACAGTTTTTATGGAACAATTTACTTTTTTATTCTCATTTAGGCTGTATTTATTTGATGAAAAATACAGTAAACAATAACACTGCTGAATTATTATTGCTGAATTTCTAGCAACCATTAATCGTCCTCACATGTCACATGATTCTTTCACAATAATTTTCATATGTGAATTTTCTGCTCAAGAAACATTTCTTATTATTATCATTGTTGAAAACAGTTCTACTGCCTAATATTTTAACTATGATACACTACCATTCACTTTGGGGTGAAAGAGATACAAAAAATACTTTTTACAAGGACACATTAAATTGATCAAAGGTGACAACAAAGACATTTAAATTCCTACAACAGATTTCTGTTTCAAATAAATGAAACTGAACTTTCTGTTCATCAAAGAATCCTGAAAAAATATTTTCACAAAAGTATTAAGCAGCAAAATCTGTTTTTAAAATGACCATTATTAATAATTAAATGCTAGTAATAACTGATAACTGAGTACTAAATCAGCATAATATAATTATTTCACAAGAAAAAAAATATTTTAAAATGTGTTGAAAAAAAAAAATAAAAAATTTTACTGTCAAAGATGAAAAGGGGTTTATCCATAAAAGCAATAAGTGTAATACTGCTTAAAATTGTTGTTGTTTTTCAAAAAAAAAAAAAATAAAATAAATAAATAAATAATAATAATAAAAAAATTCAATTGCATTTTTTTTTAAACCAAAACTAAATATCATTAATTTTTTCCTTAATTTACAGAGGATATCCACTAAAATGTCATTCAGTGTAACAATCTTGTTAGGCATATTTACAACAAAAATCAATTTATGATATATTAAAAGACAAATGACTTTCACCCCAAATACTAATTAGTTGTAATTCTACATTTTTAAAATTTGCCACCATCCTAGGTTTTGCCCATTTGTCAGTTAGATTTTTTTATTCATTTAAAACACAATAACATTTAATATACTCTCTTATTATTTTATATAATTTAATATGCACAAGTCAAAATAAGTATGTTGCTTGAATTAAAAAAATATATATATTGTGTTACACTGAATGCCATAAAAGAAGTAGAAGTCGAATAAAAAAAATAAAAAAATGAAGAAGCAGAAACCATAGAAGAAGTCGAAGTCGAAGAAAAAGTCAATGAAGCAGAAGCCATAGAAGAATTAGAAAAAGTAGAAGAAGCAGAAGCCATAGAAGAAGTCGATGAAGTAGATGTCGAAGAGGAAAAAAAAGTCGAAGAAGCAAAGACCAGAGAGTGTAACAGTTGTGTAAATATTTTCATACTACTGTACTTTCTATCAAAGTTATCTGACAATATCAGACATTAAATAAGAAATGTTGAAGCTGTCTGAATAAATTTTGGTTTGACTGTTAGTCTTTTACTTACTAGGTAGCAAAGACATTTATAGATGCTCATGTGTTTAATATAGATTTAGACTTCACCAAAAGTTACTGCCATCAGAAATCGAATTTCTGTGCTCTTAATGCAGTGTCTTTAAACCTGTAGGTTTGTACGTTTAAAAACGAACCAATGGTGTATGACTAATTGGTCTATCCTCTTTCTCTCGTCTCGTATGTTGGGGCCTATTGTCATTCTCAGCATCACTCTTCCCCTCTCTGCCTTTCTTTCTTTCCTGTGTTCTCCCTCTTTCAATCCCTGCTCCCCTTCTCTGTTGTTTTTGTCAGGGATGCTGCCTCTCTTGTGTCCCCTCCAGGCATGTTGCTGTGGTGACAGCAATAAAGGGGATGAGAGAGAGGGAGAACTATCACTTCTTTAACTCGCTGTATCTACCGCCCTTGCACTTGTCTGTGCATACTATGCCATGTCAATTGCCTCTGTTGTCAATCAAATTCTTTTTTCTCCCTCCAGAGTCCATTTCTCATCCAGTATTAAACTGTTTCACTTGGTGTAGTCCGTATCTTTGTATCTCTAGACCCTCACGTTATCGTCTTGTCCCAATATCAAAGTTTGTCTCAAACACTGTGTGTTTGAGGAACGAACGTCCTCTCTGAGTCTGACCCTTCAAACGGTTCTGTATCTATTGATAAAAAGTAAGTTGTTCAGGATTATGTTGGTCATGTTTACATGTCTTTTATGTGTCTTCTGTAATCAGATACGTTTGGCTGGGGTTTTGAGTGATGGCGAGGTGCTGATGTGCACATTGTGGCTGCGACGTTGCTAGGCAGCGGCAGACATTAGTAAAACTAGGCTGTTTCTGTTTGCTTTCGCGTGTTGGTTGTGATTAATTCATGAGTAGCCCTGCTATGGGCACATTGATTATCCAGATAATCCATTATCCTCAATGTGACTAGCTGCAGTCATGTATCCTTGTTTGGTGTTTAATTGCTTTTCCCAAGGTTTTTATTCACGGGGCATGTGAGATCACACGGAGACGGGTGCGTCTGTTCTCTGTTCTCCTCCCCCTCCGTCACCCGTCCCTCATCCATCTCGTTTTCTGTGTCAACTAATTCATTCTTCCTCCCATATTCTCCCCGTCTGCTGTCACACCATTTATCTGAACGTTTCAATCTCGGTCACTATTTTATTTGCGTCTTCTTATTATTGCAATGATTTATTTATTGTTACAATCTCAAGTTTGTATATGCAACAGACTCAAATGCACAGAAGCTAAATGACTTTTAGTCACTGCAAGAGATGTTGCTTAAATAGCAGTTTATTCTTTTGTTTGCTGGTTAACAAGCCTGTTAAGAGCAGTTATATTTGCACATACAAGGCAAAGAACATCACCTTCTTGCTTACATATCCTTGACAGTAGGTTAAATATAATAAGCATTTTTCCTTAAACGTCTGTTGATGTTATCATCTAATGATAATGAAAATTGCAGAGCTCCTTTGTATGGAAGCCTTTTTCCACCACTCAATTAGGAAAAATGGAAATTGCAACTTTTTATCTCTGAGTTCTGATTTTTTTTTTTTTTTTCAGAATTGCATGATATAAACTCACAATCGCAAGTTATAAAAACAAAATTGCAAGACAACATGATACTCACAATTGTCTCATAATTCTGACTTTATAACATGCAGTTGTGAGTTATTAAGTCAGAATTGTGAGATATAAAAGTGCAATTCTGAGAAAATATCTGTCTTTCTTCTGCCTCAAAATTGGACTTGACTTGACTTGGACTTGGACTTAACTTAACTCGCAATTGACTCTTCACAAAAACCCACTCTCCTTAGATGCTGATGTCAGTACACACAATTTTTCATTTTAGATCGCCCAAAATTAATCTACTTGTCTTGTCTGATTTGTTTGTCAGACAAAATAATGGATTTGGCGTTATGATTGGTCAGATCACCTGTCAATCAAGCTGTTTGAAGGGTCAGTAGCGAGTTTATATCTAACAATTTGAAGAAAAAAGTCAGAATTGTGAGATATAAACTTACATTTAGAACATAGAAAAATACTGGAGCTATTAATAAACCTTCTCTAAAATGTGTTCTGATTGGTCCATTGTTCTGTCAGTCACTCAGGAAAACTCTAAAGGTGGATGACCCAATAATCTTAAAAACAAATAAATAAATAAATGGAGAAATGTATCATTACATCACTTGCTCACCACTGGATCTTCTGCAGTGAATGGGTGCCATCAGAATGAGAGTCCAAACAGCTGATATAAATATATCACGTTAACTCATAATTAGTCAACACAACTCATGTCTATCAAGTAACGAAGTGAAAAGGTGTGCATTTGCAAGAAACAAATCCATCATTAAGCTGTTTTAAAGTAAAGGGTTAGTTCACCCAAAAATGAAAATTAGCCCATTATTTACTCACCATCCAGGCATCCTGGGTGTATATGACTTCCTTCATGGGCAGGGGTTTCTCTTCAACAGTCCGAAACAAGTCCAATGAAGTGCATCCATCCATAATTAAAAAGTTCCCCAAACGGCTCCGGAGGCTTAATAAAGGCCTCCTGTAGCGAATTGTTGTGTTTGTGTAAAGAAAAATATCCATATTTAAAACATAATACTCACTTTAATCTAGCTTGCGCCAACTGGTTGTACACGGAAGCCGCTCCTGGCTCAGAAGTGACAAACGTGGACACGCAGTGAAGAGACCAAAACAAAAAAATGGTCACAAATCGAGGATTTGTAAAGAAAAATGACAGACGATTTCAATATAAGCCAAGAGAAGACTGGTTTTCCTTTGCTTCCTTTGCTCCTGTAAACAAACACTGGTTTTGCGAGACTCACTGGCACATACGCAACGTCAACGTCATCTGTCCGGAACGGCTTCAGTGTATAACCAGTTGGTGCAAGTTAAATTAAAGTGATTACTTTTTAGATATGAATATTTTTTTTACACAAACAAATTGATTCACTACAGGAGGCCATGCCATTTTAAAACTTGGAATTGCCAGGAAAATTTTGTAATGCAACTCAGATTGCATTTGTCTATAAAGAAGGAAGTCATAATAAAGCTTCCTCTAGTAAAAAAAAATCAAGGTGGGACTACTTTTTCGCTAGATAAAGCAATATTGTAGTTAGAAGCAACAGTTGTTTGCTAGCGGAGTTTTATTGTTTGGACTTCATTCACTGCAGAGAATCCACTTGTGAGCAAGTGATGTAATGCTAAATTTATCTAAATCCAACATCATCTACATCTGGAATGGCCTACATTTTAAGTAAATTGTCATTTTTGGGTGAACTGTTACTTTAAGCTGCAATCAAAAATAAATAATTGCTGGTCTTCAATGTCAGTAACTTTAATGCATTTATGCCAAATGATTAAAGTTACTGACATCTAATTTATTTCAACATATTTGGAGAGCCCTGTATGTCTAGACATTAAGTTTTCAATCTGTGAATTCTGCAGTCTGAACAGACAGCAAGACAGCAAGTGTGTCTTCATACACTGTGAGCTAGTTTAGAGAGCTGTCCATGGTCCTGAAGTTTTCCTTATTTTCCATGGTGCTGAACTTTGTGTTGGCCTTTGAAGGATGCTGTTTAGGAGAAACTAAGATAGCTATTCGGTGCAGCTGAAATACTAAAGGGTGTTTTTCTCTTCTTCACTCTATCATGTTCAGGGTTACATAAGTGTATTAAACTGAACTGACAGTGCCACCTCGCCATCTACGTTCCATTCCGTCCACCCTTTCTCTTTTTCTACTGTCCATTATTTCAACAGCTTTCTCACCCAGGCAGCCTGATACGAATTAGCAAGTGTCTGGGTGCATGAGTGTGCATATCTAAGCATGCAAATGCATAAGTATGTGTACTTTTAAGTGAGTCAGGCAGGCCTGAACTCCAGGTGGGCCTCTACTGTTTGTACCCTTGAGCAGCTACTTAACCTGATTCGCTCCAGTGCCTCCCCAGCTGTACTAATGGCTAATGTGATTGTGGAAACAGAGGCCTTGGATAAAGGCATCTGCCAGGCAAATCGCTAGCAATATTGTGCAGTGTCACGACTTAAAGACTGATTTAGAGCGTGGAGCGAAGGATGAAGTAAGGAGACGGTGAAAAAGAAATATGTAGCGAGACATTAAAAATTGAATTACAAAGACGGATGACAAAGGTGAGTAAAAGGAGAGGCGAAGGAATAGACCACGTCTGTAAAAGCAAATGAGATAAAGAAGAATAAGAAAAGAAACCCAAATGAAATTCAATCTTTGGCAGGTTGCTTAGATTATTCAGTATGAGATGACTGAGGCAGTTTTGCAAAAAGCTGACTCAAAGTGGATGATGATGCAGTGCAACGGGATGTCATTTTTCAACGGTCAGAAGTGGCAGTGCATAAGATGGCAAGGCCAAGAA
This sequence comes from Garra rufa, assembly GCF_049309525.1. Taxonomy (NCBI): domain Eukaryota; kingdom Metazoa; phylum Chordata; class Actinopteri; order Cypriniformes; family Cyprinidae; genus Garra; species Garra rufa. The sequence goes on from NC_133377.1 coordinate 33,222,157, forward strand.
TAAATGCACTTTCAAAGACTTGATATTGAAGATTTTGGAGAGAGCAGAGAGCTATAAAGGTGTTTGGACTGGTGTATCCAAGGTTGTAAAGAGTTGTAAAGTATGATTTTATAGCTTTCGAAAGACTAAAGGGCAACATTGACACATAATTACAGCCTCATTTTAACTGAAGAGTTCTTAAACACTTTCAGTGAGTACTGCATCTGTATGGAGGAAATTGAGATTTATATCAGCTGAACAATATATGGACAATATTAACAATATTTGGCCAAGATACAACTATTAAAAAATCTGGAACCTGACAATGCAAAAAAAATCTAATTATTGAGAAAATTACCTTTAAAGTCAAATTAATTATTTCAATAAATAAAGTTTATAACTTAATATTATATACTTTATAACTGGTTTTGTGGTCCAGGGTCATATTTGTTTTTGTTAAATTTACAAAAAAAAAAAAAAACTTGTGATAGTTTTGAAAGCATTAGTAATATTTTAAGAAACTACAAACCACTAAACAATGTTTTGCATCATATGCTATCATTTTCCAGAATTTGGAAAATAGCTGTATATATTTTTTTTACCTTGTTACCCTTTTTTTTGTGAAAAAAAAAACCTAGAACAGTAAATAATTTAAGTTATTCAAAAATAATGTTTCAACAAATTTAAATCATTTTTTAAAAATTATATAGCACTTTTCACAACTTTCAAAGCAGAATTACATAAAAATAAAAGTAATCTCTCGAATTTTAAAAGATATAAAAGATATCTTTTAACAGCATATATAAAAATACATATATAAAGCATATATAATTGGTAAATATTTTTTAATAAGTTATTTTTTTATTTTGTGGTGAGGCCAGTGAAAATCTTGGCGGGTAAGGTAAAGCTTAGGGTAAGTGGCCAGCAGGAAAAAAAAAATAAAAAAATAAAATATATATAAATATCTTACTGTTGGCTGAGCCCTAAATACAGAACTCAGTCCATTATTATTTTCTTATGAATTTGCCTTAACTGTCCGAATTTATTACAGTATAATATTACATTTGTATTGATACCTTTATGTATTTTTTTTTATATTTATATTATTTTTTTATGCCAAAAATCATTAGTATATTAAGTAAAGATCATGTTTCATAAAGATATTTTGTAAATTTACTACCGTAAATATATCAAAACTTAATTTTTGATTAGTAATATGCATTGCTAAGAATTTAATTTGGACAACTATATAATTTCTCAATATTTTGATTTTTTTTTGCACCCTGAGATTCCAAATTTTCAAATAGTTGTATCTCGGCCTATCCTATCCTAACAAACCATGCATCAATGAAAAGCCTATTTATTTAGCTTGCAGATGATGTATTGATCTCGATTTTTGAAAATGGGCCCTTATGACTGGTTTTGTGGTCCAGCGTCACATATAGTTGGTACACACTTGATAATAGACACTAGGTAACACTTGACAGCTATAATCAGTCTGGAAGTAATTGATGATAGATATTTTGTAACACGTTTGCTGTATTTCATAGAATTCCTAAGTCCCTCAAGTAAGCAACTCTTCAAATTCGCTTTATTATGGAGCTCACATGGGGCCTTGTCTTTTCCCCAGCTTCTCTTTTAAGCCATACAGTTTCGTTGTATACAGCAAAGCAAATGCACAATCAACATTCAGGTCAATAAATGGCCACGTACCAGCCGTCTCTACTGACCAAGCAGCAACGAGCGCGATCGATTAAGGAAGTAATTAAGTAAGAATCGCGATGAATCCATGGGTGGTCATCCCTTGTTTTGTTGTTCCTGGTATGTCTTTGTCTTTCTCCTTACCTCTTTCATTATTTCGTACACTGAGTCTGCTCCTTTTGCCTGCTTTTATAAGATAAGCAGAATGGTCCTAAAGGATTTAAAGACATTTAAATCTGGCCTCGTCTCAGACACCAGCCTGGTATGACTTTGCTGAACTCGGTTCAGCGTTTAGCCTGAGATGTGTTTGAAAATGACTGATGACTCGCGCTGATTGATAAGGTCACGCTATTGTACTACAATGCACTAACGTTGATTTGTCTGCTCAGGAAGATGTGAACACTCAAAGGAAAATGTCCTCCACTGATTTCGGACCAAAAGTAGGTGTGCCAACTTGACCGGATCGCTTATTTTCAAGTGATTTTTCCTTTTGAAAGGAAATCTCCAGTGTTAAAGCTCAGAGCAGCACAATAGATGAACCTAAAGTAAACTAAAGTTAACTTCTCTGTATTTACTGCTTCTGTATGTCCTTGGGCCCTCAAAATTACTGCTGTAGAAATAAAAATAATACGATTTTAAAATCATGTACACTCTTAAAAATAAAGGTTCTTTTGATGGTTCCACAAATTTAAAATGTGACCCAGGACCACAAAACCATTCTTAAGTAGAATGGGTATATTTGTAGCAATAGCCAAACATGACATTGTACGGGTCAAAATTATCTAAATTTCTTTTATGCCAAAAATCATTAGGATATTAAGATCATGTATCATAGCAAACATACATCAATGGAAAGCTTACTTATTGAGCTTTCAGATGACATATTAATCTCAATTTAAAAAAATTGACCCTTATGGCTGGTTTTGTGGTCCAGGGTCACAAATGTTTTTTTTTTTTTTACATTAAGAAAAATATGGCTCTTTGGGGGACCAAAATGCTTCTATATCACTGCTATATCTGATTAAATTTGGCTGATTTTGGGACATTTTGAATAATTCTATGGTATTTGAACCAGCCTTATATGTAATAGTGAAGTATATGTAGTAAAAGTTATGTAATAGTGAAAAAATATTGTACTATTCAATGAGGTGTGAAGAATTTGCAGAATGCAGAATTTGAAACTCTATTATGCACACTGTAAACCCAAATGCTCTCCTTACTTTATTAATTGAGTAATCTTGACTAATCATTAAAAATAAATTAAAAACCTAAATTTGTGTAACTTGTTTACCTACAAAATATGTCAATTTAAGATTTCAAGTGTTGTCGACTCAAAATTCTAATTTATTGAAACAGCTTAATCTGGTCCTTATTTAATGTGATTGGTCATGCAAGCAGTTCTGCCTGGCAACAAGAGAACTAATGCACTGATTGGTAGAATGTTACAAAAGGCGAGTCTCTCTTTATTTTGTCTGTATAGAAAAAAAAAGAGATCTCGCCAGATCTCAGCTTCTTCACTAACCATTTTTGACTTCATTTCATACAAAAAAGAGGTTTAGATGTTAATGCTTTTCTGAAAAGTAAAAAAAAAAAATGTTAAATATATAAGCCCAAGTAAAGCAAACACTAATCTCTATCACAATGACATTAAACTTTACTAAACTTTTACTTTTCACTAAAACATTAACATCTAAACCTAAGTCTCTACAAGAACTTTTGTATGAAATCAAGTCAAACTGGTAGGTGAAGTTTTTTTTTTTTTCAGACAAAAATTAAGAGAGACACATCTTTGTAATTATCTACCAATCAGTGTATTAGTTCTCTTGTTGCCAGGCAGAAATGCTTGCACAGCCAATCACATTAAATAAAGACCAGACTGACCTGTTTTAATAAATTTGGATTTTGAGTTGACAACACTAGAAATCTTAAAATTACAATTTTTTTAGCCAAACAAGTTTCACAAACTTAGGTTTTTGATCATGGTCCTAAAACATAAAATTTTAAGTGTTTAGTCAAGATTACTCAATTATATAAGTAAAGATAACATTTGTTTTTTTTTCTATTTCTTTTTCTCAGTTTTATTTTATTTGCCCTGCTAACATTTTTACTGGCCACACCTCAATATATATATATATATTAGTAATGCATTTTTTATTTTTGCTGGAAAATGTATATTTTTCCATTACATTTTAAGTTTTTTGTTTCATGCACGCCACTCTATAAATGCAAACAAACATTTGCTGGAAAATTATGAAAAACATTACTGACTGATATGAAGTTTTCAACAGATTTTTACTGATTGCATTCATTTGTGCATTTTATGTTGTTTCAGCAGAACAAAATTACATATTTTGTAGGCAAACATGTTACACAAACGTAGGTTTTTGATTATGAGCCTAAAGCATAACATTTTAAGTAATGTTTAGTCAAGATCACTCAATTAAATAAGTAAAGACAACATTTGGGTTTACAGTGTAAAAAAAAGTATTTTTGTTTCAGTTTTATTTTATTTTTATGTTTGCTGGAAATATTTATATTTTTCATTACATTTTAAGCTTTTTGTTTAGTTTCATGCATGTCACTCCATTAATGCAAACACTTTTGCTGGAAAACAAATTGCACAAGCTTAGGTTTTTGATTATGGGCCTAAAACATAAAATTTTAAGTAATGTTTAGTCAAGATTACTCAATTATATAAGTAAAGATAACATTTGGGTTTACAGTGTATAGGGATCAATAATTTTAATACGTTTTTTTTTTTCAGTTTTATTTTATTTTTAGTAATGCATTTTTATGTTTGCTGAAAATATTTATATTTGTCATTAGATTTTAAGCTTTTTGTTTTGTTCCATGCATGTCACAACTTTTGCTGGAAAATTATGCAAAACATTACTGACTGATTTGAAGTTTTCAACACATTTGTACTGATGTTGTGCATTTATTTGTGCACTTTTAATTGTTTCAGCAGAAAACCCAAACATTTATGTTTGCAAAGGATAAAATGAATACAGAAGATCAATAACTGTAAATATTTCAGTATGAACTTTCTCACACTGGGCCCTTATTGAAATCTAATTAGACGAAATGTAACTTTTATAAGCCTTTAGTTTTTTATTTCCAATAAAATGGAAAAGTTTCAAACCTGATTTCCAATTATATCCAGTGTTTCAAAGCAATTGCACAGTGAGCTTTTGAACTCTTTAGCTTTGGCTTCAAAGCTTCAGTTGGCCTTAACCAATAGTGCTCTCTTATTGTTTGCCCTCCCTTCATATTTCACTTTGGTGGATATTTTTTGCCTTCAGTATAAATGTTATGCCAAAGGTTCAGGATAAAATAATGGTGCGGTTGACCTTTTTTCCCTGGTATGGATAGATGAAGGCAGAAGGAGAGGAGAGAAAGACTCCTCCGTTGGAGGCAGAGGTAACACAACGCATCAACAGAACCCTGAGGGAGAATAGATGAAATGTCACATGGGCGATCACAGAGAGTGTTCACTTTATGTGGAAGACGTGTTCCCTTAGACAATACTTTTTCTTTCTTTGAGTCTGAGTGATGATATTACTGTCTGAGTTTGGGTGAACTAAAAACCCCATTTATTTGCTTGGTGCGTGTGGTCATTTGGGTGTTTTTTCAAGAATTACATTCAGCTACGCCAACACATTGTGAGAAGGGCAACTCGTCCGGCCTTCCTGAAAGGAGTAGGAGAATTCAATAGGTGCTGATTGAGGTGGGCATAGCGGGTTGCCCCCTACTGACTCAATCAGTGTGGGTGTATGTGTGTGTGCTTGTATTGTATGTGAATGTTCATACTGGAGGGTCACCAGCCTCTTTTATTCTGTATACTTGTGTAACACCTCATTATAGACAAGGTATTGCAGCCGTTTGGGCCTATTGTGGTTGGAAGCCAACATGAAATGACATTCACAGTCTGTTTTACTTCTGTCAATAAGTTAGTTCAAGCATGAACTGCGAATAGGTATTACTTAGAGTTTTTAAAATATTAATGAGTTCTCAAGTCCATGGTGCACAGATTTTGGGTAAATTTCAAATGTAAAAATTAAAGTAAAAGCTTTACAACGCAGGTGCTCCCAGTATGCACTGGGACATGAATAATTAATAAGGTTTCATATTTGGTTTATTTGCACTGTTGCTATAGTTGTTGTTGTCAAGTTTGATAACTTGTTTTTCTATGCCTGAATTATTATTATTTTTCCTCAATCACATTACATTTTTATTACTGTATTTGGCAGATGCCTTTGTCCAAACCGAGTTGCACTGCATTCAAGGTTTATATTTTGTCTTCTCTTTCTTTGCCTGGGAATCAAACATATGACCTTGGCATTGCTAGCTCTACGGTTTGTGTTAAATTACAGAGAAAAAAATATATTTCACATATTAAACAACATACATTAAACTCTTTCCATAACTAGGTGTTATGAAATGTATTAAAACTACACCCTAGGAAAAGTCAAAATATGGCTCAGTGTACCATGTTGATATGAAGGAATTTTATTTTATTTTGTGTTGTGTTTAATGGTTAAAGGAATGTCCATAAACCTGTTTTCTGTCAGTTTTGTTATACATTTTTCTGTGTGTACCATGTATTTACATCCATGTAAATTACACATTTAAATGTTTAGAAGTCTTAAAAGTTTAAGTCTGTTTCTGCTAAATAAATAAATGTAATTGTGACTTAATATCACAATCCTGGCTTTTTTTCTCAGAATTGTGAGGTGTAAACTCAAAATTGTGAGTTATAAAGTCAGAATTGCAAGACAAACTCACAATTCTGAGAAATAAAGTCATGAATTTTTCTCACAGTTGCGAGTTTATATCTTGCAGTTGTGACTTTTTTCCTCAAAATTGCAAGTTTATATCTCGCAATTATGACTTTTTTCTCAGAATTGTGTGATGTAAACTTGCAGTTGTGAGTTATAAAGTCAGAATTGCAAGACAAACTTCTGAGAAATAAAGTCACAATTCTGAGAAATAAAGTCTGAATTGCAAGATATAAAGTTGCAGTTTGAACTTTTTTTTTCTCAGAATTACGAGTTTATATCTTGCAGTTGTGACTTTTCCTCAAAATTGCAAGTTTATATCTCGCAATTCTGACTTTTTTCTCAGAATTGTGTGATATAAACTTGCAATTCAGAGAAATAAAGTCACAATTCTGATAAATAAAGTCTGAATTGCAAGATATAAAATTTTCTCAAAATTAAGATGTAAACTCAAAATTCTGACTTTTTTTCAGAATTGCATGATATAAACCAATTCTGAGAATTGAAGTCAAATAAGTCAACTTTTTTCTCAGAAGTTGATTTCTCGCAGTTGTGACTTTTTTTCCTCAAAATTGCAAGTTTACATCTTGCAATTCAGACTTTATAACATGCAATTATGAGTTATTAAGTCAGAATTTCAAGAAAAAAGTCAGAATTGCGAGATGCAAACTTGCAAAAGTTTTTGTCTGGCAATTTCTCACAATTGTGAGTTTATATCACAATTCTGACTTCTTCTTAGAATTGTGTCTTTATTTCTTTAACAATTCTGACTTTAAAACACAAGTGCGAGTTTATATCTCACAATTCTGAGAAAAAAAATCAGAATTGCGAGTTTGTATATTGCAAAAAAAGTCAGAATTGTATGATGTAAACTTGCAACTTGCGAGAAAAAAATGATATAAAAAGTGGCAACTGCCTTTTAAAATTTTTTATTCAAACAGGCTTCCATAGATTGTATTACTTATGCAAGTTTTACTTATTCTATGAGCTTCTAAGTTATATTTAATCACTAATTTTTCTTCAATATTATGTTTTAAATTTAAGTAGATTTTACTACATTTTATAATACTGAATTTTTCAAAAATGTTATTGATTATAAAATAATTCAATACTATTATTATTTAAAAATTATTAATAATAATAGCTCCCCAAACTTGAAAAAAAAATTGATTGATATATCTAGCACATACCAAAGTGAAGGTTTAACTGCGTATCTGCGTAACTGAGTATTAGATCTCACTCCACAGTTCAGGAAGGTGCCATAAGCTTTGTGGTATTTATAGCGAACTCTAGAGACTGGTGACCACCTCAGGAGTTTTTTGTGGCTGGCACATCCACCGCTGAGGTAAGCACTGGACCAATCGTGGATTCTGTTGTTGAGCTTTGGGCCAGGAGGGTCAGTGGGTCAGTCTGTAGCATCTCATACCTCTGCACTGTCGGGGCCTAAAGGAGGCAAATGACCTAATTAGCTGTCTGAATAATTGCCTGAAGTCTGCAGGAGGTCTAGCGGGGTCAGCTATGTGTGCGTTTGTGTGTGGCTAGTTAAAAGTCTGAAAGGAGTTTATCTCTCTTATCATCAGGTAGAGAGAACATAAAAGCTTATATAATCACTTACGCTACTGGTTAAAAGTTTAGAATGATTCAGATTTTTTAGGGGTTCAAGCGCATAGCACTGAAACCCTATTGTAATTGTTAGAATGGTCATGGATCAGCGATCTCGTAAAAATTATCATGCCGACCAAACCGTAAGTCGTAGAGACTTGAAACTTGGAGGGATGGTAGTACTCACATCGCTGACAATGTCACCAAGGCTCACCCCAATCAGCCTGACGGGGGCACTACAGTGATCAAAAGTATGAAATCACTCAAACTCCGTAACAGTCAGTTGCAGGCTCAAGTGTTTTATGTCATTGTAATCCTTGGCTTATGCCGGGCAAAACACATGCCTCAGATTCAGTTGTGAGCTTAGCGAAATTTTCAAGTATTTTGGAACTAGTCCTAGGTTTTTCAGAACCAAAAGAACCAAACCAGTGCAGAAAATTCTCTGGAGAGCGAGTATCAAAAAAAAGTTGAAACATTCGGCTCATCGCTGCAATAAGGGTGCTAAAACTTTCGAAAGGGCCAGGCCGACCTTTAGTAAAATGCCTACAACTCCTTAACGGAATGAGATATCTTCGCCAAACTCAGAACACTTATGTAAGAGCTAAATCTGAGGTCGCAAGACAAAAATCGCGTAGCTTGGCCACTTGTTGGTGTTATAGGAGGGAAAAAATATAAATATACTCACGCAACCGTTTGTCCTATCAACATGAAAACCGTTGTGCCAATCTTGGTCCAAAGTAGCCCGGGTTTCTCCATGCTGCCTTGCGCGCAGTGCGATTTTATTCACGCTGCTAGGCAGCCTGGAAACCATGGACCAAATTTTCACCTCAGATAGGGAACCAATCACAGAACGGGGAGGGAGCAGCAAGACGATGACGCCTTCTATGCGACTCACCAAAGCAGTTTGTTTATAAACATGGATCCAGCATGGCAGCAGACGCAAAGTTATCTTTCGATGCAGCCTTAGATAGTTACACACAAGGGCGTTTCTCAATACCAAGTACGCAAAGTTCGGACTTGCGTCCTTCGTAGTTCGGACTTGGAAGTTTGACTTGGGAGTACGAACTCCCGAGGACGTGAGGATGCAAGTCCTGTAATTCTGCAAATGGAACAGCAGTGTACTTGATAACATCAGTCAGCTCGCCTTTTCTACTCCGGTTATCTTCACTGCTTCACTGTATGTATTTACAATAATACAAAATATGATATCAACCACCTCTGCCTCTTTTCGTTTTCATTTAAACATATTAATAGCTGCAAAAACATGTACAACATTACAGTGAAACAAAATATTTTATATCAAATAGCATTGCCTCTTTTCCGTTTCATTTAACGTTAAACATTAATAGCGACAAAAATGTGGTTCATGCAACACGTTACAAAACAATAATTACAATAAAAAGAAGTGATATCAAACACCACTGCCTCTTTGTTTTCTTCAAAATATAAACCACAACTCTCTTTTCCTACTCATTTTAAAAATAATAAAACATATTAATATGTGATTTAAGCTATATGTACACTGTGTATAATACATCTTTACTCTATGTATAATAAAATGAAACATGACAAGCACAACTCTGCCTTTTTTGTTAAATGTCAGTTTTAATGAACAATATTAGCCATTATAAAAGTATAAGAGACTTATGTAATCGGAAATAAAGACAAAAGCAGACAATTCGGTCAAATGCATGCTAAAAAGTCAGCGTTGAATTACGATTGATAAATAATTTATGAAGCATAACTTTGTCCTCAGTCAAAACTCTTCGTCTTCTTCCTTGTCGAATTTCTGTCGCTCTACGTACGTCGTCCGGTATAATTGAAACGATTGGCTATGAGCTATGCATAGGCGTATTTGATAGACATTCATAGCGCCCAATAAATGGCTCTGGGCATTCGTAAACCACGCCTCAAATATGAGAAAATGAATGTGGTTCCCAGACCACGAATCATGACGTTGTCATGACGTGGTTTGGCGTTAGCCAGGCTAGGTCCAAAGTGTCTATAAGGACATTTGCATATCTCAAAAAAACATGACCGCCATTGGTCAATGAAGTTTGAGCACCTATTAGACAAGGTTATCGGAGGCTGATCGGAACGAAACTCTCTGGGCCTGTTTGACTCACTGCCCCAAACGTCTGTGAGAAATTTGAAATCAGCCACTGGGAGGTGGTGATATTGCGCTTTTCAAGGGGGTAAACGATTGTACATTGCACGTTTTTTCGCACATACATGCAATATTTGTATCATATGACAGAACTCTTTATTCTGGACAACTTTGCCTCTGGAACCACTGCTGTCAATCAAATCGTTTGTTAAATGATTGAGAAGATGTAAAAAAAAAAAAAAAACTACTTTTGCGAACTAGTCCTAAATTTTTCACTCAATCTGAAGAAAAAAAAAAACACTGCAGTACAATTCTCTGGAATCTCTAGGTCAATAATTATAAAAAAAGATAAAAAATTTAGCAATAACATGTTTTTTTTAGAAAAGGGGCCTTTCCGAATTTACCCAAAATATTATGAAGCCTAAAGGAAAACGCAACACTTCATGAAACCTGATGAGCACATCCAACAGGTTCTAAACAAGCATCCAAAGTTTTAAGGAGATCGGACCACAGCATGTGCTATAACAGTTAAAAAGGGTTCAAAAACAGAGTTTTTCTATGATAAAGGACCTCAAATTGCAGAAAACGTTCATACATTTACACATTCACTAGATCTTCCCATTGTACGATCGACCTTCTGATTCTGAACAACTTTGCCTCTGTGACCACTGCTGTCAATCCAATTGTCCTTTAAATATTTACCATTATTTAAAAAACCTACTAATGCACACTACCCCTAGGTTTTACACTCAACCTCAAAAAAAAAACAAAAACAAAAAAACACTAGTACAATTCTCTAGACGCTCATTTAGAAAATGGGCATGGCCAATATACCCCTAAGCCTTTAAACCTCAAATAAAACTCAAAACTTCACAAAACTAATTGAGCACATACGGCAATTCTAAACAAACATGCACATTTTTAAGGAGATCGGACTACAGTTGGTGCTATAACAGTCATAAACATTAAAAAAAACTAATTTTCTGTGGGAAAATACCTGGATTTTCCAAAAATGCCTTTTTAAATAATTGATTTAGGTGGTTACAGGCTTGCTAAATAATGTGCTTAAATGTCTTAAATCTCTTAAACCCCGATAATCACTGCTTGCAGCTACTGTATATTTGTTTTAATGTTTTTGAGTAAATTAAATTAAGTAAATGATTTTCCACAAAAATATTTAGCAGCACAACTATTTTCAACATTTATAATGTTTCTTGAGCGGCAAATCAGCATTTTAGCATGATTTCTGCAGGATCATGTGAGACTGAAGACTTGAGTAATGATGCTGAAAATTCAGCTTTACATCACAGCAATAAATTACATTTTAAAATATATCCAAAATAGTTCCTTTACATTGTAATAATATTTCACAATATTACTGTTCCCACAACATTGTCTTGGAAGGATTTCTATTGTCTTCTCAATGACAGATTCATGTCAGCCTGGCTTAGAATTTGACCAAAAGTGCAATGCTTAGTCTATGTTGGCAGCTCACTAGATTTTGGAACGGAGCCATGATGTCCACCTCCATTTATATCTCTCTTTCAGCCTGGTAGACAGCTGTGTTTGAGAAAGCAGTAGGAGCTATCCAACCATCCAGGCCTAAGGAAGCATGTCAGAGTAGTGAGATGCTACACATAAGTCCATTAAAAAAAAAAAAAAAACTGATTCTAGTGCAGAAACAAACATCAGCTTCAGGCTGTGTGGCTGATCCAATTCTGCCATTGTGGAACCGCACAGATTTTATGGTGTAATATCTCATGGCTTCATTCTTAAAACTGCTCAGCTATTGCATCAGAAATGTAAGCCTACAGCCCACCTGTTGAGATTGTCCAGCTTCCCGAGCCGTGTCTCTCATGGGAGTTCAGTTGAAATTTTAGAATCAGATTGTGACTTTAGGCTGTTTGAAATCCTAGTGTGTACTGCTTACCTAAACACAATTTTTGAGCATTAGACATGCTTTTGAGATACCTTATTTTGGCCAAGGCAGAATTGCATATATATATATATATATATATATATATATATATATATATATATATATATATATATATATATATATATTCTTTGTGGATAAGGCAATCCCACAATGCATTGTGACAATCTCAGCAAAAAAGAATCCATCTATTATTCAATACTAAACAGTATTGTTATGAAATCCAGTGGCGAATGCTGTGTAATGTTTTACTCAGTTTTTATGTGTACATGTTTCTGTTTCGAGTATTGACTAGTTTTGTTACTTGCTCCAAAAACTCCAAAAATAGCTGTGGTTGTTAGTTGAGTATCTTGTGCTACTCACCAAGACTGAAAACAAGTGGCTGTTTTTCAATCAAAAATATATTAAGTATATAGACATATATGAAACTTAAAAAAATAAAAAAAACTCACTGTGCCTCAGAAAAATACATAATATTTTGCATTTTCAGTTGAATTTGACAGTCAGTGAGCATTGTGCATTTTCTTTGAATGGAAAAGAACAGCTTTGACTTGTTGACATCCTCTATGAGAGAAAAGCCTACAAGTTTGGAGCAACATGAAGGTGGGCAGATGTTGACAGATTTTTCAGTTTAAAGCAAATGATCTGTGGAAAGTGCACCACCACAACATTTAAGAAAAGAAACATACTTTTGTATCTATTTTTGGAAGTTGCATTCAAAACACAAAAATCCACTTGGCTCATAAATCTGAGGGGGCGTTTGAATGGGCATGATGCTTCTGGTGGTGAGAAAAGCAGCAATTAGGTTTGTGTAATGTTTTGACATTAGACGAAATATCAGATTAGTCGCTTAACAGAGCTTGTGTGTTTTCCTGAGTGAATTACTGACATTTGCACACTTGTTATTGCAGCAGGAAAGTTGCAATGTAATGAATTTGTGGTACCTCATGAGGATTCATCCAGAAATACACATTTTGTAATGCATAGCTTCCTTTAGTGACGTGTCATGGGATACAAGGGCGGTTAAAATAGTACACCCTACATTTTTTCACATACTAAGGGACCTAGCTGATAAATTTAAAATGAACCTCAGGTATAAAGACTTGTGTAGCCTTAATATAATGTAAGTCATGTCTCTTACTGAAAACCCATGAAAGATTTACGTTTTTAAAAAATCCACACTGTTTTATACATATTTTGGACTAGCTTTTTGATGGGGTCAAATGGTTGCACTTGGTGTACTACTGGCACTACTTTCAGTCGAAGGGCTAAAAGAGAAGCAATGCAAGTCTTCACTGCTTTCCTAGCAATAAGAAGAGGAGAAAAGAATGGGAAGAGCTTGTGGACAAATAAAACTTCCTAAAGACCCAAGTCTTTGTTCTCTCCACTTTAGCCCTGATGCCTTTGAGGCTTTTAGTAGACCACAGCTACTGAAAGAGCTTACAAATGGCAGAGACAAGAAACGCTAGATGCCATCCCTGCAGGACATAAATATGCAGACACTTGTCATGATGCCACAGCCACTAAAGGAGTTTCTCAGCATGGATTTTACTCTATATCTGGGAGTGTTTAGACTCCTTGTGGGGAAAAATCGATGGTATGGTATTTAGTTTAAGCCTACACTTATATCCATAGCCACCTGTAAGCTCTTTCAGTAGCTGTGGTCATTGTATCAGTAATTTATTTTTCAAGTTGTGTTGCAATAAAAATAACCCCAGTAGCTCAGTGAGTACAACCATTTTACATCATCAAATAATGGCGCCTCCTAGTCCAAAATATGTATTAAACAATGTGGATGGCAACGTAAATCTTTTCTGGGTTTTCTACTACATATTTTAGTAAAAGATCTCATTTACGTTTTATTAAGCCATGCAAGTTTTAATACCAGGGGTTTTCATTGGAGAAGATGAGCCAGGGTATTTCCCCATGACACATGATTTTCACCAGGGCCATATTAAAATACCACTGTGACTATCATAGACCAACATGAGAATCATTTTCTCATTTTAGCAATCAAGTCATGTGTGTTTTCTGTCAGCTGTTTAGAATCAGTACTAGGTTCACAAATGAAGCCATCTTTTGATCGATCTAACTGGTTTTCAGAAAGGTCTGAAATTGTTCACAATTCAGTTTGATTCATTATTCACACACTGACTCATTTGCAGCAATTTCTGATATAGAAAAACAGAGATGTTTTGTAGGACAGAAAACAAAATGAGCACTGGATGAGATCGATATTTACCTTCAGTCCATTGTAGGAAAGAAGTTGTTTGTCAATGAAGAAGCAGTTCCTTATTGCATGTACAGCTTGTGAATGATTCCAGAGGATTAATATCCATTTATATTAACAGTATTTAAATTTTTTTTCTAAAACATAGGCTTTATTTTTGATGGAAGTACTGATGAAAGTCTAGAAATGGCCAGCAGCATAAGCAGCAATCAGGCCAAGCCCTGTTGTGATTCATCATATTGATCATATTGGATTGAGATGCGAGATCTGTCTCTCTTTAATTAGAAAGCCACATTCTGTATCTATCCTGAATTTGCAAACTGTCAATTCCCAGGTTTTTTAAAACCCTCGCATCTTTACCGCTTCTTGTGCTGAGATTGTGTGGCTTTATCATTGCCTTCATTGCACTTCCTCTATTGCTTACGCTGCTTATTAGCAAAGCTCTGATCTGTAAGAGTGTCACTCTAGCCTTATGGGAAATCAATGGCTAATCAGAATGAGGGTCATCCAAATCTACCACAGTGATTCTGCCACGGCGGCTCTGGAGCCAAATGAAAGCGCAAAGTAAAGACATAAAGGCTCGGACCTTAATCACATAAACAGCCAGGGATAAACAGTTCTGCTTAGCGAAGAAGTAATGTGAGAGAAACCGGCCCGGCAGAGAAACCTAGAACAATTCCGTAGAGAATTTGGTGTTTGTTTGGGTTTAATGAGTTTTTGAGTGTGGTGTGACACAGGGAAAGTGCTTATGTTGAGACCGCTTACCTCGGCTTTATATCTGAGAGAAAAAGCAGCCGAGAGGTGAGGAGTGGAGAGCTTCGCTTGTGCACTTGGCAAATACGAACCGGTTCGATCGCAGATCGTAACGGATACCTCAACACTCCACGTTGTCATAGAGACACACTGAGAAAACAAAATCTGTTTAATTTAACCGAGTGGGTTATGCAGCGATATCAAAAGCCTCACAACGGCTGCTTATTACTACAAGGAGCGCTCAATGACACAGAGGAGGACGATGTTTTCTAGAGAGCCGAGTCGTACCATGCTATTGATTGGTCTGTGAAGAGGTCCTTGTGCAACGAGAGCCGGTGCTCAGTCCTCCATTACGATAATTGCGTTGTGTATCACATCTGTCGCATCAGCCCTGGCATTGGCAATGAATAAACAGTGACAGTAATGTCTCTCCTTTGTTTAAAACCGTCTTCTGTCCTTTTTTAATGCTGATGATGGTGCACTGCAAGAAGATCCAGCAGGGCTAATGGTACCCTCGGGGCAAACATAAACAGAATTCATTACCGGATAAAAAATGCAAATGTTTGATCAAAAAACAACGAAGCTCTAAGGTCCATATCTATGCACATTTAGTTTGATAGCTCTTGAAAATGAAATTCTGTCTGTATTTACTCATAATGTTTTGAACCTGAATGCTGTTATTCTTTAGAGGAATAAAAAAGGAGAACTTTTATGCAGCTTTTGTCAAACAGCGTTCATGGTGCCTGAGGTTCTCATTTTTAAGAGGTTTTAAATAAATAAATAAATAAATAAATAAAAATAACAAAAAGACCATACAGTATGAGTTGAGCACAGATCATATAACAACATTCCATGTTTTCTGAAGTTGTAAGATAGCTTCATGCAATCAACAGTCTGATATTTTAGTCTTATTTACTGATGGTAAATGCTCTCCCCAGATGCTTCAAAATCTTTGGGTGAGTAAGATTTTTGTAATGTTTTCGAAAAAAGTCTTGTATGGTTACCAAGGTTGCATTTTATGGAAGCTAATTTCTGCCACTGAATTACTGAATGACATTTTTTCTCAGAATTGTGTGATACAAAGATAAACTCACAATTTGAGTTATAAAGTCTGAATTGTGTGATAAACTCACAATTTTGAGTTAAGTCAGAATTGAGATATAAACTCGCAATTCTGAGAAATAAAGTCAGAATTGTGTTATATTAACTCACAATTGCGAGTTAAGTCAGAATTGTTAGATATAAACTCGCAATTCTATGAACATATCAGTATTTTTTGCTCCTCAGAACTAGACTTTATAACTAGCAATTGTAAGTTTATATCTTACAATTCTGAGAAAAAAGTCTTGAATTGTGAGATACAAACTTGCAGTTTCGAGAAAAAAGTCAGTATTGTGAGATACAAAGTTGCAATTACTAGAAAAAAGTCAGAATTTTGCAATTCTGACATACCCATACACACCCATAAAAGTATTCATACCCCTTCATTTTTTTCACGTTTTGTTTTGTTGCAGCATTATGTTAAAATTACTTTAAATTACTTTTTTCCCACATCAATCTACATCTCATACACCATAATGACAAAGCACAAAACAGGTTTGTAACAACTTTGCAAATTTATTAGAAATAAAAAACTGAAAAGATCCCGTTGCACAAGTATTCATACCCTTTTCTGGGACACTCGAAATTTAGCTGAGGAGCATTCATATTGCTTCTAGATGTTACTACACTTTGAGTGGAGTTAAACTGTGGCAAATTCATTTGAATGAGTATGATTTAGAAAGGCACACACCTCTCAGAAAAGGTCTAACAGCTGAAAATGCATATCGGAGCAAAAACCAAGTCCTGAGGTCAAGATAACTGCCTGTAGAGCTCAGTGACAGACTTGCGTTAAGGCAATGATCTAGGGAAGAGTTCAGAAAAAAAATCTGCTGCATTGAAGGTTCACAGAAGCATGTAGCCTCCATTATCCATAATGGAAGACGATTGGAACAACTAGGACTCTAGAAAATGTCTGCCAGCCCCCATCCAAGCTGACAGAGCTTGAGAGGTGAAAATGTGAGGCAAAAATGGCAGATAATTGCCAAATGCAGATGTGCAAAGCTTGTCACATCATACCCCAAAAGACTTGAGGCTGTAAAGGTGCTTCAACTATGTACTGAGTACTGAGCAATGTCCTTATTTCAGTGTTTTATTTTTAATAAATTTGTAAAATTTGCAAATCTGGTTTTTGCTTTGTCATTATTATGGTGTATGGAGTGTAAACTGATGTGGGGAAAATCTAATTTAAAGCAGTTTAACATAATGCTGCAACAAAACAAAATGTGAAAAAAAATGAAGGGGTATGAATACTTTTGCAAGGCACTGTAGCAATTCTGACTTTATAACTCACAATTGTGCGTTTATATCTCAGAATTTTGAGAAAAAAAGTCAGAATTGTGAGACAAGTCGCAATTACCTTTTTATTTTTTATTCAGTGGCGGAAATGGCTTCCATAGCATTTAGCATTTTAAAAAACAGAAAAAATAGTAAGGTTGTGAAATATTACAATTTAAAACAAAATTGTTTTCTATTGTAATATATTTTAGAATGTTATTACCTACATTGCTTTTGTAGCTGAATTTTAGGCAACCTTTACTTCAGTCATTAGTGTCACATGATCTTGCAGTAATATGCTGATTTGGTGTTATAGAAATCTTTTTTTTGTGACCATGTAATGCCACATTTGGCCAAAAATGGCTTGCCATTCACTATCACACAGTTAATATAATAATATAATAATATAAAATAACTAGAGAATAATGCTGTAATATTTTAAGGATAAAGTCAAGTGAAGTCTGTTTATATAATTATTGTTATTATAACATGACATTAAAATATCATTGCAAGTCATGCCACAACCAATGCTGTTTTGGCATCCGTGAGGTTGACATGCCTTTTTTAAATTTTGCCATTGCTGAATAATAATGAATATTTTCTCAGTAATATAATTTTGACTTATCCTTTGGTCATTTTATTATTTTTGTTATGTAGTATGCAGTAAGCGTATATATATATATATATATATATATATATATATATATATATATATATATATATATATTTGTTCACCTTTTCACTGACCTGTTTTGAAGATGAAAAGCAATACAACAACTATTGAATTTCAGTCATCATAAATGAACTTTTTTTTGTTCCTCATTGCCAAATTCATCCTTTGAATTAAACCATTTTGCATTTGATTGTTGCAAACTGTTTCTAACTAAAAGGTCAAACTCAAACGTTGCTGTAAATATCACTCCAGGACCAAACATGTAAATAAGGCCAGGAGTACACAAACACACTGACAAGCGTGTGCGATCGCACAACACTTCACGCTGAGGACCAATCAGACAGCCGACCTCACTTGCCACCGGGGCTTTGCTCCTGCCTCTGTTTGACATGCTGGGCCTGTCCCAGAGGAACCTGCTTTTATAAGGCAAACGTTTGGAATTAGCATTTTCACAAAAGGGCAGTGAAGTCCTCTTGTCAGGAACGTGGAAAGGTCACCAGGTTTCCTGCTGAATCGAGACCCCCCCGAATGTCGTGATATCACTCCTCTCCCAGTCAGCGAGGGCAGCAGAAATTGAGAGATGAGTCGGACTCTATCTCCGGTGACATTACGAGGGTCATTTAGCACTCGAGATTGAGAGCCATAATTGGTTATGAGGGTCCGACACTGAAATATGGCCAGTGTCGCCGAAACCATGAAGCATGGACTACAAGCGCCCAGACACAGTCAGGCAGTGACTCTGGGATCTTGGCTGGGAAGAAAAGACGAGAGGGCGGGCGCTGAGGCATGCCGACTAAACTTCACTGGGTCTGCCTGCCATCCTGGTGAGACTGGTAGAGCGTGGCACGGATGTCTCTCTGAGAACCAGCCAGACGGGGTCTCCTCAGAGACTACCTCCGGTTGGGTGGGAGGTGTGCGACTCTGGGCTTGTGTGTGGAGGGGGAGGTGGGTGGCGTCTGATGGGCTACATGCTTACACGGATGAGTTAGCTAAGCCGAGAGATAACAGAGACATGGAGTGGCTTTAAGAACGAGGCGAGGGTTCAGTGGAGGAGATCTCCGGCTATTGTGAGTGTAATCATTGATAGAGAGGGCAAAGTCATACTTCAGAAAGGCTTCCAGGCTTAACTTCAATTCCAGCTTGCCTTTTTTTTTTTACCGAATGGAGACATCGCCCTTCTGCACGTGTTAAATATGGTGCTAAATGAACGATTTGAGGAAGAATCATTTAGCCTAAACACCTTTGTGCCATTCCGAGTATGACTGTATAAATTTGTTTGTAAAACACAAATGAAGATGCTTATAATGATATAATGATAGTTTGATTCCCAGGGAACACATTCTGATATAGTTGCTTTAGATAGCAAAATAAAAATATAATAATATAGACTAATTAATAAATAATACTTAGGGAATAATTTACTATTGACCTATGAATTATTAGAATACAATGCACAACCGAGGAGTTAATGCGAAGTGGAGTGGCGTTATTTTCTAATGATTCAATGGAATTAGTCAGTTATTCCATTTAAACAGTTTGCACACCTCAAAACAAGACAGGTCAGATATTGTATTTCAAGACATTCATCAGGTTTTTGTCCTTAAAATGCTCTTGTGAGATGGATTCATTTCTTTCGCATCTCATTCAATGCCTTGACATTTTACGTTGCAATGTCATATCATCATTCTCGACCTAGCAAGAGAGGCTTGAGCCTTTTAAAGCAGACTAATGCAGTAATTAATGAAATTATGAGAAAGAGAGAGAGAGAGATATTCAGTGTGTGTAAATTACTGGTCAGTGTGTCTCTCAACAGTGTTCGGTACTCAGCAGCGGCGTCTCTTCTAATAGCGAAACTGTAAGTTTGTCTTCTTCAAGAACAGCGCTGTTATTATACATAATAAAACTGAATTTTGTGTCAAAAACATGGAAATAATTTGTTGTTTTGATCCAGTTATTTAGTATATTTATTTGCTTGGCCAGTGTTGTTGTGACTTAGTTTGCTGTTTTAGGATGTAAGGACCTTTGCAGTAATTGAAATCATTTGGCGAAGTGAAACAGACATGTAATGCAGTCGAGACCTGCCTGGAACTGCTTTTGCTGTGCATTTCCTTGAAAATAATTGCACAACTTAGAATGTTCGTCAGCCAATCAGATTCAAGCATTCAACAGCGTCATAGTATAATAATAAATAATACATATACTACACACCACCATTAAAAGGAAGATTTGGGTTGATAAAATCGTAAGGTTTAAGAAATAAGTCTGTTATGCTCACCAAGGCTGCATTTATTTGATGGATATACAGTAAAACAGTAATACTGTGAAATATTATTGACTTTTTTTTACTGAAATATAATTTATTTCTGTAACGACAAAGCTGAATATTCAGCAGCCTTTTATCCAGTCTTAAGTGTCAGAAATCTAATATGCTGATTATTTTTATTATCATTTATTGTTGAAAACGGTTGTTCCATTTATTATTTTTGGAAAACGGTATTAACAAATATACTGTTGAGGTCAAAAGTTTACATACACCTTGCAGAATCTGCAAACTTTTGGAATTTGAAAATTAGTGTATATTTTACTTATTTTGTCTTTTGGGAAACATGTAAGTAACTTCAGTATTTTCTGAAGGGCAGTACTAAAAGGAAAAATTATGATATTTAGGCAAAACAAGAAAAATGTACACATCTTAATGCATTTTTTCCCTTCTGGAGCACCAGTGAGCCTTTGAACCTTTTGTAATAGTTGTCTTAAGTGTGAAAAGATGGATCACTAAAAAAAAAAAACAGCTTTGGATCATTCAGGTAACAACAGTAAGAATTAAGTGTATTTGAACAGGGTAATTTTCATAAATTCAACTATTATTTTCGCTTGTGGACTATATGTAAATTTCTTTTATGTGAAATATCTTATATCTCTCTGGCTTCTGTTTAGCTACCAAGTAAAGTTTTTATTATATATATAAATTTTATGATTTATTGCACAAGCTTTTTCTTCACAGCTGTTGTTGTTTCTTGAGCTCATACACTTAATATTGTGATGTTCGGTACTGACATTTCTTTTAAGAGTTATATCCTGCAAAAATTATGAATGACTGGTGCTTTTGATTGATTTTACCAAACTGCTTTGTTTGAATAATAAATAATATACAGATGTAACCGTAAAATAATAACGCGCTTGTGATTTTATAAATATCTCTTGACAGCGGGCAGTCAAACCGCACAGGTTTTTAATAACTTATAACCCAGCGGAATGCATCCTGTATTCCTACTCTATTATATACAGTACCTGCACATCTTATGTATCACTACGATGTAGATGTCTCACATCGCTTGCAAATGCGTGTCAAATCTCTAATTCCACAGTGTGAGCTACAAGCACAGCTCAGCATGGAGCTTCAACACATTAAGTGTATTAGATTTCAATCTGACATCTGGTCATTATCATCTCCTCTCTCCCTCGCTCTTTCTCTCCCTCTCTCTGTCTTTCACATACTCCATCTCCATAAACAATTCCATTTGAAAAGCTCTGCTGCTGCTGTCAGCTTCTTACATTTTCCAACATCTTCTCTCCCCTCACACCCTCCCCCCTCGTTCGTCCTGTAGTTTGTGCGGCATACATCGGAGCAGGTGAGTAAATCACAGAGATGCTGAGTGTGAGATAACGAGGCGATGGGGGATTCTCACCGTTGCAGATGCATTGCCCAAGGCTGAATGGAAGGGTGGAGCAAACCAGCACCAGCACAGATGTTCACATGATGCACCATGATAGGGGCCGTGGATACCAATGAAGACCCTTGGAATCTTAGACCATTTTCAAAGGTAAAATGTTTAATTTATGCACTACTAGTGTCATAAGATGTAATTGGAAGCATAATGCATCATAACCCTTGCTATTAAACATCAAACAGAGAGTCCTGCCCTAAAATCACGCCACTGGTTGCAATAGTAAAATTGCTGATCAATCAGTGCCTTGTTGTTCCTTTAGAACTCACTTTCCAGAACCTTCACCCTCTCTGCTCCTCTCCGGTGAAATGAGCCATCCTTAACCCATTGCAATTTAAAACAGCCGAAGACACACATTTTCAGCCAGCACTTAACCAATCAACAAACGATCAATGCACTTATAAAATTTCCCCTCTGTTCTAGTTTGTTTCCTAATCCAGCGATCTCATTAATGTTTTGTATACTGTCATTGTATACTGGAAATATCGCTGGCTCTGTGACAAATTGCTTAGGCTTCTCTATTGTAAGTGACTTTGAAAAGCATCTGCTAAGTGCATTAATGTAAATGTAAACCAAATGGTCCAGGTTTGTCTGATTAGCACAGATCATCTTTCTTCTATAATGTGCGTTTATGCCAGTGCATATTATTTACATTTTGCAAGGTTTTGTTATCTTACTGTTCTTTGCAGGTGCGTTTTTATCAGAATGTGTTGAACGCATGACCTTGGTGCCTTGGAACCTGCCTGCATCACACCTGACCAAACTCAGGTGCTATACGTAGTATTTTCAGATCAGGAACTAAATTTAAACATGCTTGCTTTTCATAATGTATATGCAAGGAACAAATGCAACTCTTTGTTACCTGAAATATAATAATGCGCATCTGATACTTGGCCTCGTAGTCTTATGTTCGGAAAGACAAATGATAAGGCAAGGACACCTAGAGCATCTGATGCCCTTGCATTGTCTCAGACTCCCAAGACAGTTGCTCATTTCCCAGCAGGCCTAAAAGGAGAACAGGATAAAAACTGGATTTTATATACGGTTCAAACTGATTTCATAACTTTAATAAACATGAACCAACATAAAATCAACCTTTGAACCACGTTGGTTGGTCCTACTGGGAATGTTCTTGTATGTTCAAAAGACCACATATATGCCGCTATGTTTTATTTTTTATTGACCTTTCAGCATTATTAATTTAAAAATACAGCTGCAAGCAGAAATTTGGGGGCCAAGCACAACAGAGGTAAAATGAAGAACTAAGAAGCTGTCTTTAATTACTTAGTAAAAACTAACCCTGCTCCTGGAGAGCTAACTTCCTGCAGACTTAATTTCCAACCCTGCTTCAACACACCAGTCCGCAATTAAGTAGCCCTGAACACCTTGATTAGCTGGTTCAAGTGTGTCGTATTGGGGTTGAAGCTGAACTCTGCAGTATAGTAGTTCTCCAGGAGCAGGGTTGAAGGCCCCTGTTAAAGACATTTGTTGATACAGAATCTTACTACAAAACTCAAAATGGACAACCCCAAAAATAATGTTCGATTCGGCATGTCGTTCTGAATCTAACGTCTAACTGAATCTGATCTTATGATTTTTGGCCAAAATGGTTAGAATTTATTAGCAGAGATGTCAGTATTTTATATATTTTGACCAGTAGGTGGTGCTGTGCCATAACTACTTATGTGCCCTCAGATCATGCCTGTTATAAAACATAGTAAGTTTGGTCAGAATCCGATAAAGCGTTGCGAAGATATGCCTCATGTTCTTTTTTGCACAAACTTTGTCATGTTTTTTAGCGCACTTTACAAAAATAGTTTGGTATGTCAAAAAGCTTTTGATAGCTTTTTGCCAAAATCCTCTGAAGATGATCTGAGCCAATTTTGACCTTACGGTTTAAAAGCTATTAGCAGAAACATGAGTGGAAATTTGGCCTGTTGGTGACGCTAGAGAGTCTGAGTTAGAGACTCCAAATTTGGTGTGGTTAATGATGAGACTGTCCTTTATCTGTACGCCAAATATCATAACTTTCTTGCAAACGATTCCATAAGATGTATAAAACTCTTCACTTTTATGATTGGTCAAACTATTCAGAAAATATAAACAAAATAGTTAATTTTTTATATCTTTTGACCAGTAGGTGCTGCAGTTCCGAAGCTACTATTGTGCCCTCAAGTGTTGCTTGGTATAACTCTTGCCAAGTGGTCTGAATCCGCTGAAGCATTTTTGTGCTAATTTCGTCAAATTTTGGTGAAAATCAGACAAATAGTCCAGGAGTTCGAAAACATTCCTCAAAATTCTAAATTGCGAAAAATCTTGACCCATAGAAATTTTAATTTTAGCATGCATTTAACTTGGTATGAGCCAAGGAATCAGAAGAAAAAAGAATTTTGCTTTTAGATCTTATGGTTTGAAAGTTATTAGCAGAAACATGAGTGGAAATTCGGCTTGTTGGTGACGCTAGAGCAGGGGTGCCCAAACTCATTCCCGGAGGGCCGCTGTCCTGCAGAGTTTAGCTCTAACTTGCCTCAACACATCTGTCGGGAAGTTTTTAGTATGCCTAGTAACAGCCTGATTAGCTGGTTCAGGTGTGTTTAATTGGGGTTGGAGCTAATCTTTGCACGACAACAGGCCCTCCAGGACCAAATCTGGGCACCCCTGCGCTAGAGAGTTAGAGACTCCAGATTTGCCGTGGTTAATGACGAGACTGTGCTTTATCTGTATGCCAAATTTCATAACTTTCTTAATAAAAATATGTTAAAGCATTTGAAAAATACAGCATTTGAATACAAAATTCGAAATGGTCCACGCTCAAAATGGCTAACATTGGAAAAATTTGTATTGTTTGATTTGGAATGCTACACCAAATCTAACAAGATCATCTGTCTCTTATGATTTTTGGTCAAACTGTTCAGAAAATATAAACAAAAATGTAGAATTTTTTAAAATATCTTTTAACCAGTAGGTTTATTGTGCCCACAGGTGTTGCTTGCTATAACACTTACAAAGTTTGATCTGAATCCGCTAAAGCATTGTAAAGATATAGCCACAAATTCATCAAATTTGTTAACATCTGATAACGTTTTACCGGCATTTTCTGAAGATGATCAGTTTTTGTTTTGGTGAAAAGTATGAAAAATACATTTTTTTTTTTTTTTTTGCAAAATTCAAAATTGCGAAAAATCTTGAGCCGCAAGATTTTGCTTTTAGATCTAATGGTTTGAAAGTTATTAGCAGAAAATTCAGCCTGTTTGTGGCGCTAGAGAGTTTGAGTTAGAGACTCCAAATTTGCTGTGGTTAATGATGAGATTGTCCTCTATCCGTGTGCCAAGTTTCATAACTTTCCCGCAAACAGTTCTATGGACCTTTGGTGCTTGGCCTCTAAATAGACCAAAAATTTTAAAAGAACAAAATCTTAAATGTACAAATTACTGATCTAAAACTGAACATCTCATATAGCAAAACTAAAATCTAAAATTCACAATTAATTTATGAAAAGTGTGTGACAGTAAAATATCCAGCAGTATTTCTGTACCTGTAACAGCAAGATTATGGGTTTGAATCCGAAGGAATGCATAAAGTTAAAATGTATATCTTAAATGCAGTAAGCATTTTGTCAAATGCATGAATGTCAATAAAGATACAAATATCTATATTTTAACCTAGATAATGATAGTGTACAATACAGTTTTGAAATATGAATTATGCTCTAAATTGACCAGAAACTCCAGCAGTATCAGCAGATTTTGACAGATTTCACTGACTTCATCTCTTAGCGACTGGCTATAAATTGAATATTTATACGTTTTTGTCTCTTTAACTGCTGTCAATCCCAAAATCCCCCAACTCAGTTTTCCTAGAGAATGAATTGAAAATGAACGCTCATCTCTGCTCACTTTGCGCCATGTACTGTATGGTTATGCAAAGAGAGAGAGAGAGAGATGGATAGAGCAGTAAAATCAAGTTTTAATAAAGGTTGTTTGAAGGATTGGATGTGGAAACCAAAGACACTGAAAGACACAGCTCCACTTTGAACTTGTAATTACTCCACCATAGAAAGACACAGATTAAACTCATCAACCAATAGAAAACCACTGTTTCCCTGTAATTACAAAACAGACAGAGACAAAAAGAAACAAAGGACATAAAGCATCACAATACACATCCTGTCACCACAGACACTAATGAGAAACAGATAGAGAGAACGTGGGGACAGGAAAGATAAACGAGGAAAGCTCAAGTCGGTTCATTTAGAAAAGCGCCAAATTAAGTAAAAATGATTATCAGCGTTTGTTATAAAACTCACAGCTTTCATGGATTGTATTATGTCTTCATAATTGGTGTCAGAGTCCAGTTTGGATTTGAAAAGAAATCCTAATTGACTAACGTGACGAGGGAATTTGTGTGCAACAGTTGGGACTAGAGATGATATTTGTCGAAATCCTTGAAGTCCTTGAAAGACACCGCTTTATATTGCACAACCAACGCAGATTGGCATAGACTGTGCTGAATATTGTTTATTCAGGTTTAGTCAAAATCAGTGTGCGTTAAGATTTGCTTTGTTAAATGCTTGATGGCCTCAACACAATAACATATTTATGTATGCCACTGCATACAAGCAAAGCTAATAGAAGCACAATTACAGAGAATACATTAGGATTAAAGGGGAAACTAGGCACATTTTCATTTTAATTAAATATGTTTATTATTTATTTCAGAAGATATGGCTCAGGGAGCAAGGGGGATGAAGTAACCAGCTGATTTCAAAAGCGTGATGGGAATAGAAGCAGCAGAAGTAAGATGCATAGATAACGTCACGCTGGGCATTATTATAGTGCTTCACTTTAATTGCAGTTGAGCTTTTAAACTTCAAAATAGTTTTTCTATTGTAAAATGCAATAGCGATTTTTGTGAAAATAATGTGGCTAAATACAAATAGGGCTGTGAAAGAGAGTTGATTTGATGGAGTGTTTTTGTATTTGGGAGTGTTTACATGCACATCAAACTGAAAATTAAGCTAATTAGAACCTTATTATGCAAGAAATGTGTTTCCATGAGATTACATGTTATTTCCTACAATGCTGGTGCCAGTTTATTAAGCAAATCACTTGCTTTGGATAAAAAGTGTCTGTTAGTTAGTTAGTTAAACTGCCTGCTGTTCTTCTGAAACATCCTTCAGGTGTCACAGATTCTTTTGTTTTTCAGCATTTTTTGTGTATTTGAACCCTTTCCAACAATGTCTATGATTTTGAGATCCACCTTTTCACACTGAGGACAACTATGCAACCATATGCAACCATTACAGAAGGTTCAAACGCTCACTTATGCTCCAGAAGGAACAACTATGCATTATGAGCCAGGGGTGTAAACTTTTGAACAGAAAGAAGATGTGTACATTTTTCTTATTTTGTGTAAATATTTTTTTTTCAGTTAGTACTGCTCTTCAGAATCTACAGAAGATACATACATGTTTCCCAGAAGACAAAATAAGTTAAATTTACCCTGATCTTCAAATTCCATCTGAAGCATCAGTGAGAGTTTGAACCTTCTGTAATAGTTGCATATGAGTTCCTCAGTTGTCCTCAATGTGAAAAGACAGATCTCAAAAATCATACAGCCATTTTGGAAATGTTCAAATACACAAAAATGCTCAAAACCAAAGAATTGGTGGGACCTGCAGGATATTTCTGAAGAACAGTGGGCAGTTTAACTGTTTAGGACAAACAAGGAACTTATGAACAACTATCACTAAAAAAACACAGCTGTGGATCATTCAGGTAACAACACAGTATTACGAATCAAGCGTATGTAAACTTTTGAATGGGGTAATTTTAATAAATTCAACTACTATTTTTTCTTGTGGGCTATATGTTAACATATTTTATGTGAAATATCTTATTCAAGTCAGTACTAAATAAAAAATAACATGCATTTTGTATGATCCCTCTTAAATTAATTAACATTTGTAAACTTTTGACCTCAACTATATGCTGTTTTTCCATTACTTTAATCGATTGAAAGTGTTGGCATTAGATATCAGGATTTTTTAATGCTACCAAAAAACACATTTATGGATAAACAGAAACAGATATGGATGATATTTCAATGCTTTGCCGTTCACTCACTAAGTTTTGCGTTGTTACGAGGAACTTGAAGCAAAAGTTTTGTGAGCCAAATGCAAAAGCACTAAAATATAATTTTTCCACCTACAATAACTTCCATCATCATGCCCCTGTAGGGGCATTCACTAGTTGGACACAAAAAAACTATCCCATGGTACATGGCAAGATTAAAGACAGCAACTCTGTAGAAAACAAATGACACTTTTACATTCCAATGACAAATGCAGTATGCTAATACTAAGGCTGTTTTGTTTTTCAGAAAATTAAACTCGCTTTCCAAGGTTTGACGCTGTACTGTACACACAACAACAAAGATGTTTGCTTTGGAAGTAAGTGAAGAACTTTTTTTGCTTCACCCCTGGGAAAAAATACAGAACTGTAGATAGCTCACAGAAAATGTAAACTTATATTTTCCCATAAACCCTAGGAAAAAGAAGATAACTTTGACCATGTTTATCGTTAAGTTCAGGCTTATGATAATTCACACTGAACCTAGATGTTTATTCTGGGATATAATGTGCCTTTAATATATACAGTATACAGCAGCAGGGTAATATTTTGTCTTAGCTATTCCATTCCATATAGAACTTTTCTATTTCTGCCTGCCTTCCTTTTACTGTTTGCTCATTAATAAACATATAAATAAACTGGAAAACATTTAAGGGAACCCTAAAGTAGTGTACTGAAGATTTTGAAACATTATATAACTTCATCTGATATGCAGGGCAATTGAGTTCGCGGTGGAGCATTTGTCCACTCTCATTGCATCAGCTTTTTACTGTACACTATTAATAGGCACAATGACCCCTTAAACAAAAGGGTCAGTTTGTATTGGTGCCTCCAACAAGCTCAGCCAGAACTGTGTACTCGCTACAAAAAAAAAAAAAAAAAGGTATAAAAACAACAGCAGGCTTTTCGGCTAACCTGACTCTGCCTATTTCTGGTTCTTTGTGCGTATGCATCACAGACCTCTTCTGGTTTACCAGCAAACCCAACTTCCACGGTAAGAGATGACTTCTCCAGCTGTGATTGAGATGAATTTGCATATTAAAGCTGAATTTACCAACACAAAGAATGTTAGAAGTGTATTAGTTTTGCAACAAATCCAGAATACATACTGTGAAGTCCAGAAGTCTGGAAATCGGGAATGTTTTTCAGTTTAATCTGGGGGAGAAAATAAGGTTCAGGATGTTTGAAAATTGAGAACAAAGAAACACTAAAATGAATAAATGATGAACACTGAAAACAACTTTCACTCTGAAGTTGCTAGTAAATGTCATAATTACAAAGACACAAGAATTAAATGTGACTATTTGAAGAATTAAACAGTTTCTCTTGTAAAATGTGAAACAAACTTAAGGAAAAAAAATTACAGTGCAGAAATATTTCAGACTGAATTAAACTAATCAAATAAACAAAATTGTGACCATGGGTCTCATTCACTAATAATTGTGTAGATTTGATTGCTTTTTTATATGCCCTTTGGAACTTTAATTCACTTCCAGAATAAACATTTCCTAATAATTTACTCATTTTCATGTCATCCAAGATGTTCATGTCTTTCTTTCTTCAGTCACCAAGAAATTAAGGTTTTTGAGGAAAACATTCCAGGATTTTTCTCCATAAAGTGGACTCCAATCGGAGTCAACAGGTTGAAGGTCCAATGAGTTTCAATGCAGCTTCAAAAGGCTCTACACAATCCCAACCAAGGAATAAGGGTCCTAATTACATTTATATACTTTTTAACCACAAAAGCTTGTCTCCCACTAGCTCTGCGATGCGTGTCTTCAAGCATTACATAATCATGTTGGAAAAATTACATTTGATTAGTTCTTAGTCTCATTTTTCCAACTTTAAAATCATTCAACATCGTTGTTTTAGCTTTTTTTGTAAAGGGCCTTTGACTTTCTTTGGACATTAGCTTTGTAAACACAGGGTCAGTACTTCTGTCTACGTTATGCATGACCTTTTCAATATGACTATGTAATGTAAGTCGGGCTGGTGCAAGACAAGCATTTGTGGTAAAAAGGTGGTAAAAAGGTATACAATTTTGTACAAACCGATCGTTTTGCTAGATAAAACACGTATTCCTCGGCTGTGATCCTGTGGGGCCCTTTGAAGCTATATCAAAACTGTAATTTGGACCTTGTTGGCCATAATAGAAGTTAACTATATTGAAAAAAATCCTGAAATGTTTTCCTCAAAAAACTTTTGAGTAAAGGGGTGAGTAAACCCTCAGGAAATTTTTATTCTGGAAGTAAACTTCTCCTTTAACCTAGTCCTGATGTTACTGAATTTGGAGTATTCTGAAAAAGCGGCTGCTTGCAAAGGTTAGTCATTTGCATAAAACACGCCCAGACCATCCATATTAGTTTCTGCACACGTTTTCCTTACAGCTTGTAATCACTTTATTCAAAAATACTCAATGCAACCCTATATGACGCTGTCTACAGATGCGCTCTTGTCAGATCTTTAAGCAGTGCCAGGTGCGCAGTCCTCAAAACCAGTGCATACATAATAAAACACCTTTTATACAGACCCAGTTTACAGAGCTTTATCAACCGGCTGTACAGTAGATGCGCTGTTATTCAAAGAAACCTTGCAGCTCAAGCTATAGTCTAACACAGCTTTTCTTACTCTTTCACTGTATATGATGAAATAATTTTAAGATGAAATATATAGCTGCTAGAAGCAATTACTGGGGTTCGAACAAATAAGGCCTTCTATGCTGTTAGGGTGTAGGGAAACATGAAATAAATGGCTGACACCAGGACATATATATGATGCATGAGTTTACTTAGGTTTGTGAAGTTTAGAGTTTTTTTTTTTAAATAATATCAAATATTTAAAGAAAAGTTGGATTGATATTAGTGTTCCAAGAGGCAAAGTTGTTCAGAATGAGATGATCTATCTTATGATATGAAGATCTAGTGTTTGTCTGAATATATGAGCACGTTTAGGTTTTATAAGCTTTTGGGTATACTTGGTCACGCCCCTTTTATAAGTTATAGCCAACCAAAAGACCAAATTCAACATTTTTTCTGATAATTATTAATCTAGAGAGTCCAGAGAATTGCACTGCAGTGGTTTGATCGAGATTGAGCAAAAAACCTAGGACTAGTTCGCAAAAGTAGGTTGAGCATCTTTTGAACTTTTTGGCCCCCCTTTGTGACCGTGAGTTGAACGTTTTATTTTTTTGATAATTATTGATAAATTTGCATACCGGAAATGAAATCAGAGATAGCCATTTTGTTTTATTTAAGCCAAGCATTCCAATGATATGAGACAATTGAGTCTTCAAAAAATGGTCTAGGAGTTATGAGAGGTTTCGCGTTTTTGCTCGCTGTAGCACCACCTATAGGCTGATTGGGGTGAGTCTTTGTCAGGTTCTCCCCAAATTGAGCTCTATCATTTGGCCAAGTTTCAAGTGTCTTGGCCTTACGGTTTGGTCTGCACGATCAGTTTTACGATGGAAGAATAATAATAAATTAAAAAAAATACTAAAAAAATAATAAATATACATTTTATAATATAACCATTATCCTAAGATGAAACATACATATATAGATTATTAAGGCTGGCCATTTTTGCGTGCATGTGTTTTCAGTTGTTCCTATCCAACTTATTTTTCCTATAAAAGTG
Source organism: Garra rufa (assembly GCF_049309525.1). Lineage (NCBI taxonomy): Eukaryota > Metazoa > Chordata > Actinopteri > Cypriniformes > Cyprinidae > Garra > Garra rufa. The sequence goes on from NC_133377.1 coordinate 33,253,784, forward strand.
GGCACGGCCATTTTTTATGGGTCTGACTTTTGGTCTCATCCGCGTCCAGCTATTTTTAGCTCATTTTGCTACTTGATATTGCAAATTGGTGTGGCTTACCATATTTTGTTTAATGTATTATCTTAATTATGAACACACTGGTTTGTAGTGCAAACAGTTTTACTGTTTACTGTTAGTTGTCATTCTTCTCCTTGTTTATCTATAGCGGCTAATGAACTAAAATTCTTGCACATAGGCTTACTTCCACATTAAAGATTAAGGTGGATATTTTTTTTCTTACATTTAAAATCAATTTTAGTGTTAAATTTTCAGTGAATGATGATTTGTTCTTGAAGACATGTGCATACACATACTTAGTGAATGACTCCCAATGATTATGTGAACTTTTCTTGTAGTCGTCAAATGTTTTTGGTCCCAACTGAGGCACAAAATGTTCTTTGGAACAACTCAAAACATGCTGGAGAACATGATCATCAGATTTAGTTTCTGTCAGTTCGAAGAAAAAGGGTGACAAACCAAATACTGGAAATTCTGGCATTCATACAAATGTTCATCTTTTTTTAAATTAAATGGTCTTTTCTGGCGAACATAATTTGTAATGAAGAAAAATGATTAAATTAGAAAAGACTGCAAATAGAAGCAGACTTTTGGACCCCATAAAATAATTACCAATGTCTGGTTTTAATGTAGGATAATGTCATTCCACAAAAAAGGCGTATCACAAGTGTCAGTGAAATTCTAATTGAATTATTTCAATGATTATCTTTATAGTAAAGGATCAGTGGCCATTGAAAAGGCTCATTATGGAAGGCACCAGAGGACGTATTTTGCAGCTAATGGTGATGGCCGTTTTGCTGGGGTGAGATTCTTAATACCCATAATTCCCAAACCTCTTTCACAGTATCTTATATAACAAATTACAGTTCTTATTCCATTTATAATAAAGCAAAATTCATTTCACTGAAAAGAAAAGTCTTCCATCTGTTATCCATTATTTTAACAAGTGCTTTTATCTCAAACTGGCCAAATGGGTCTGTGTCTCTTTGTCTACCTGGTATTATCGTGAGCAAATGAATCAATTATCTAATTTCATTATATCCTTCCATTACAGATAAGCATGAGTGTATTCACAGTAATCTTGTATCTTTTTAGCAAGACAGATAAGGACGCAACTTTTGTCTGTTGATGATCTGACATCTGTTTGACCTCATAGCGCGACCGTCCCGGTACACAGGGCCATCCAGACCCCTGACTATGATGACACCTCCATGCCCGAGATCCTGAACCCTTCCTGGATGGCTACTATCCCTGACGTCTACTCCCTATCAGACGTGACAATGCCCGGCACACACAACACCATGGCCCTGTACGGTGGCACGCTAGCCGAATGCAACTCCTGGTCCCTTGCCCTCCAGCTGCGAGCCGGAATCCGCTTTCTGGATATCCGTGTTCGCCATGTCAATGGCAACCTGACCATCCACCATGGCATCTCATACCAGTATGCTGACTTTGGAGACGTGTTAATGGACATTGTGGCTTTTCTAACGGAGTATCCTTCGGAAACAGTGTTGATGAGGTTGAAAGAGGAGTTGAGTGACACGCAGGATATTTATGACGCAGTGGTGCGTTATATTAATGACTATGCGCACTGGGACCTGTTGTGGAACAATCTTGAGATGCCCACCATGGGAGAGGCACGAGGAAAGCTGATTGTACTGAAAGACTTTACCGGCCCTAATCTGGGAATGCACTACAACTCACTAGACATAGCTGATGACTGGAAGGTAAGGACACACAGATGGGTTTGTGAATATGGGAGAGACTTTTCAGCTTGTACTTTTATGTTAGCACAATTTTACTGATCCAACAAATGTCATTTGTCACTTAGGCATTTTTTGTGCATTTAATTAGGGCTGTCAAGCGATTAATCTCGATTAATTGCATGCAAAATAAAAGTTTGTGTTTATATAATATATGTGTATGTACTGTGTATATTTAAAATGTATATATAAACACACACACATGCATGTATATATTTAAGAAAAATTTTATATATTTAAAATAATTATATTTATATATTAATTATATATATATATATACAGTCAAGCCCGAAATTATTCATACCCCTGGCAAAATTCTGACTTAGTTACTTTTTTTTAACCAGCAAGTTTTGTTTTTTTTTGGACTGGAAATGACACAGGCTTCTCCCAAAAGATAATAAGACGATGTACAAAAGGCATCATTGTTGAGAAAAAAATATTTCTCAGCTTTTATTTAAATTTGAACAAAAAGTGGCATGTCCAAAATTATTCATACCCTTTGCAAACTGTCACAGTCTACGGGAAAATCCAAAGTTCTATACCATTCCAAATAGTCCCAGCTGTTCTAAAGCATCCTAATTACCCTGATTCATTGGGAACAGCTGTTTTAATCAACTCAACAGGTGAAAAACAGAAGCTCTCTGCTGTTGGTTTGTGGACAGTCATGGCTAAGACAAAGGAGCTCACTGAGGACCTGCAGCTGCGCATTGTGGCTGCTTACGAGTCAGGAAAGGGCTATAAGACCATATCTAAATGTTTTGAAGTTCCAGTGGCTACAGTGCAAAGTATTATTAAAAATATAAGGCACCATGAAAAAGAAGCAATACATCAAAATTCTCAACAACAACATCAGGCAGTCTGCAGAGAAACTTGGCCTTGGGCACCGGTGGACATTTCAGCATGACAAAGACCCAAAACACTTTTTACAGAAGGGTATGAATAATTTTGGACATGACACTTTTTGTTCAAATGTAAACAAAAGATGAGTAATGTTTTTTCCACAATGATGCCTTTTGTACATTGTCTTATTATATTTTGGGAGAAGCCAGTGTCATTTTTGGTCAAAAAAAAAACAAAACAAAAAAAAAAAAAAAAAACCTTGCTGGTTGACTAAAAGTAACTTTAAGTCAGAATTTGGCAGGGGTATGAATAATTTCGGGCTTGACTGTATATATACACATATACACACACACACACACACACACATATTATGTAAACACAAACATGTATGTGTGCATATGTGTATATGCATAATTAATATACATAGTACACACATCTTTTGTACACACAAACTTTTATTTTGCATGTGATTAATCGCGATTAATCATTTGATGGCCCTTGAATATTTGTACTTTTTTTGCATAGCATGATAAAATTACAGCTTGATTGGAAATTACATAAAATATTCTATTCACAAGTGATATTGACCACAAATTATTATAATTTTTTTCCCACACATAATGTTTCATATCTCAAGTAATAAATGTGTACATAAATACTGTATATTATCATTCAAAATTTGGGGTCAGCAATACTTTAATTTAGGACTAGCACACTAATTTGATCAAAAGTGAATTAGAACAGATCAAGTTTCTGTTTTAAATATTTTTTTTTCCTGTTCTTACTGAAAAACAAATGTAGCAGTTTCTATAAAAATATTAAACAACACTGTTTTCATTATTATTTATAAAAAATAAATAATTATTAATAATAATACATTTATTGAGTAGCAAATGTGCATATAGAATGATTTGTGAAGGATCATGGACAGAAGACTGAAATAAAGAAGATGAAAATTCAGCTTTATCATCACAGGAATACATTTTAAGATATTTTCAAATAGAAAACAGTTACTTTAAACTGTAATAATATTTCACAATATTACAGTTTTTACTGTATTTTTAATTAAAAAAATGCAGACATAGTGAGCATAAGAGATTAATTTCAAAAACATAAAATCTTACCGATCCCAAAGTATTAAATGCGATACTGTACATAATTTAATTATAAATACAGATTTTTAAAAATGTTATTTTACTATTTGCTTAGTTTTTAAACTGTAATATTTATTTTTATGGATTTTCATTTTAAGAAAAAGTCTGAATCTGCCACAAAGGGTTGCTCCAAGACAGTTTTAATGTTTAGTGTTTTCATGTTCATATAACCAAAAAAAGAAAAATCTTTTAGTTCTTTTAAACTCAACTGCTGGAACATAAATGTGCACATGTACCAAACCTCAGAAAAAGAGCAATGGAGTGGGAGACAAAATATTAAATTAAACGTCTGAATCATTTCAAAGGGTTCCAGAAGACTCTTTATATTTAGTTTCCAGAGTGTAATCTTCATCTGTCAACTGTCTTTAAAAATCCATCAGAGAGAGTTTTTGTTCCCTCACCACATTTTGAAATTGTACTGATAAAAACTTTTTCTCGCCCCAGGTGGCCTCTCTGCAGCCAGAGGATGTGGAAAAGAAATGGACAAGTGTCTCCACTCATCTGGAGGCGGCTGCGGTTGGTAACAAAAACCAAATGTTCCTCACCTACAGCAGCGGTGCTAGTATCCTAGCACATCCCAATGCCCTGGCCCAGCTAATAAACCCCCGCCTGTACGAATATCTGACAGGTTATGTCGGTCAGAGGAAGCGGTTTGGCATTGTAACAATGGACTTTCCTGGGGCCAAGTTAGTGCAAACTATTATAGGCTTCAATTATTGAGAGACAACAGCAGGGCGTCAGGACCAATACACCTGGAACTCACCAAAATACTTCATTAATTGACACAAATCCCAGGTATAACTGTGACTCAAATTACCCATACCCTTGAAATTTCCATATGTGTGACAGAAAAAGTTTGAGCTTGCTGGCAAATTTTGAAATTTCTGACTTAATAAAGCACTTTGACAAATTTCTGTCATAACACCATGTCATGACAATATTTGAAATAAAATGCTCTGCTGTCACTTCATAAGGACCTTAATAAGATAGCCTGCATTTTCATGGCACTCAAAATAGAACACACTGTCCTCTTTTTATGTACGACACAAAGGAAAGGTGTTAACTGACATCTATCTCAGAGCAGCCTTGAGTTAACACAAAGTACAACAAAAGTTTGTTTTTCAGTGGCATTACGTAAGTCTCAGATGTTACAAATGGAAACGTTCTCACACTAACACTGTTTTATTTTCTGTTCTATTTTAAGGACAAGTTCAGTCCTAGTTCAAACCAAATCTGTATTAAGAACTGATTCGCTAACGAGAAAGGGCTCGTAAGAATCATTCACTCAAGAATCAGACTTAAATGGTCATGCGGATACACTGAAAAGTATTGCAGGGAACATTTTCATTGTTATATGATATCCTATATACATCAGCGGAAAAATGTGGAATGAATAGAACATCATAAAAATTATTTGGTTCAGGTATTCTATTCAACATTATTCTATTTTTAAGGCCATTCACACCGAGCATGACAACTTACCGAAGCCTATTTCTGACACAGAATAAAAAAAATAAAAAGAGGAATTGTGACTTTATCTCATCTCACTGTTGAGGTAAAAAAAAGTGAGGGAAAGTGAGAATTAAGACTCAGTTACAAAATGTAAACTTGAAATTGAAAGACAAACTTATAATTCAGACTTCCTCGTAATTCTGAGTTTACATCTTGTAATTATGACATTTTTCTCAGAATTCTGCATTCATACTGCATCTCACAATTTCAGACTGTCGCAAATTAGAATTTTTGAATTTTTAATTTATATTTCACAATTCTGACTTTTTAAATTTTTCTAAATTTCTATCTCAAGGAATTCTAAGTATGTTGCTATTCTGACTTTTTGAATTCTGATTTTACATCTCACAATTCCGACTTTTCTCAGAGTTATGAATAAGTCGCAAATCTGAATTTTTGAATTTTGAGATTCTATTTTACAATTCAGACTTTTCCTTGGAATTCTGAGTATGTTGTAATTCTCACTTTTGAATTCTGAGTTTATATCTCACAATTCTGAGTTTTCTCATATTTTAGAGTATGTCACAATACTGACTTTTTGAATTTTGAGTTTACATCTCACAATTCAGACTTTCTTGGAATTCTAAGTATGTCGCAATTCTGAATTTATATCTCACAATTCTGACTTTTCTCAGAATTATGAGAGTGTCGCAAATCTGAATTTTTGAATTCTGAGTTTATATTTCACAATTCAGACTTTTACTCGGAATTCTGAGTATGTGGCAATTCTGACTTTTTGAATTCTGAGTTTATATCTCACAATTCTGAGTTTTCTCAGAATTCTGAGTATGTTTGACTTTTTGAATTGTGAGTTTACATCTCACAATTCAGACTTTTCTCGGAATTCTGAGTATGTCACAATTCTGAATTTATATTTCACAATTCTGACTTTTCTCAGAATTATGAGTATGCCGCAAATCGGAATTTTGGAATTGTGAGTTTATATTTTACAATTCAGACTTTTCCTCAGAATTCTGAGTATGTGGCAATTCTGACTTTTCTCAGAATTCTGAGTATGTTTGACTTTTTGAATTCTGAGTTTACATCTCACAATTCAGACTTTTCTTAGAATTCTGAGTATGCCGCAAATCCAAATTTTTGAATTCTGAGTTTATATTTAACAATTCAGTCTTTTCTCAGAATTCTCGGAATTCTGAGTATGTCACAATTCTGACTTTTTGAATTCTCAGTATGTCGCAAATCTAAATTTTTTAATTCTGAGTTTATATTTTACAATTCTGAGTTCTCGGAATTCTGAGTATGTTGCAATTCTGACTTTCTGAATTCTGCGTTTATATCTCACAATTCTGAGTTGTCTCAGAATTCTGAGTATGTTTGACTTTTTGAATTCTGAGTTTACATCCCACAATTCAGACTTTTCTTGGAATTCTGAGTATGTCGCAAATCAGAATGTTTGAATTCTGAGTTTATATTTAACAGTTCAGATTTTTCTCGGGATCCTGAATATATTGTAATTCTGACTTTTTAAATTCTGCGTTTATATCTCACAATTCTGATTTTTCTCAGAATTCTGAGTATGTTTGACTTTTTGAATTCTGAGTTTATATCTCACATTTCTGAGTTTTCTCTGAATTCTGAGTATGATGTCGCAATTATCACTTTTTGAATTCTAAGTATGTCGCAAACCTGAATTTTTGAATTCTGAGTTTATATTTTACAATTCAGACTTTTCTTAGAATTATGAGCATGTCACAAGTCTGACTTTTTGAATTTTGAGTTTATATCTCACAATTCTTACTTCTTTCAGAATTCTGTGTGTCACATTTCTGAATTTTTGAATTCCAAGTTTATATCTCACAACTCTGAGTTTAAATCTCAAAGGAAAGTCTGAATTGCGAGACCAAAAAATAGCAAATAATCATTAATTTGCGTGAGAATAGGAAAGGCCACACCACAACTATAACGATAACAACACAGAAGAACTATGTGGTAAGAATCACTTTCAGAACGACAAAAACATTGACAGCCAATCAGACAATACAGAGCTTGCGCATTTAAGACAACAAAACTGCAGCGCACGCTAATAATAAACAACGTTATCGTCTGTTGATCTAACTGACATCCATCTCAGAACAGTCTTCAGCAAGCTGAGTTAACACAAAGAAGAGAAGTTTGTTATTCAGCAGTATTACGCAAGTCTCAGTTGTTACAAATGGAAACTTTCTCACACTAACACTATTGGCTTTATTTTCTGTTCTATTTCAAGGACAAGTACACGTTTTAAATCAAATCTCTGCCACAGTGGTGGAGCGCTGTTGTTTGCCCCCGATGCTTATCTCAATGACAGGGTCTGCAATGACTCATCTGTGCAAAAGGAAATGCTTAATGTGTGCAACACTGAAATCTGCAGGTAATATATAAAAATATAGCCTTCAAAAGCACCTAAACATATATTTTAAAAAGGAAACTGAACTTATGACCAAACCGTTCAAGGAAATCTGTATTTGTTCAGGCCTTTATGTCTAAGGTGATTTATTAGGTTTGTTTAATAAATTTATACCTGGTAAGCACAAGGCTTTTAAGAAGAGCATTACTTCTAAATTACTGTTATGTTAACCAAGAATGAAGGCCACACTAATATAACATTCAAACTCAAACTGTACATACGCAATGTACTTCCATGAATTCTGGTCTCAGGTGAAGCTTTTACAGAAAGCCTTGGTCGTACACAAGACACTTGACAGTTAACCGGCGCTGGAACGCAGCAGGAGGTAACTAGCTTTACATCTTCAGTGTCACGCTTCTTCGTCCCATCATCTCTTTCCCCCGTGTCTATGACATCACATGAGCGTTCTCGTCCCTGGCTCTGCACACCCGGGTAACAAGGCACGGAGAACGACACCCCATGAGAGGAACAGAAGGATGACAGAAGGTGTGTGAATGTGTTTAGCTCTGCATCCAAATCGTTTTTCCTCCCTCTGCTGCATGCAGATTGGGACAATGAAAAAGTGGGCTGCGAAATTGATGCAAGACAGGCTGCGACTGAAGACGGCAACAAGGCCGTCAAAAACAGCCTTCGAGTGAAAGACACCAGTGTTGCTACTTGGGGTGGGAATCATAACAAGTTTAACGATCCTCTTAATGAGTCTGGTTACTTAATGGTTCCATTTAATGATACTTTTTAAAGTGAAAATAATTTGGGAAACACAAATGCAATTCTGTTGCCAAAAGCTGGGATCGTTTTAATGATAAATGTAAAGCTGATTATGGTAACAATTCTTTCATCCCTTTTTTGTATTTATTCATAACCAATTCTCAGTTCTCAGTTCTCAACTCTAGCTGTTAGAATATTACGGGACTATCAGTTTGTTCAACTAGTGGTGCATACAGTACTTTTTCCTCCATGAGTGGAAGTGCTGTCTATATTTTTCCCAATACGGAAAACAGGAAGATTTTTAATTGCATTTGTCAGAAAAAGGACAATTAATTATACAGAATTAGATTATTATTACTATAGGGCCATTCTCTGCCAACTCAACCAAAGGCCCCCTGGCTCACATTTTTGATCTGGCTAATATTTATTCTGAAGAAAGATAGACATGTATAGTGATACAAGCCAACATATTAAATGTCATTGATGAATATTTACTGGGTAATCCAATATTTTGTAGTGGGAGGTCAAAACGGCAATTTTCTTATATTCATAGTCAAGTTTCAGGGGGGTAAAAATTACTCAAGGAAGACGGCAGCCTCATAATATTATTTTTACACAGAGATTGGTAGTTCTATTAGTAAAATATGTTGACTTTGCTAGCTTTGTTGCATTATGTGCCAATGGTGACCATTTAAAAATGGGGAAACAGCACTTTTCAAGTTTCTCTCCAAAGTTTGCCTGTAACTCAAGAAATATTAAAGATATCTTAATGCCCTTTTAGATCTTAACAAACTTCCCTTTTGGCATCTTTAATGCCCTATGAGATTTAGTTCCAGAGATACTGAAATGTATGGCTCCAGGAGTAAATTTACACATTTTCAGTGGTCAAAAACCAAATGTGGGGCAGTTTAAAAAATATATATACTTATTTCGTATCCATTTTTTTGTATTTATTCATAACCAATTCTCAGTTCTCAGTTCTCAACTCTAGCTGTTAGAATATTATGGGACTATCAAAAGGTAAACATTGCTATTTAACCCCCCTCTACAAAATAGTGGATTACTTAGTAAATATTCATTCAAGACATTTAATATTTTGTCTTTCATCACTATACAAGTCTATCTTTTCTCAGAAAAAAATAGCAAAATAAAAATTTGAGCAGGGGAAGTTTTTGAAATTTGGTTTATTAGCTGACCCTATTTATTTATTTTTTGTTTGGTATTATGGTATGGATTCAAAGCATAACTTTAAGAAAGTAATCTGATTGCATAGCATGCAAAAACAATTTTACTTGAATTTTAGAAGCCCTGCTGCACAAAGTAAATAACACCAATTATGACCGTCAGAACACATTTTAGCGAAAGAGTGCGTCATGGTGCTTAAATCAATCTGTCTTTTAGCCTGAATGGCCTTTAATGACAAGCCATTTGTGCAGTGCAACCCTTGCTGGTCTGAATACGCCGTGCTCAGTGTGCATTAGCTTGGCTGAATTGATTTTCCAATGTAAAAAATAATAATCTTAGAGGGTGTTAAGCCTAGTGCGGTCATTTACCTGTTCCCTGTACTTTGTTCTTGAATATTTCTGGTCTGATTTGTACAAATTCATCATCGACTTTCTTTGCTTGAGTCATAAGACCTAATTGTAATGCACTTACAAAAAGTGCCTAGGCACTAAATTACACTGCCATTAGCACAAATTAAACTTCCTTGCGTAATGAGGCAAAACTAGTTCATCAGGTCCAGTGCTATAGACTGTTGCTAAGGTACGACGTTTCTAACAGCACTTGAACTAATAACCTTACTGGCTAACATGTCCTTCTTTAACAAGAATCAAATACTATTATACTCTGTTTCTATCCAGTTAACTACAATTAGCAAACAGACAAAGTATCTATCCTTGTGCTATGCTGAGAATCCTTTACCTTTGGTGTTCCCAGGCAAAAATCTGTCATTATAGTATATTATCAACAAATCTTGGATTCAATCTTTTTGCCAACTTGTTTTCTCTTAATTAGCACAGGTTTTGTATTTCTTTTTGGAGCTGAATGATTGCGAACCTCATTGATCTGAGTTTATGCACCTCAGTTCTTAAGAGAAAAAACATTATTAGTGAATAATTTTGGCAATGTTCAGATCAAATCTCAGATCAATGAGGCCTACAATCTATCAGTCCCAAAAAGAAATAAAACACCTGTGCTAATTGAAAGAAAACAAGCTGACAAAAAGACTGAATCCAAGATTTAGTAATAGTAATGCATAATGAGAAATTTATTAGCAATTTTTGAAAGGCTGGTCATTTTTTTTTACTGGGAACAACACAATTGTAACAAGGTGTGGGGAAAGAGCAAAAATAATTTTTGAGAGGAAGTTGTTATAATTTTTCTATATTTTCTATTATTTTTGAAATTCAAATCATTCCCACCAAATCTAATTTTGGCATAACTTTTGCTAAAATCATCTAAATGCATATATTCATAGCTTAATGGCTTTTAGATATGAATCTTTAATGCGCTAGTTCAAATTAAATAAAATTTTTATAACCATTTACTCATCTTTGTATCATTTAAAAGCCAAGTGATTTTATTTTTTTTTATTTAATAAGCCATTATTCACATAAAATCTTCTGCAGATCTCAATAAAAGATCGCTGAATAAAGAATAAAAAAGGTAACTGCGACTTTTTTTTCTTGCAATTCTGACTTTTTCTTCTCAGAACTGAGATATAAACTCACAATTGCAAAAAATTTGTCATTATAGTATATTATCAACAAAATTTTTTGTTCAAGAGACCTGCAAGAATTGCAAGAAAAAAAGTCGCAGTTACCTTTTTTATTCTTTATTCAGCGATCTTTTATTGAGATCTGCAGAAGATTTTATGTGAATAATGGCTTATTAAATTAAAAAAAATAAAATCACTTGGCTTTTAAATGATACAAAGATGAGTAAATGGTTATAAAAATTTTATTTAATTTGAACTAGCGCATTAAAGATTCATATCTAAAAGCCATTAAGCTATGAATATATGCATTTAGATGATTTTAGCAAAAGTTATGCCAAAATTAGATTTGGTGGGAATGATTTGAATTTCAAAGAGATATAAACTCACAATTCTGACTTTTTTTTCTTGCAACTGCGACTATTTATCTCGCAATTCTGACTTTATTTCTCAAAATTTAGATTTATAAAGTCCAGTTTTGAGGAGAAATTCACAGAATTGCAAGTTTATATCTCACAATTCTGAGAAAAAAAGTCAAAAATTGTGAGTTGCATTAACCTTTTTTTTTTTTAACATTTTTATTCAATGGCTGAAACAGGCTTCCATACAAATATAATTAATGGTCACCTATATTTAAATATGCTGTGTAGTGACAATCACAGTCCACTTTCATTATTAGACAAAGCATATTGATGTCAAATTCCTTGAAATATCTTATTTTTAAGATATTAAAAGTATCGAATGACAAGAGGCTGAAAAAATGCTGACTGAATTTACAGCCGACTGTAGGCCTACTTGTCTCCCATGACACTTATACGTTTTGCTGTTTTAAATTGTTTTGACCTTCTGCTCTAAACATATTAAGCTGCATTTGAAATGCGCATTCTAGATACAATTTGACTGATGGATGCAGTATTTGGTATTTATCATTTTTATTTCCTTCTTCCTAACTTGATTAGTGAAAAGGTCCCCTCAATGTAATTTGATAAGTGATATACAGTTCAATTTGTAATCTCCCTCTAACATCTTCAGCAAATAGACTTTTTTTTTTTTTTGTTCAAGAGACCTGTGTCGGTACAGAAAGTCAGCTTGCGAGGTAAACATCTTAGATTATTAGTCATTTGACGCAGCTGTTTAATTGAGATGGGACCAAGGGCTTCTTCACAGTGAAAGACTGCGAGAGCTGCACAACAAATCAAAATGTGTCATAGAAGCCGATCGGTCTCGCCGGGAACTATGGGGGAGATTTGAGCGATGATGACAACTTATGAAAAACACGGTCCGAATAATGATAAAATGAACAGAGAGGGCAAAAAAATAGCATGGAGATGGGGGAAAAAGGATAATAAGACCTAAAAATGGAAAGCCGAAAGAGTACGCAGAGGAAAAAAAGAGAAAGAATAGGCGCCTTGCAGGGCAGGAAATGCTGGCAGAGAAAAGCAGGAGGGGAGGTGGAGAGAAAAAAAAGGGGGGGAGATTGGGAATCATAAAAAGAGGAAAGCGCATTTATAAACACGTCTCTATAGTAACCAACTGGTAATTTGGCTGGTGGGAGAGGGAGAGAGCAAGGGAGGGCATGAGGGAGCACCATTTACCATAGGCCTCTTATTACGGAGAGAGAGGGGGAAGAGAGCCAGGAATAAAGGGATAAAACAAGGCTAGAGAGATGGTAATATGAAAACGAGGGATAGAGAGAAGGGTTGCATTAAGGGGAAAGGAGAAGAGCGCAGAATACCAAATGAAAGTGAGTAATAGGGCACAAACAGATGAGATTTGAGGGAGGAAAATACAAGGAGGATAAGATTATCAAACAAATTGCAGTGGTCCTCAAGATCTGTCAGCGCTGTGCCGCAGAAAGCTCCTATCTGATTTTAAGTCACTCTGTAAAGGTTAGACCAATCAAATTTGTCAAATTTGACAATCGCAAGAAAGGAGAGCTATCAAGGGAGTGAAAAACAACAGGTTGGGTAAATAGTTTCTCTATTGCTCTCATCCAGGGAAATTCAGTTTACATTTATCTCAATACAAATCTGCTTGGTTGGAAAGCGAGGACTTGTTTTTATTTTATTTGTTCAGTTCCATAATCTACAGTGACACACAAGTTATTAGGTTGCCGATTAAATTAAATGTGATTAGAGAAAGATTAAATATTGCTTAAATATTATTTTCTTGCAAAACATACTTTCAGTAATCTTTGTTTTATTAACTTGTAGGGCTGGGCGATTAATCGAAAAGTAATCGAAATCGACATTCAGAACCTATAATCGATCAAATTTTTCCAGGTCAATTATTTCAATTACTTTCCCTTTAAAAACACTACTGCGTGTGGAGTCACGTGACCCCGCTCCGTTACGTTGCGTTATTCCGCCGACATGTCGATGGAGAGCTTAAACAGTATTTATACAGTAAAAAGTATTTACAGGATATACAAGAGTAATTTTATTTAGAAGAGGTACTGCTTATTTTCTACTTTTAATATTTATTATTATTTTATAAATAATTTATTTTGTTTCCAAAAGTGCAAGTTATTTATTTTCACTAATTTAAGAAAAATGTGACTTTTCATTTTAAGCAATGTATGCTTTAATTTCAGTTGTTCAACACTGATGTTCAATAAATAATCATAGATAGTAGATAGTGTGTGCACCCTTCATTCAAAAATCTCTCACTTGTAATATGTGCGCATATTTACTGTACAAAACTTGTCAGTGAACTATGAGGGCAAAAAAATAAATATTATTTAAATATAATTAAATATAATTTTATTAATGAATAAAATAATCGTTCATTAATCGTAATCGGGTTAAAATGTTCAATTAATCGAGATTTTGATTTTAGGCCAAATTGCCCAGCCCTATTAACTTGAACCCCCCTTTTTTTCAATGATACTTAAAAACCCTAAAAAGGTTACTTTTAAACAATTTTCAGTTAGGAACTACTTTGAAACTACTTTTAAATGTCACAAATATGAAATATGAAACTGCAAGTAAGCATTAAACATGAAATTTTAAAGCAGAAAGACTGAAATAGTATTTTCTTGTAAACATTCTCTAAAAAAAACAGTGTACTTTTTTCATAAACAAGTGAGTTTTTCATAAATCAGTCAAAATGACTCACTAATACATTTATTGACTATGACATTACTGTTTTGTTGTACTTGGTTGTGACACTAAAAGGGATAGTTCACCCAATAATAAATATTCTGTCATTACTTACTCACCTTCATGTGGTTCCAAACCTGTAAAACCTTTGTTCATCTTCGGAACACAAATTAAGACATTTTTCACATAATTCACAAATGAAGAGAGCTTTCTGACTCTGCATCACAACTACCTCATTCAAGAACCAGAAAAGTAGTAATGTCCCGTCAACGCGCATCGAAGACTGACATAGAAGAGATTTTTGAATAAAGTCATTATTTTTGTTTTCTCTCACAAAAAGAATTAGCTTCAAAACATTACAGTGGAAACACTGATGTCACATGGGCTATTTTAATGATGTCCTTACTACCGTTATAGGCCTTGAAAGAGGTAGTTGCAGTGCTGTCTATCAGGGCTCTAGAGTGCAACCTAATTTCTCAATGGTGTGACTAAAAAAATCTGAGGTCGCACTGGTGCAACCAGCCATTCGAGGGCAAAAAAAAAACTACTACGTGTGACTATGAAAAAATATTTAGGAGCACCATGTGCGACTGACCCGATCAGCATATTTGTATTTGCGCTCAGTGGAGCTTCAAAGGTTTCTACGAGCTTTTGCAACATTGAGTAATGTATCACAGACATATCTCACAAATCCTTTCATAAACAAAGTGTTGAGAGAGTGTAAATAAGAAATTGATTGTGCAGTATAAAGAGCTTCGTTGATTATAATAGAGCTTTTAATCATTTTTAAGAGTGTTTGAAAATGAGATATTTATTTAATACAACAGTTAAATAAACAAGAAGTTATTATTAAGTGACTTACATTGCCTGATTTTGCTCTATTTCGTCGTCAAAATTAGTCTGAAACAAGTCACAACTGAGCCGCTGCGCATCTCCACTCAAACACAGCGGCGTTTCGTTTATGAATGAACATGCATTTTTAAAAGAATGTATTGAAATGATTAAATTTCCCATTCATAAAGACTCACTTGCTTTATTCCTGAATGAACCAGCCGTTCGAACGAATCAAATGAATGATATGATTCAGTAATTAAATCAGTGTCTTGCCGCCACCTGCTGGCAGATCTTTTCAGTTATTTAAATCATTTAATATTTCTGTATTCAAAATTTTATATTTAAAACATTTATCTCAACATGAATTTGTGAATTTGATTGCACGCATGCCACCTCTGAGCCTCATTAAACAAAATCAAATATCACCTCGTAATGGGAAGGCTAATTTTTTTATCAGATTTTTTGATTATTGTTTAGAATGTGCTCCTGAAATTTTAACTGTGCTCCTTAACAGAATTATTAGTTAATGAAAAATTTATCAATTTGGGGTGAACTATCCTTTTAAACTAGTGCAAATATGGTGAAATCATAAAAATACACACAGTTTTGTTGCACTAAATGGTGCTTTTGGTATATATATGTTAAATACTGAACAAACTAATATTGGTTTAAATACTTTGGTTTTAAAATTGACAGTAGATATGGTTTTATATTAAAACTGCTATTTTTACTTCCTCAGAGGAACTAAGAATCATTAATGCATCCTTTAGCAATATAAAGAACCAGAATGACAGTGGTTACATTACGTTACATTCCCATCCCTGTCATTGGAAAGTTTTGCTGTGATCATGTCACCGAGAGTGAAGTAAATGACACATTTCCTGTGCCCTCTCTGCCTCAGTGTGAACAATCACAAGCACTTATAACCAAGCTTTAGAGCGCCGATAATAGGGCCTGCTCTGCTGAGACACCACTGAGGTGGGTTAGTGTTTGTGTGTGTGTGGTAGATCCTTTACGTGATAAACATACCCAAGCCTCACAAGCAAGTTGCATTCTGTGGCAGTTCTGGTTTCAGAATAGCCTTCCAGCTGGAGACAGGGATGGAATTGAAATGGTCCGTAAATTGGACTGTCTTTTGCTTCAATTTCCAAGCCAATTGCCGCCCCAAATTTCAAAATTGTATTGGAATTGACCTCTTCTGTGCCAAAGTGATTTTGTTCCATACTTTTGTGCACCATTACACACAGATACAAACACACACTTTGCTTTATCCCTGCATATTTCGTGTTTTGTGGGTTTGGATTTGATAACCTGTGGACTTTGCCTTATAAGAACAAAAAGACAAAGTAGCACTTTACAATACGATTCTATTAATTAACATTAGTAAATATACTAGTTATCATGAAATAACAATAAAAATACTTATACCATAGAAGTGAGTGGTTACCAGCATGTTTGGTTAGCAACATTCTTCAAAATATCTGAGTTTTTGTTCAACATAAAAAAGAAAAATCACACAAGTCTGGAACAACATTAAGGTTAGCATGCTGACACAACTTTCATTTTTGGGTCTGTCCGTTTAATTCTACTTAATAGCTAAGAAACTGAACACGTGCTGACCTCTGTAGGTGGACTATGAGAAAGCAGTCGTAGTGCGCATGCGCAACAGAATTTGGACGCCATCTCGATTTAACAGCAGATGGAAAGAAAATAAACCTTTTACACAGCGGTATTAAACGCTACACTGTCGTCTGTACTGCGGCCGACCATACCGAGGTAATAATCCGATTTGTTCAACTAAAATATCCATTATTTCCCTGATACGACGTATTGGAGAGCTGGTTCATTTTTCACTTGAGTGAATCTGTTTGTTTGTACAGTTCGTTGAAATGATGCGATTCTCTACGCAGATGTCTGTGGTGTTCTGTCTTCATATAATAGATAGTAATAGGACAATAATTTAGCAAAATGATATATTTACTTAGGGATTTTGTTTTTGTTTGATTTTTGTTTTTAAACCTTTTCAGTGAATCAGTTGAACCGGTTCACAAAACGTGTCTGAGTTGACTCAGAAGCATCGTGAACGTTTGATTCGTTAACGAAACAAACTGAATCATTTCAAATGATTCTCGAGTCAGCGGCTCAAAAAGAGTCACTAAACCGGCTCTTTGAAAGAAACTCTTTGAATGAACAGATTCACTAAACTTCCCATCATCAATATTTTTTTTAACTCGTTTTCTAGTGTTTTGGTGGTGTTTAATGTAAATTGGTTTGCTAATGTTTAATTCTGTCACCCTAATTGAAATTCTTATTGTTTTGTGCCAGATAAATATTACTTAGTTTGCAAAAAAATTAAGAAAAATAAACAAATATACTTAGTAGTTTGTATGGCTTGACTAGTTGAATTGCTTTAAATTATGAGTAGCTTGCAGCTTCCCAACACTGGTGTCAACCTTCTATGGCAACCACACTGGGGTAATACACTGAGGGTGCAGTTTCTCCTTCTGGGTGTCTTACGTATGGGACACCTGAGAATAACAGAAGAGAACACAGTTTCACCCGCACCAGTTACACCCCAGAGACTGGTTCCCTTGATAGGGGGAAAATGAAAACTCCCAGCCTAGAATGCTACATTAATCACATATGCAGTCCCACAGGACTAGCCAGGTCGCACTGCTAGGGTTGAACCACAGTGAGTAGAGTATTAACAGCCGTGTACCACTGTCTCTGTGAGTGATGGTGGAACCCTCTAAAGGGAGTTTTCTCCCTAATTCATAAGCTGGAGAAGGTGGAATGGGACCCAATGTCACACTAATATCGCTAACAGTGAGCAAAACAAAACACAGCCCAGCCCAGCAGGGTACCGTGGACCTATAAAGGCATGTTGTCAAGATTAATGGGCAGAACAAATCTACTTATATGCAGCCTGCATGTGCCTTGACCAGAGGTTGCCTTGAGGTACCACATTTCTTATATGTTTTGACTGTTGCATTGTGGGAAAGCCCCATAGGGAAATATGTAGAGAACTAATGGTTGTCTGATGTGACACTCATAGTAACTGCAACAGTTACATTTGTAAAGCTGTCATGTAGAGCCAGCGTTTAACTATAGACTTGTTGTTTCTCCAAAGAAGACAGCACTAATGATACAAGAAGTGTGAAGAAAGTGTTTTATCCCCAGATTTAAGGAATTCTCTGTATCACTTTACAGTTGTTTAATTTGTTCAAAACTTTGGTTAATGCATTAGATATTAACTAACAATGAACAATGCTTTTACAACAATACTGTTTTTCATCTCTAACATTTTATACATTGTTAACAGTTTTTATTTATTCTGTTCACTTCATTTATTTTGCTTTACTTGCACTGATCTATATAATGACTGGATTGCTCATTGCGTTCTAAAATGCCGTTAGGCAGTGAAGCCACCGGAAGTGTTCGATCCGCCATCTTACTATTCCCTACCGGCAGAGTGCGCCATTGAATTCGCATGTAAACCACTGACCTAAAATCACCCGATTTGAAGCGTTTCATTCACACATCATTAGTTTTGAGGATATGTGTATGTAAATAAATTATACTTAAGATGTTATCTGGAATGTTTATGGTCTTTTCGGGCTGGATAAGCGATATATATTGAAATCGTTTAGGTGGGTGTGTCAGCTGCGCACTTGCAGACACAGGTGAGTTAACTGAACCAAAACGAAAATATATTTATGTACCCAATTATGCAGGAAATTATAAACAAAACCGTGTATATGGTATTAGTAGCCTACCTGAAATTGTTTCGATTGTACAATATTGCTCTTGTACTATAAATTAAAATCTTTGAAATAAAGCTTAATGTCTTTAAGTAGTCAGCGCGGTATGGTGCGTTTTTTTTTAATGAGCAGCATCTATTTCAGTCTCTTCAAATCACCAAATTCTGTAATGATTTACTAACATTACTGTTTCCATGTGAGTAAAATGCTGCGTATATATGTTGAATTAATTATTAATTTAACGAACAAATCATTACCTGCTTCAAAATTAATAATGTTATTAATGAATATATAATAATATAACATACAATAAACGAATTAATAACAAAAGTATTGTTGAAACATGCAGTTAGCCTACTGTACGAATAAATACAACAAAATGACATAAACAGTGATTATTCAGATTTATGAGCACATTTTCTTTTGTAAACATATGTTGAACGCCCGATGTTTATGCTTATCTGATGTACATGACTGTAATGTAGGCTTTATGAACGTACATTTTTAATAAGCAGAGGGAATTCCCGACAATAAACAAATAACCGTTTACATGCTTAGGACGTTTGCGTTGTAAAAATGCACAGTGAGACTTCAGATATAAAAACGCTGACTTGTTATGTGATGTTTTCTCAATGAAATCGTATGATCTCCTATTCATTCAATGGAATGTATGCGAATAGTAGGGAATACTAATATGGCGGCGCGGTGGCTTCACTTTTATGACGTCATGAGCAATCCAGTTCTCTATTATAGATCAGTGTTTACTTGTTAAAAGTTGGATACTGCAAGAGGCATTTTTTGTAAAATTAAAATGTTCTGTCATTTTTTGTAGCAAATGATGTTAACAAAAAGTACAGTTTACTGTAGGCCTGCTTACAAAAATGTTTCATTATTTTTTTTATTTAGTAGAAAACATGCATAAAAGAAAAGAAAATGCAGAAAATTTTTTTTCCTATAATAAATCCAATTATTTTTACGTATCTGTTAATGTTTTTGCCTCAAATTAATAAAGTAAAATATACTTTTAATGTACAAAAATGAATTATCAATAAAAAATATTACATTATATTTATACATTAAAATTATAAATTTAATAGATTACTAAATGCTGTACACTCTTTTGTACATTTTTAGAGTTTTTTAGAAATCTAATGCATTTACTACTGTAACATCATATTCTTTTCTTATTCAGCATTTTTAATCTAAAGTTAATTAGCAATGAAAAATAGAGAAGGTATTGTAAAACTGTATTAATAAATTAGCATTAACAAAACACGTTAATTTTTTTTATTAATTTTTTATTCATGAAATCTAACGCATTAACTAGTCTTAATAAATTGCTTCTTACTGCAAAGTGATACCAGATTCTTTTTCCTGAGTGAGTGCATAGCAGGTTTCAATTCAAAAACAATCAATAACACTTTATAGAGCAACAGCAGAAGTTTATGAAGGTACTCTGTTCGCTTTTGTAGCAGATGAAATGCCAACTCTCGCTCCTGCAGAACTAAGAGTGAACTTCCAGTCCAAATAGCTCCCAGTGATGCCAATCTTGGTGAAACACAACACTTAAATGTGTCCAGATAATGCTTCTAGCCTTTTCTCTCAAAGCGTTTGTTGCCTCGCAGAAATATCGCCATTATCTAGCCATTATCATTTCTAAATGCCCTCAAAGACTTGTTACTCTATTCCTCAGGCAATTATGACTCGGTGGAATGGAAAAAATAAAGTGCCGTTTCACAGTTTTTATGTGCGTGAGTGTGTTTGTACGTCGCTCGCATCCGTCTCCGCCAAATTTAAGAACCCCGCGATGGCTCGGGTAGCTTAGCGGCCGTCTCTGGAACGAGAAGAACAAAAGTGGAGGCAGACCAGAAATACAACAAAGAAAGAAAAGCAATACAATCCTCTTTTCCCCAGAAGGAGGAAAAAAATAAACCAAACATAAGCACCGGAGAGCTGAGATAAAGCATGACTTATACTGTCCCCTGCCAAACCGAGCTGTTTCGGGATGAAGGTGGCCCTGGCCCCGGTTCCTCTGGCTCTCGGCTGGCCCCGGTGAGTTCAGGCGTCCCCGTTCGAGTCCTGAAGGAAGCAGTTCCCCAAGCAGTAGTGCGTTCCCACTTAATCCTGCTAATCCAGCATCTCTCCACATGCGGCTCTTGGAATCTCGTTACTTGGCTTTGATCTGCTGCCTGCAGAGAAGCCGTCCCGACTTGTTCCCTGCCACTGAAGCTCAGGCTGGGGCTCCAAAACCCCTCCAATGATCCACGAGGAGAGGCAGAAACTGGCAGACGGCTCCTTCCGGCTACAGAAGTATGTAAATCATGTTAGGAGAGCATTTGTTCGGGTCACATTCGCCATGACCTTGGAATATTTCTTTCATGGCAGGGCCAAAAATACTTATTTACTTCTAACTCTGGCGTGGGTTTTTACATTCTGCGCGCTCGTATCAGCAACTGTTGCATACGTTCAAATATTCACTTTCCGTTTTGTTCTGATTGGCCTGATATCAAGCACTTGATTGGAAATCCCATTTGTTTTTGAATATGCAAATTCAGCCGCAAGTTGACGTGAAGTATGTAAATGAAGACAAAACGCTTGCAGGCGTACTTCCAACACTTAATAATCCACCCACTCAAACACACATACACTTTTATGCAAAAATATAATTGTCTGGACTTGCTGTTAAACCTGTTCTGAGGTCAGTTAAGATGCACTTTCGTTCTTTGAATAGTTATTAATTAAACAGCCCATTAATATTTCAGGGTAATACTTTCTTTTTTTTAAAAAAAAATCTTTTTCATCTTCTTCGTGGTGTATTTAAATATTCAAGTGAAATTAGTGTGTTTGGTTTATAATTTTCTCTTTTCAGCTCAGTCCACTAAATTTAGCCTCTGGTTCATTTGCCTAATACGCAGACGTTATGTTTTTTAATTAGTGGCAAAGGCTACTGCATCTCAGGAGTGTAACTGCAAACCATTTCTTGCTAAATGAACTTGTTTACAAGGCTTGAGAGTATATGGTTTGACCAAAAAGAAAGGCCTATTTGGTGGTGGTGGGTGTACTTAGCTTTAGGGTTAAATTAATCCCTTCATTGCAATACAAAACATAGTTTTCAAGTCATTTTCTTCAGTATTTGTGTCTTGTTATTGAGTAAAAATATGTAAACTAACCTGAAGCAAGATGTGCTTGCTTGATTGGATGAGATATTAAGACTTTACTGTGCAAAATTCAGTGGAGTTGTTTAAAATAAGATAGCAATTTGCCAATGGCGCAGCAAGAAGAAAAATAATTCAAAAGGTATTCTCACGTTCTCAGGTAAAATGATCTTGATTCAAGGATGTTTTATAGGAAAACAAGAAGTTAAATTGGTTTTTGCCATGCAGAAGTTTCAGCTTCCTTTAGATGCACCTGAGGACATCACCATTTGGAAAAAAACATATAAAAGTAAAAAGGTTTTTCCAAAAATGCAAAAATGCTTTAACTTGATTTTTCCTGTTTGTCCGTAATCAGTATGTGTACAATGAAGTTAACATCTAAGTAAAAAATATTATTTAATATTGTGGAATCAACCTAAATACATTAATTTATATAAACCAAACTACATCTTACACTGTAAAAAACAATGTTGAATCAAGTTAAAATAATTTGTTACCTGGCTGCCTTATAATTTTAAGTTCAGTTAACTCAAAGTTTAGACAACTTAAAATTTTAAGTTGTACTAAATGACAACTTAGATATTTGAGTTAATTCAACTAAAAATTTTAAGACAGACGGGCAATTTACCCAGCTTTTAGGTTTAACAAACCAAATTTAAGTCAACTCAAATATCCAAGTTGTCTCTTAGTACAACTTAACATTTTAAGTTGATTAAACGTATTTGAGTTGACTAAACTTAAAATTAAGGCAGCAGGGTAACAAATTATTTTAAGTTTGCTCCACAAACTGTTTTTTTTTTTTAAATCAGGTAGAAATAGCTCTTTAAGGTAAAAGTAAAAAGGTTTTTCCAAAAATGCCTTAACTTGATTTGTCCTGTTCATCTGTAATCAGTATGTGTACAATGAAGTTAACATCTAAGTCAAAAATATTATCTAATATTGTGGAATCAACCTAAATACATTTATTTATATAAACAAAACTACATCTTACACTATAAAAAACTATTTGTTGAATCAACTTAAAATAATTTGTCACCTCGCTGCCTTACAATTATAAGTTCAGTTAACTCAAAGTTTAGACAACTTAAAATTTTAAGTTGTACTAAGTGACAACTTAGATATTTGAGTTAATTCAACTAAACATTTTAAGGCAGCCAGGTAACTTTACCAGTTAAACAAACCAAATGTTTTGTTAAGTCAACTCAAATATCCAAGTTGTCTCTTAGTACAACTTACCATTTCAAGTTGACTAAACTTATTTGAGCTGACTGAACTAACAATTTTAAGGCAGCAGGGTAACAAATTATTTAAAGTTTATTCAACAAACGGGTTAAATCAGGTAATCAGGTAAATAGCTCTTTAAGGTAACATTTGCAGGTCATCACCTTTTTATAAACAATATAACACTAGATGGCTAAGTAAACGTTTGTGTAAAAGCTTGTTTAGGTGTTTTTGTCTTTTTTTTTTTCAAGTTGAATGAATACAGATTCTTGTTTCCATGGAAGAGAAAAGTTTGACACCAACTTTCTAGAGTGAAGAGATAGCTACTCTCTTCTGTTTTATTCTGCTCTCACTTTTTTTGTGTTTCTGTCCCTGTTCCAGAGGCGTTTTCTCTGAGGAGGCAAGGGAGACAGTGCTTTCTCTCAAATTTCGGATGGGAAAAATAGTCAGGACAAAAATAAAAAGAAGGGAACGGTGGTGAAAAGTCAGGTGAGGTTTGGTTAGATAATTCATGTCTTTCGTCTCGTTCTTGTAACAAGTTCACTGACTGGACTGAATTAATCAAAAACGGAAATAGATGGACAATATGACCAATTAAAAACAAATGTTCTAATTAGGGCCGGGACTTTAACGCGTTAATTTAGATTAATTAATTACACAAAAATAACGCGTTAAAATTTTTTAACGCATTTTAATCGCAATACGTTTTGCACCGCGGAACGTTTCTCACTAGATGAGATTCGGCGGACCGATTGTTCTGGAGCACAAACTAGCGTTCAGACAAGCCGAAGACGTCCGTCCTAAATAGTATTGTATGTCCCAAATCGTAGTATGTTTAAAAAGTATTCCAAAGATTCCCGGATGGTCTACTACTTAACGATCAATGCACACTCTTAACTGCTTATATTGCCCGCAACACACTGAGCCGTGAACGAGGATTCGATTAGAACTACAAACACGCATAAAAAGTGTTAAACTACAAACATGGAGGATATACGCGACCAACGGACAGGTAGAGAAAGGGGTTTGAGTGATAAATAATCAGTGTGTAACCTGATAACTATTTTTTAAATGTTATCCGCGTTATATTCCATGTGCAGCAACATTTATAATGATAGGTTTGGTCATTAAAGTTTAAATGCATAATTAAGCAAACACAAGAGCAGAGTTCTCGGAATGAAAGACTCGTTAAAGAACGTGCCTCTTGCTACACTTTTAATGGCAATATTGTACTGGTCTGTTGGACTTGGTTGAACAAAAATAAACAATATTTTGTTGCTTAAGCTTATGTATTCAGTCATTATTCAATGGTATACTAAAAATCCATGTAAAAATCTTAATTCTCACTGTTCTCAGGTCAAATATTTACATGCGATTAAAATGCGATTAATTTCGATTAATTAATTACAAAGCCTCTAATTAATTAGATTAAAATTTTTAATCGAGTCCCGGCCCTAGTTCTAATAAATTGTTAATAGTGTCAGGTTAGTGATACTCCATCTGCTCTGAAACAAAGTAAACATTGCATTAAACATCAAAAATACAGCATGAATACACAGATATCATCATTCCTTCAGTAAGATGGTGTTAAAACTTCATAAATGATCAGCCTATAAATTCTCCCCTAAGCCTGGTAATTGTTACTGTATGTGCTTGTGTATGTGTCTGAGTTGTACTATCCACTTCACTTGGAAACATGAGTATGTGACTGCATTAGCATATTGTAGTCATGTGTACTGCTGCTGAAGAAGTACTCCATGGACTTGTTGTTCTTCCAAATGAGCGCTCGAGACCTCAAGATTTGTCTGCTGAACAAGTGAATGATCTACTCAGTTCTGACTCACTGGAATCTCATTAGTGACACAACCGCTCAGAGTCATTAGCTAAACGGCTGCTGGTAATCATTCTTAAAGGGACAGGACACTGTTTAAGACTGCTTTATGGATTCATGTGTTAATAACTGTGTTGTTGGTGTCAATGTAGATGTTAATTTGAAGTTAATTAGCTTTTTTCTTTGTTTTCCCCTAATATAGCCCTCTAGATGATATGAAATCCACAAGTTTATGTAAAACATGATTCCAGCATGAGCTTGGTTAATCCTAACCTTAGCAGTAAACACAATTATATAATAATATTGTGAAATATTACAATTTTAAACAACTGTTTTCTATTTTAAAATAGGTTAAAATCTAATTTATTGCTGTGATGCAAAGCTGAAATTTAATCAGCTGTTACTTCAGTCTTCAGTGTCACATGATCCTTCAGAAATCATTCTGATATGCTCATTTATTATTAGAATTGTCAATGTTGAAAACAGTTGTGTTGTCAAATGTTTTGTTGGAACCTGTGATTCTTTTTTTTTTCAGGATTCATTGATGAATAACAAGTTAAAAAGAGCAGCATTTTATTCAAAATATAAATATTTTCTAGCAAAGTAAATCTATGCAATCACTTTTTATTAATTTAACACATCCTTTGTAAATAAAAGTATTAATTGTTTTCAAAAAGTAAAAATTTACTGACCCCAAAAGTTTCAACAGTGATGTATATTGTTAAATGTTCTATTTTAAATAAATGCTGTTTTTATCTTTTATTGATTAAAGAATCCTAAAAATATCACAGGTTACAAAAAAATATAAAGCAGCACAACTGTTTTCAACATTGATAATAAATCAGCATATTAGAAAGATTTCTGAAGGATGACACTGAAGACTGGGGTAATGATGCTGAAAATATAGCTTTGTATCACAGGAATAAATGACATTTTAAAATATATTTGCATAGAAAATGGTTATTTTAAATTGAAATAATATTTCACAATATTGGCTTTTTTCTGAAATTATGATCAAAGAAATGCAGCCTTGATGAGACATGTCTTTAAAAACTATTAAAAATCTTAGTGATCCCAAACTTTTGAGCGGCAGTGTATGTGTGTGTATACATACATATACACAATTTACTATATACACAAATTACTATATATATATATATATATATATATATATATATAGTCTTCCACACAAATTACTGCCTTTGTGAATATTTTTATTTATTTATGTTTCCAAAAACAAAAGGAGCAGATGTTCTACCTACAAAAAATTATGAGCTTTTAGGTGATTAAAAATTCTAATTAGCTGCCATACTTGCACACATTTGTAATATCAATAATTATAATAAATCAGCAGGAAGCCGAACCTCCTCCCAACAGAGTGAAGTTTATGTCTCTCTGTCGACTAACGGCACATAGAACTTCAAAATTATGGCTGCAGTGCTTTGTACAAAATCAACAATGCTGGAATGTAAAGTTCTGCTGCAGATTTTCATATTTTATCCATAAACCCAGAGACTAAAATATGAAAATGACACAAGCGGTGTTGTGACAGAGGGAACACCTGGGCCGCGCTGGTGCAGGTGTAGCAGTAATAAATACTGAGCGCTGCGGCGCGGGCTATGGCTGTTGGTTGTAATTGTGGGCGTCCTCCCTTAGTAATTGTGCGGATAATGAAGACACAGAGGAGCCACAGAAAACCATCTGTGCAGCTTTCAGAGGTAATGTCCACCAGGAGGGAGGGAGACATTGGCTAGATGTTGCTTTTTGAATGTGTTTTGAGATGTTATGGTGTTTTTTTGAGATGCACTCAACTGTTGGTTGGAAACATAACCAAACCCTCTGGCTGTTTGCAGGTTGCTGTCTTTTAAAAAAAGCCTTGACATGGATCTGGGAATACTTTGACTAACATTTGGTGAAGCTGAGCTAGTGTGAGAAGGAAGAGAGAGTCCGCTCTCTGTTTGTGTTTATGTGTGTGTATTTGTAAGCTCCCCCTCAGGTATGAATGTGTGCCTTTGCAAAACATATTTCAGAAACGCAGATGGTCTCTGCATAATGGACTAAAGCCGTCCCTTATCGCCACGTCAAAGGAATAATTCAATTTGGAGGACAAACACAGGGCAGAGGAAACAACACAGGCTTGAAAAGAAAGAGCGAGGGAGACTGGAGAAATGCTTTCATTAGTCTTCCTGTATCTCCACATACATGTATTCCCTCAATTCATCCACATTTTGAACACGTTCTCAGCTCAACAAAAGAAGTGAAGGTGTGTGTTTCTGTGTGTGTGCGCAAATGTACGTGTGAAGCCTGCTTGTTGTAAAGATAAATAACAAATGAATAAATTACAAATGTGTCTCTGAGACATCAATATTTCTGAAGTAATTGCTCATCCAATTCTTCCAAGAGAATTATATCTGAGTTATACCTTCATTCCAAACCATGAAAGAATAATATCTATTTATTTGTACCATTTTATGATCACGTTTTACCGTTTTTTCCTGAATATTAGCTCTGCTGCTAGTGTGGTTTACGGAGTGCTTTACTGAATTTAAGTTTGCAGATGTTTTTTTTTTTTGTTTGTTTTTGAGCGTCATATTTGATGCATCAGTTCAGCTGAGCATATTCAGAAGTATGCAATGTGGTGCGGTTTTTGATAGTAATATGGCTAAAAAGATTAAATTCTGTGCTTGTAATGTAAATCTGTGAGATTTTTATAATGGTATAGCAGACTACTTGTATAAAATACACATAAATATCAGTTTTCATTTTATATCTCCTAGTAATATGTCTTACAATCAAAGCTCTGTAGTTTTTATTGTACAGGGCAAAACATAAAATGCTGTGTGATTCTGTAAGTAGATACACAATGTTGCCAAAAGTATTCTTCTAATGAACAGGCTACTTTGACTACTTTAGTAATTTAATCCCAGCTGAACACCTCTGCTGTGACTTTAAATGCAAAAAAACTCATCACCAAATACCAACAAGTACATATGGGTACAGTCTTTTTAGACAAATCCAAAACTTTTGGAACAGAGGTGGAAATACAATTTTTAAATACATTAATCATGTTTCCGTATTTGTAGCTACAGTTTTAGAAGTGCCTATTTCTGTTTTAAAGAAGGGGTGTCTCAATACTTTTGTCCATGTAGTGTTTGTACAAGTCATTGGTGTTTGGTGATGATGAGTTTTTGGCTCAAGGTCTGCATTTAAAGTCACACCAGAGGTGTTCAGCAGGGATTAGGGCTTGGCTTTATGCAGACCAGTCAAGTTCTTCCACACTGACTGAATCAGTCATTTCGATTTGAACCTTTCCTAATACACAGAGGCATTGTAATGTTAGAATTGAAGAGGGTCCTGTCCAAACTGTTGCTATAAAATTAGAAGCACACAATTCCCTAGAATATCATTTAATGCTTAAACATTAAGATTTGTACTCATGGAAATTACTAAAGTAATCAAACCTGTTTATTAGAGGGGAATACTTTTGGCAATATAGCGTAGTTGCTTTAATTCAGTAAATGTTGAAATCTTACTGAAAGTAAGAAAATATTCTGATGTCGATTTTATGCAAATCTGTAAAGATACGTTTACTAATACTAAAAAACCCTTTGCTTGTTAAAGGATTAGTTCACTTCCAGAACAAAAAATTACAGATAATTTACTTACCCCCTTGTCATCCAAGATGTTCATGTCTTTCTTTCTTCAGCTGTAAAGAAATATGGTTTTTGAGGAAAACATTTGGGGATTATCTCCATACACTTAAAAGTAAAGGTTCCAAAAAGGTGTTTTTGCAGTGATGCCAAAAGAACCATTTTGAAGAACATTTTTAAAAAAATCTAAAGAACAATTTTTTGACTATAAAAATGGATGTTCAAGGTTCTTCATGGAACCATCGATGCCAATAAAGAACCTTTATTTTTAAGAGTGTATAGTGGACTTCATCGGAGCCTACGAGTTTGAACTTCCAAAATGCAGTTTAAATGCAGCTTCTCGAAGGGCTCTAAACGATCCCAGGTATACCCCTGAGGTATAAGGGTCTTATCTAGTGAAACAATTGGACATTTTCTTAAATAAATTAATATTTATACACTCTTTAACCACAAATGCTCGTCTTGTCTAGCTCTGTGATGCACATGCATATTGTATGTGCTCCGGTTTAATACAGCGAGGGTATGTCGAAAAACTCCAATCTAATTTTCTACTTCAACTTTAAAATCACCCTACATCGCTGCAGAAGTACCGACCAAGTGTTTTAAAGTTGGAGGAGAAAATGAGATGGGGTCTAAAATGTTTATCCAATCTAAAATGGGAGTTTATCGACAAAATAAATTTTTGTTCCGAAACTAAATCCTTTATGAAAGTGTATATAAGTGTATATAAGTGTATCAATCAGACTTGAGTTGACTATTTGAGTATCATATATAATAAAGTAGGCTTTATAGGGTTAATAAATGATCAGTTTGTTTTTGTTTTTTTAGGAGAAACATCACAGTGCCTATATTTATGAAACATAACTGGGAACTATGTGTCTATGTGCATGTATATGTGCACCTGTGGGATCAACAGGGAAGACAACACATTAGAGATGAGATGAGAGAAGGTGGACAGGTTGAGGGCGAGTCATCAGACCAGAACTCTCTTAACACTAAGAAGGTCCTTTGGGACATGGAGGGAATGAGAGAGGAAAATAGATGGAGAGAGGGAGTATGGGGCTTGACTTCACTGCTGTTGGTGACTTACTGTTTTAATGGCAGAGTGTAGAAAGTCATGATGGAAGACAGTATGGCAATTGCTAGATAGGAAGCCTAGTTTTCCCTACAAATCCATTAAAAATGTGACTTTTATCTATGAATAATACTTACTTTGTATATTATCTGTTACTCATTGTGCATCATAATTCACTGCCATTATAAAGCATGGAGTAGCCAGGACATTTTAATACATTTTAGATTGTATTCGTCTGAAAGAAGAAAGTCATACTCATATGTGACCCTGGACCACAAAACCAGTCATAAGGTAAAATTTTACAAAACTGAGATGTATACATCATATGAAAGCTCAATAAATAGGCTTTCTATTGATATATGGTTTGTTATGATAGGACAATATTTGGCCGAGATACATCTATTGGAAAATCTGGAATCTAAGGGTGCAAAAAAATCAAAATACTGAGAAAATCACCTTTAAAGTTGTCCAAATTAAGTTCTTAACAATGCATATTACTAATCAAAAATTACATTTTGATAGGTTTACAGTAGGAATTTTACAAAAAATCTTCATGGAACATGATCTTTACTTAATATCCTAATGATTTTTGACATAAAAGAAAAATCAATAATTTTGACCCATACAATGTATTTTTGGCTATTGCTACAAATATACCCCAGCGACTTAAGACTGGTTTTGTGGTCCAGGGTCACATATACACTTAGGATGGCTTGAGGCTGAGTAAATCATGGGGACATTTTCATTTTTGAGTAAATATCTTTTTAATGTCACACTCTTTGTGATTCACTTTAGTCTATGTGAATATACAAAGGATTTCTGGGACACATGGCCTACATGGGGTCCCAACAAAGCCAGCCTTGTTTTACTGAGAATATTGTTTACAATCATGTTTCTTGCATATTGCTATTTGCAAATATTGCACAAATATTGTTTTTAATATATGTGGAAATATTGATATATTCACATTTCTAGAAACTGATATATTCAATTTATGTGTTGGTTTATGAGACACACTTCCACTCAATCCATTTGAAATACTAATTTTCAATCATATTCAATCAAATAGATTTTCTATTGTAAATTATCATGCCATTGTGATGTTTTACTTAATAATGATCTATTCATTTGTAATTATGGCAGGTAAAAACTGAATTGAATCGTCTGCTGTCTAGAAAAGTCCTCTTTTCATTTAAACAACCATGAGGCAGTGAAAGTGTAAGTGGTAGATTTTTTTTTTTTCTGGTTATATTTGGCTCACATTCAGCCTTAGATCTCAAAAGTGAGGAGAGGAGAGCCAGCGATGTCTGTGAAGCATGACAGAATTTCAGAGCTCTTTTTTCCGACGAGATGAGAGCGAGGAAAAAGAAAAAGGGAGAACGTGCAACCCACATTAAAGGTGTTGGGGGGATAAAAGAATGGGAAAACTGCATTAAAGACAACGGGAGTGGATGTACATTTAGTCAGAGAGGATTTGGAGATAGTTGAGGGGAGGTAAATAAGAGGAACAAAGGGACGGTGTGCAAATGCATGAGAAGAGCGTGTTTCTGAGACAGAACGAGAGAAAGGACGGCTCTGTCCTGTGAGAGGGAGCACAGTGCAGTGACCGTGAAAGTGCTTAAATAAACACTGCAAGAGAGGAGAAGAGCAGGAGGAGGAGGAGGAAAGGGTGCAGGCGAGATAAAGAGATGAACCAGCAAATTGAGCCAGAGGGTTGGAAAAGACAGAGCAATAGACTGTAAAGAGAGAGAGAAGAGAAAGAAAATACAAACACAACTGAAACACTAAGACTGATCATCAGATATCGGCTGGAATGAATAACACCGACGGCCTGGACAAATGAGGAGAGAGGAAATTAGATCAAGTGAAGGCAAATGTGTGGTGTTAATGGAACAACCGTTTTGAAAATGGTGACACCACCAATTCACTGGACTGCAATTAACTATTTAGCACTCTCGGGACTTCTGAAATCGCTACCATGGCTGCAAAATAGCTTTGTGAAACAGATACGGCTCTAAAATCTGACTGGATGAGGCATGGTCAGTGCTGTTGTACAGTAGCCATGGTGCTTACCACATACCATGGTACTTAAAGGAGTAGTTCACTTCCAGAACAAAAATTTACAGATAATGTACTCACGCCCTTGTCATCCAAGATGTTCATGTCTTTCTTTCTTCAGTCGTAAAGAAATAGTTTTTTGAGGAAAACATTTCGGGATTTCTCTGCATATAGTGGACTTCTATGGTGCCCCCGAGTTTGAACCAAATTGCAGTCTAAATGCAGCTTCCAAGGGCTCAGAACATTTCCAGTTGAGGAAGAAGCGTCTTATCTAGCAAAACGATGTTGTTTTCTAAAAAAAAAACTTTTATACTTTTCACTGTGTATTCCTGTTTATGACAGTATGTCGAAAAACTCCCGTCTCATTTTCAAAATCGTCCTACATCGCTGCAGAAGTACCGATCCAGTGTTTACAAAGTGAACATGCAAAGGCCCTTTACAAAGAAAAGGTAAAACAGCGATGTTGGGCGATTTTAAAGTTGGAGGAGAAAATGAAAATTAGTTTTTCGAACGGTCATTAACGGGAATACACAGTTCACGCAGAGCTAGACCAAGATGAGCATTTGTGGTTTAAAAAGTATATAATTTATTTTTATTTATTTATTTTCTTTTAGAAAATAACCAATCGTTTCGCTAGAAAACTAGATAAGACCCTTATTCTTCGGCTGGGGTCTCTTAGAGTCATTTGAAGCTACATTTAAACTGCATTTTTGAAGTTCGAACTCGGGGGCACCATAGAAGTCCATGATATGGAGAGAAATCCTGAAATGTTTTCCTCCAAAAACAATTTCTTTCAACTAAAGAAAGAAAGACATGAACATCTTGACTGACAAAGGGGTGAGTACATTATCTGTAAATTTTTGTTCTGGAAGAGGACTACTCCTTTAAAGAAATAGTTTACCCAAAAATGAAAATTCTGTCATTACTCACCCTCATGTCGTTCCAAACCTGTAAGACCTGTGTTCATCTTTGAAACACAAATTAAGATATTTTTGATGAAATCCGAGAGCTTTCTGACCCTGCATAGACAGCAACGCAACTTCAACAAGGCCTAGAAAGCTAGTGAAGACATCGATAAAATGGTCCATGTGACATCGGTGGTTCAACCCTAACTTTATGACAATTTTTCTGTTTCTGAAATCATTTTCTGTTTTGTAATTTCGTAATCAACTGATAAAATTGTCCTGGAAACAGGGTTTGTACAAGGTGCTTATAAATGCTTGAAGTACTTGAATTTGACTTTTTGAAATTTAAGGGCTGGAAAACCCTTGAGAATAGCAATATTCCTGAAGAGGTAGTTGAAAAGTGCTTGAATTATTGAAAGACAATGTATATGTGAAATAAGTGTTTAATTTTGTCAATAAGCACATATCACAAAATTCACACAATTAAAAAAACATCATACACTGCCAAAAAACAAAACAATTGTTTTAACTTAAAATAATTTGTTACCCCGCTGACTTAAAATGTTTAGTTTCAGATCGGGACTTCAAATCGTGAATCATTTGATTTAAATCAGAATAGGTTCATGAACTATTTGTGAATTCAGTGGTTCAAATCAAGTGTTTCACAATACGTGATTTTGAAGTGCCGGTCTAAATCAAATGATTTGCGAAATGAAGTTCTGATCAGTCAAATCACTCCGAGTCCTGATCTGAAATGATGGTTCGCAAATCGTTATTTAGATTCGGACTTAAGAGCGCCATGGATCACAAATTATTTGATTTAGATCAGATTTTGCAATACTTTTTTAAAAGATTTTTTTCTTTAACAGCATAAAACTTTAAACCATTAAGGCAGTACAGTTGTGTGTGTGTGTTTTTGTAGAGTTTGAAATAAAAGATGTTGAACATTATTTTACATCATAATAATATTTCACAGTTTTTTTTTCTGTATTTTTGATCAAATGAAAATCTTAATAATCCCAAACTTCGGAGCCGTAGTGTATGTCAGCATGTGTTCAATAAACTGTATCTTCTGATCCTTCCTTATCTCCTTCCTGAACAAAAGCTAAGACTTTAAGGTGTGTTTCTATACACACACACACACACACACACACACACACACACACACACACACAAACCCACCCTGAGAAGTCGAATTCACCAAAGTAAAAAGTTCAGATTTGGTGTTCCTTTCAAGCGGTACACTACAAAGTTTGTGTCATTTTTGTGGTCACTGAGTCATGCTCCTTAAATTAGATTCATCGCATCATGAAATGAAAGAAATGTGCAGTGAAATGTCAGTTTAGGCTGAGAGGAAGATACAGTCAGACAAAAAGAAGAGAAGCTGTTCACCCATCGCTGTGCACACAAACATGCATAGCGATACACCAAGAAGTGTTTATGATAATTAACTTATAAGCTCCAGCTGGTGTCTGGCTGCGCACATCAGTATGTGTGGCGATGTTGCGTTTGTGTACATCTCTTAGGTCAAGGTTCAAAGCCACAGCTGTCACATACAGCTTGTGTTGTGTTTGCGACCAGGCAGGTCTTCTGTGTAAATGCATCAGAGCAGAGAGAAAAAGACTGACACAGAACGACAAAGAGGTCGGGGGGAGATGGGGAGGGCCGGAGAGAGCGTCATTTACGGAGCGAGGAACATGGATCAGAGTATATATGAAGCTGGGGGAATGGGAGTTAGCCTGGAGCGAGGAACTGTTGGTTTGGAAATCAGAGCATCAGTGTTTTCTCTCACACTATGATTCTGCTCCATCATGAACACATTAAAGCGATAGTTCACCCAAAAATGAAAATACCGTCATTAATTACTCGCCCTCATGCCGTTCCAAACCCACAAGACCTTCGTTCATCCTCTGAACACAAATAAGATATTTTTGATAAAATCCAAGAGGTTTCTGACCATGACCATGACTACCACCACCATGCTTGACTGTAGGCAAGACACAATTCTCTTGGTACTCTTTACCAGGGCATCGCCACACATGCTGGACACCATCTGAGTCAAACAAGTTTATCTTAAAGTCCCATCAGACCACAGGACATGGTTCCAGTAATTTATGCTCTTGGACAGGTTGTCTTCAGCAAACTGTTTGCGGGCTTTCTTGTGAGCCAGCTTCAGATGAGGCTTCCTTCTGGGACGACGCCTATGCAAACCGACTTGTTGCAGTGTGCAGCGTATAGTCTGAGCACTGACAAGCTGACCTTCTACAGTCGTGGCCAAAAGTTTTGAGAATTACATAAATATTGGAAATTAGAAAAGTTGCTGCTTAAGTTTTTATAATAGCAATTTGCATATACTCCAGAATGTTATGAAGAGTGATCAGATGAATTGCATAGTCCTTCTTTGCCATGAAAATTAACTTAATCCCGAAAAAAACTTTCCTCTGCATTTCATTGCTGTCATTAAAGGACCTGCTGAGATCATTTCGGCAATCGTCTTGTTAACTCAGGTGAGAATGTTGATGAGCACAAGGCTGGAGATCATTATGTCAGGCTGATTGGGTTAGAATGGCAGACTTGACATGTTAAAAAGAGGGTGATGCTTGAAATCATTGTTCTTCCATTATTAACCATGGTGACCTGCAAGGAAACGCGTGCAGCCATCATTGCGTTGCATAAAAATGGCTTCACAGGCAAGGATATTGTGGCTACTAAGATTGTACCTAAATCAACAATTTATAGGATCATCAAGAACTTCAAGGAAAGAGGTTCAATTCTTGTTAAGAAGGCTTCAGGGCGTCCAAGAAAGTCCAGCAAGCGCCAGGATCGTCTCCTAAAGAGGATTCAGCTGCGGGATCGGAGTGCCACCAGTGCAGAGCTTGCTCAGGAATGGCAGCAGGCAGGTGTGAGCGCATCTGCACGCACAGTGAGGCCAAGACTTTTGGAAGATGGCCTGGTGTCAAGAAGGGCAGCAAAGAAGCCACTTCTCTCCAAAAAAACATCAGGGACAGATTGATCTTCTGCAAAAAGAATGGCGAATGGACTGCTGAAGACTGGGGCAAAGTCATATTCTCCGATGAAGCCTCTTTCTGATTGTTTGGGGCATCTGGAAAAAGGCTTGTCCGGAGAAGAAAAGGTGAGCGCTACCATCAGTCCTGTGTCATGCCAACAGTAAAGCATCCTGAGACCATTCGTGTGTGGGGTTGCTTCTCATCCAAGGGAGTGGGCTCACTCACAATTTTGCCCAAAAACACAGCCATGAATAAAGAATGGTACCAAAACACCCTCCAACAGCAACTTCTTCCAACAATCCAACAACAGTTTGGTAAGAAACAATGCATTTTCCAGCACGATGGAGCACCGTGCCTTAAGGCAAAAGTGATAACTAAGTGGCTTGGGGACCAAAACATTGAAATTTTGGGTCCATGGGCTGGAAACTCCAAAGATTTTAATCCCATTGAGAACCTGTGGTCAATCTTCGAGTGGTGGGTGGACAAACAAAAACCCACTAATTCTGACAAACTCCAAGAAGTGATTATGAAAGAATGGGTTGCTATCAGTCAGGATTTGGCCCAGAAGTCGATTGAGAGCATGCCCAGTCGAATTGCAGAGGTCCTGAAAAAGAAGGGCCAATACTGAAAATACTGACTCTTTGCATAAATGTCATGTAATTGTCGATAAAAGCCTTTGAAACGTATGAAGTGCTTGTAATTATATTTCAGTACACAGAAACAACTGAAACAAAGATCTAAAAGCAGTTTAGCAGCAAACTTTGTGAAAACTAATATTTGTGTCATTCTCAAAACTTTTGGCCACGACTGTACTTCTGCAACCTTTAAAGCAATGCTGGCAGCACTCATCCATCTGTTTTTTGAAGCCAGGTTCTGTACCTGACGCACAGAATGAGTGCTCAACTTCATTGATCGACCCTTGCAAGGCCTGTTCTGAATGGGACCCATCTTGGAAAACCTCTGTATGACCCTGATTACTGTAGTGTAACTCGGTTTCAGGGTGTTACTGAACCTCTAATACATATACATTTACATTTATTCATTTAGCAGACACTTTTATCCAAATTGACTTATAATTGGGGAATTCATCCTAAAGAGGTAGATCGACATAGGAAGTTCTCATAATACCATATATCAGGCATTGTTTAGATGAGTACAAGCTAGAAAGGGGAAGAGGAGAACAAAGGTTTTTTTTTTTTTACTATTATTTTTTTTTTAATTACCTAATAGCCTTTATAACAAAGTTTATTGCATTATCATAATTCTTTTTAATCCATGCTTTAATTTAAACTGCCAAAAATGAAAGAAATTGTTCAAATGACATTTTAAAATTTCATTTAAATTGTTAGTTTATGCTTTTACTGTAATTGCCACCATTTTTAATAATATATTTTATAAGCTTTATATAAATAGGATTTGCTTTCAACTTTACAGTTTAAAGAAAGTTTTTTTTTTTTTAACAGAGCGTATGTTGTTGTTTATACAATCTGCTTTTTATTTTATTTTGTTATTATTTTATTATTATTATTATTATTATTATTATTATTATTATTTTGGTTTAATTTAGTGATTGTCAAAGTGGCTAATTTGTGTCCGTATATTGGCATTAAAATAATTCTAATAAATGAAACATAAAACCTGTGTTTCTGCATAACGTGTGTATTTTAAACATAGATCATGTGCTTTTGGTGAAAACAAACCAAGCTCTGATGCAGTGCCTCCTGTGAAATTTGTTGTATTTTTTTGACACAAGCCTCTGGGCTTCAGCGTAGAATGTAACATAACACCATTTTGAACTTTACGGATCTTTGCAGTGGAGCTGTGACGGTGCAAATGTTGTTATAAAGCGAAGTCGGAGCAGGAAAATCCGGAGTGGATTCTGATCGGAGGGATTACGGGGCATTTTGAGTGGGAAGAGGAAATTGGTGCTGCTCCGTTCCACTCACATACTCTGACCTGGTGCAGTGAATGAGAGCGTAGGAGAGAGTGACCCCTCTGGCCCCGGCCCACGGTCACGTGTAATCACTGTCGCGCCTGTTCTCGTTTGCAGTCATTCTATATCCCTCTGCCGGCCTGCTATTTTTTTTTCTTGTTCCCTCGTTCTGCCGCTGTCTTTTATTCCTGTCTGTGTTTCTCTTTCGCTCCACTGCTCGGCTGACTTTAGGCAGTTCTGTCTATTCCGCTCCTTGACATGGTGATGGAGAGAAAGCCTGTGGAAAGGGGGAGTAGTGACGTGAAATGGCCTCTTGAAGGTGTGACACACATTAGCTCTGTTTTAAAAGCAACTGCCTTCCTGTCTACATAGGCTGCTACCTTTAACGTCAGAATCCTAACCTAAATGATGGATTTTGAACATTCTACATAGGCAGCTATATATAAAATAGTATTTAATTTGGTTTGCCACTACAGTATCTCACAAACGTGAGTACACCCCTCTCACATTTCAGCAACCTTTTTTGTATATCTTCTCAAGGGACAATACTATAGAAATTAAACTTGAATATAATTTAGAATAGTCAATGTGCAGCTTGTATGGCATCATATATTTACTCTCCTCTGAAAATAACTCAACATACAGCCATTATTGTCAAAATAGCTAGCAACAAAAGTGAGTATACCCTAAGTGATAACAGCAAAATGTCGTTTAACCATGCAAAGCCACATGCCCTTTTCATCATGTTAATGTTTTTGTCTGCTTGACAGGACCATACAAAGTCATGTATCTTGTAATAGAGCAGTTAAAATTTGGTGCTTTGAGTATAATTCTCTCATACTGACCACTGGATGTTCAAGCATCTCATGGCAAAGAACTCTCTGAGGATTTGAGAATTAGAATTGTTGCTCTCCACAAAGATGGCCAAGGCTATTAGAGGTTCAGTAACACCCTGAAACCGAGTAACACTACAGTGGTCAGGGTCATACAGAGGTTTTCCATTTATATGGGTTCCATTTGGAACAGACCTTGCAAGGGTCGATCAACGAAGTTGAGCACTCGTTCTGTGTGTCAGGTGCAGAACCTGGCTTCAAAAAAGAAGTAGAACAGTAGAGTAGAACAAAAGTAGAAGGTCAGCTTGTCAGTGCTCAGACCATACGACACACTCTGCAACAAGTCGGTTTGCATAGGCGTCGTCCTAGAAGGAAGCTGGCTCACAGGAAAGCCCCCGCAAACAGTTTGCTGAAGACAACCTGTCCAAGAGCATGAATTACTGGAACAATGTCCTGTGGTCTGATGAGACTATAAGATAAACTTGTTTGGCTCAGATGGTGTCCAGCATGTGTGGCGATGCCCTGGTGAGGAGTACCAAGAAAATTGTGTCTTGCCTACAGTCAAGCATGGTGGTGGTAGCATCATGGTCTGGGCCTGCATGAGTGCTGCTGGTACTGGGGAGCTGCAGTTCATTGAGTGAAACATGGATTCCATTATGTACTGTACATTCTGAAGCAGAACATGATGCCTTCTCTTCAGAAACTTTTCCAACATGATAATGACCCCAAACACCCCATCAAGATGACAACTGCTTTGCTGAGGAAGCTGAAGGTGATGGAGTATCCAAGTATGTCTCAAGACCTGAACCCTATTGAGCACCTGTGGGGCATCCTCAGGTGGAAGGTGGAGAAGCACCATGTGTCTAACATCCAGCAACTCAGTGAGGAGTGAAAGAGAATTCTAGCAACAACCTGTGCAGCTCTGGTAAATACCATGCCTAGCAGGATTAAGGCAGTGCTAGATAATGGTGCTAACATAAAATATTGACACTTTGGACACAGTTTTGACAAGTTCACTTATGGTGTACTCACTTTTGTTGCCAGCTCTTTTGACAATAATGGCTGTATGTTGAGTTATTTTCGGGGCTTGCACTGCTATACAAGCTGCAAATTGACTACTCTAAAATATATCCAAGTTATTTTTCTTTTCTTTCTATAGTATTGTCCCTTGAGAAGATAAACTAAAATTGTTGCTGAAATGTGAGGGGTGTACTCACTTTTGTGAGATACTGTATGTTCACTAAACTAAAATTACAACACTTAAATAACTAATAAATTACTCTTGTCAGTTTAACATAAAGCTAATTATTGAAAATCTCTTAAATTTTTAAAAAATAAATGGAAAAAAATGCTCCAGACCCATATTTTATATTTATTTATTTAGATTATTTTACATATGTTTATTTATTGAAAAAATTACACTGACTTAAAAAAACACTCAGATAATCAATAAATTACTGTTTTAAATTTAACATAAAGCTAACGCTAATAATTCTTGAAAAAATAAATAAATAAATAATAATAATAGAAATTAATAGAAAAAAAACATGCCCCAGACCCATATTTCACATAAAATAAGTTGATTAATTTTGTAACATATTGTAATGTTTTCAGTAATGAATGAAACTACAAATACTTTTATAATTATGAAATATATTTAAATAAAATATTATTTTAATATTTATTATTATTATTAATAAAATGTAATAGTTAATTGTTTTATGTTTATTACAATTATTATTATTATTATTAGTAGTAATAAATGATAAATATAATAATATAATATTTTATTAAAAAATATATTTAAAATATATAGTAATGCTTTTATATATTATATTATATTATTATCTGCATTAGTCTGCTGTCAACAAAGGAGGCGTTGGATGAGCTGTGTAAGAAATTAGTCCTACTCACAAGAGCATTTTAAGGACAAAAACCAGACGAATGCCTTGAAATATATCATCTGATCGATGTCTAGAGGTGTGGTAACCGTAGTATAAGCAGAATAATTGACTCTGCTTCGTGACGTGCCTCATCACCACCTCGGGTGTGCATCATTTTCTAAGAATTTAATGACTCATTGTCAGTTATTCCTTATATTATATTTTTCCTTCTTTCTCTGCTGGCATCGTTTCCTTTGTCCTTCAGTGGGACAAATCATAAAACTATAAAATGCTTCAGTCTTCCTCAGTGAGATAAAATGGAGCTACTACTAAGGCTGTTGGTTCAGACCAATATATTTTTATACTTTATGCGGGCATGAGTTTTTTTTTTTTTAGATCCAGTCTTAAAATCGTTATGTCCACCTTTGCATGTGTTAAAACACTGGATTATTGATTTATAATGCATCTCTCATCAGTTCTCCTCTACAGTAGTGAGATGAATCTGCACCTGAATGCAACATGAGTGTAATATCACTGTTCAGCTCCTGCGCCTACAAATTATGTATGACTGCTCAAATATTTAGCACACACTGCCCCTCACTTTATTAAAACATTTTTGTAATATATCACATAGTCGAATAAGATACCTCATCTAAGTGATTGCGCTTGCAAACTGCATATCATATGAACAAGCATATCTTCATCATAATCTTTTTGTTTTCAATTAGCACCATTCATCCTGAGTGCTGAGAAAAGAGCTATTTTACAAACACACAAAAATGAATCTCAAGTGATTGTATTATTAAAACAAGAGATTGAATGCTTGATTTTGATGATGATCCAAGCATTATTGCTCATAGCGATTACAACAAACCTCTTTGATACCTCTTTTAATACTTTGAATTGAACTTTACTACAAACTTAGCAACCACTCGGCAACACCCGAGTTTTACCAACCAGAGAAAATGTGAATATCTTGATTGTTTGTCTAACTATAGATTTTTTTGGTAATAACTACTTATATTTGTTAAGTTACTATAATTATAATTAAACCCACACCTCCATAATGTTTTGTTTTCCAGCAATTAAATCCCATGAGCTCGACTCCATCATCATTTCGGTAAACATGATTACCACATGATTCCTGCCCTCGGCTACACTTTCATCAGCCTCGGCTCTAAACAAACGTCCTATCACTCTAATTGAATTTATTTAGCACCTTGATTTTTCTCCTCATTTGCAGAATCTTTGGCTGGCATTGATTTGAGCTAAATGTGCTGCTACACGGGCAAATGGCGCTTCAGATAACACAGTATTTAGAGCTGTCAGTCAAACGCTGCGCTGGTGTTCAGGCCAACTGCAAGCGCTAGATAGCTCATGCAGACAAAACTGGGTCACATCCAAACATTGTTGCAGAGCTCATGTTAACTAAAAGTTGATATTCTTATAACTGGCAGAGGTATAACTGAGGGACATACATATAGAAAAATCAAAATAATACACTTGATCAACCCAACAAACACTACTTTCAATAAAACACTGAAAAAGTAATCTTTCCTTTTTGTGTGAGATCATTCAAAATTGCATAAGATACATTCACAAATAATTTTCATATAAATAATGCGTTGGTGTACTGAAAGTTTTTTTTTTTTCAATCGCATGTAATGTCCCCCATTTTCTTGGTTAAATAAACTTTACTTACACTGTCAGAAAAAGAAAAAGAAGAAAGATTCAATTTTATATTTTTACATTAAGATCGTTATCAGTATTCTGTTAAAGGCTCATCAGTTTGCTGTTTTTAAGCATTTTACATTTATTCCAAAACAACAACTCATGGCAGTAACAATTTGAACTATGTATTTTACTTGTGAACTTATGTTCAGCTATTCTTTTTAATATAGTTAAATACTTTTAACTATTTTTGAATTTTTTGGATCATCAGTCATCAAAGCTTAGTAAAAACTGGCCACAGACATGGAAAAGTTACTTTAAATTTCACCAAGCTGATTACTCGCTAAACTATACAGATCATGTTTTGTCCTAACAAAGTGGTTATATCTTAGTCTGTCAGTTGTTTCCGCAAGGCCCCGATATATTGTTCTTTCCTCAAACACAACAACGCTGCAATGATGGTGTATCGAGGTGTGAGGTGGGTACAAATGGTCAGAATATTATAGACAAATAAATAATGATTAGCAGCAGTTCAGAATCAAGTATCATGTTTGCAATACAAAAGAACCATACCATTTCCATAAGCAGTCCTTTATGGGATGTGTGAATGGCTCATAGTCTGAAAACTTTATCATTATGTGGAAAAAAAAAAGTGTATATATAGAAGTCACCTCAATAACACAGAATTGTAAATTATTACACCTTTTCATATTTTATATGATGTCATTATTTATTTTTGCTAAAAACAAAGGCTTATGGCAGTATGGTGTAACGTTTATTTTAAACATATGTCATTTGGTACTCACATCATATCTCAACTTTTTCCTTTCATTCTTTTCATGACTTTGCAAAACTTGTCTTGGATGTTTCACGCCGTTTTGCATAATTCCGGGTCATCGACACCAAGCTTCGTTTTTTTTTTCTAGGAATTAAATGCCTTCTCTCCACCAGCTCAGGTATTCGACACTCCAGTGCATTCATGTTGCTAGTAACTTTATGTAGTTGTTGTTTTGGATGTTGTTCTCCTGTCTGACCTCTGTGGAATGAGTAATAAAACCAGAAAAGCTCTCACGTCAAAGAAGGTGGAGTTCCAGAACACAATCACCGATTGCATAATCGCCAAGTACTAGAGATGCAACGATACCATTTTTTCAAAACCGATCCGATCCGATACCAAAAATTCTGAGTAACCAGAAAGTTCGCTTTGGTGAGCTGTTTCGGCCTGATTTTGTTTCAAATGGCATCATATCAGTTCATTCTTTGATTTCATTTGAAATATATTGGGTCCTTTATTTTCTTAAATTAGTACTCTTATTAATGCCATTATATTGTTTATTCAGACTGATTCGCTATCCCCAGAATGCGCGCGAACAAAAGAGGCGGGATTTATTGCACGAACCAATCACAGCCAAACATAACCAGTCATATTGCGATGTAGGCATTGGCTGTTTCTCAATATGCGTTCTAATGCAAACTTGCGTCCTTGTGTTCTCGCTTTACGTCATCATTAACCATCAAAGTTCAATTCCAATATTTAAGAATGCAAGCTTCAGTGAAAACAGGCTTACAAAAATGTGACTTACTACAAATCTAGTGAAATGCTGTAATCATCTGCCATGAATATAAAGCACAACTGGAGGCTATTGCGTTCCCAAACGCACGCTAAACTCACATGGCGTTCTGAGTCGTGGAAAACACCATATTGTGCTTTCGGTTTGAGTTCATTTGACAGATACTGTGCCCAAGCATAATTGCTCAAAACACAACTTTAAAGACCTTTTATGTTAGAAAAAGTAGTTAATTTTTTTTTTTTTTTAAAATTTTTTTTTTTTAAAAATTTAAAATCTGCTCTTATTTCCTGGAAGACCTATAATTTCCTATCATCACGTGACCACTGTAGGATTTCAGCGCGAATCAGACAATTTAGGAGATTCGATTAGAAGTTAAAACACTTCTACAGACTCAAATTCCACAAGAGGCCCCGTCATAAATCTGACGTTTGATAGCTGGCGCCAGTCAGCTTGAAGCAACCAAGTAACTAGAAGCTTAAAAATAAGAACTTGCAACATGAAACAAAAGGACCCTTGTAGATTGTCAAATTTGGAGCAAATAACCAAGATTAATGGTCAAAGAAATGCACATCATGAACATCACATGAGTTAAGTCATTAGAGTTTGGTTGGTGGACTCCCCGACCAGAGGACAGAGCTAAAATTCCTTCTACACCCTCTTGACCTCTTTGTTCCTCACAGAAACACATCCTTGTGGTCACAATATGGCATAAAACTGCCTTTCCATTTAGCTATGCACCTGGAATCATGCTAAAGAACTTATGAGCAACTCATCATTTCTATGTACAACTTCCTATCATATATGTAACTCACACATTTGTCTATTATGTTTTAATCACTTATTGTGTATGTCCTTTTTGATAACTATTGAATAGTTTAATGGTTTATATTGGTGTTTGATATGCCTGAGTTTGAAATTAGATTCTTGAAATGTTTCTATAATTCAATTCTTTGTAAAATGTATTTTAGTCTTGTTATCGAAATCATGTCCAAATTTAACTTTGCCAAGAGCGGGAAAGTTGGGACCCGTGGGACTGATAAGATAACATTGTGATTTATGGTTGGGAGGAGAAACTACCCGTGCCGCGACTTCGGACATTGTTCTAATTGGTCAA
This sequence comes from Garra rufa, assembly GCF_049309525.1. Taxonomy (NCBI): domain Eukaryota; kingdom Metazoa; phylum Chordata; class Actinopteri; order Cypriniformes; family Cyprinidae; genus Garra; species Garra rufa. The sequence goes on from NC_133377.1 coordinate 33,298,545, forward strand.
GACACCATTTGGGATGTGTCCAAAAGCTGAGTTTAAATACCCAGGACACCCTCAAATCGCTCTCTTACTCCTTACTCTGACGCTCTCAATCTCTTACGGCTTCGTGCCGCTGCGTTTCAACGCTGCCTGGCCTGCATGCCAGTGCTCCTCTAAAGGAAACATGAGGAGATTGTTACACTTCTGTCTTTTACTTTAATTCTTTTATTTCTTTCCGTTGAGAGTTTCGTGTTCTAGTTAAGTTTTGTGCAAGCCGCGACCGACCCAAACGTCTTCGCGGACCTGAACTTTAACAGCGCACAACTCTGCATCCAGCCAACGCCCAAGAAGACATCACATTGACCGACCACCAACCAATCAGCAACCTCAGGAAAACCCGACGCACGAAAGGAATCCCCTCGATACAAAAGGCAACGCAAGTACAACTTCCAGATTCTCACTGAACTGGTGCATTTTGATATAAAGTTTAATAACCTCTTTGAGAGACTCAATACGAGGGTTAATTAAGTGATTGATGGTTGTTCAGGTCTAAGCAATTGCACATATTGCTATAAACTTGGGACTTCATATTTTCATCCCTTTTAAACTCATTCTTTCCTCACTTTCTCTTTCTGCAACCTGTGTGAATGCGTGTGTTTATGTTAGATTAGTTTGTATGTGTTAGGTTTATCCAATAAAATCGTATTTTTATTAGAAAAGATAAGTATCTTGTGTTTTGTGCTTACAAGTTAATGTCTTAAACTGCAGATTTTGCTACTGTGCTAATATATAGTGTTTTCACTATATTCTGGATAGTAATATCCATTGCAGAGTTTCTGTTACACGCCTTGTGAATGAATCGCGGGTCGACTCTGAACAGCCGTAAAACAGCGATTCTGTTCAAATTCCCTATTGAATCATAGTCGATTCCCTTTGAGCTAAATTATATGTAATTAAACCCTTTTACACCACGATAATATCGGCACAGTTTTGCCATCGCAATGTTATGATATTGATAATATCGTCACATCCCTTTTAATTAGATTATATTACATTTTAAAACCAGATTACAGTTACTTTTTTTTTTTATAGATTACATGATTACATATTCAAACAATGACAGTAAGTTATTCATAATTTGAATTGTTCTAATTCTCTTTTTTTTCTTTCTAAAATTCTACTGCTTTTATACATTTTTCATCAGCTCACAAACCCCCTGCAGTTCATTCATGAATGAATCCATAACATAATGTTTAATACGCTTCATGATATTGACAACAAAGAATGGAATATATTTCAGGTCAAAAGTAATCTAAAAGTGATCAAAAAGTAATCAGAGTGCATTACCTAATATGTGTAATCCAAAAGATTATTAACAACTAATAACAAATAAACTAAAAATTTCCATCATGCAATTTGTAATCAACAAAAGACTGCAATATGTAAGTAATCTACCCAACATTGTGTATTATTCACATACATAAAGCCATTTTGTTGTCATCTGACTGTAAAATCATAAAACAGAAAATATTACAGAGATAGAATCCAGTAGACCCTTGTGACTGTATCAAGGTCACTGCGTTTTATAGCAAAAAATGCGTTTAGGCCAAATGGATTAAGTTTTTTTTTTTTTTTCCAATAACATATAAAACAAAAGATTACATTAATATGATTTCAGACATCCTTACTTCATATTAACCCCTAAACAAGACAAATTAAAAGAAAGTCCACAGGAAGTGACAGCTGTTTAGTGCAGCCAGCTCCTTCTATCCGTCTCATTATCACCTCTTAGCATATTAACAGTACCTGGCCGAGGTTTCAGCTTCAAAAAGCAGCTGTTAGCAAGGAGACTTAGCTTCCGCTCTCCTTCCCCTGTGAGTTTAACTGTTATTAGCTTCTGCTATTGTCCAGGGTTAAGAATTAATACCGTAATGGAGCTTTACTGGGCACATGTCCTCACCACAGTCCTCTAGGTCAAGGATAAATCATTCTCGGCTTTATGAGAGCGGTGGCTTTTCAACGTTGACCACAAAGGGGCTAATAACTTTACTTTAATCAGAGCTAAAGCACCAGACAACCGGCTAGCACTTACTGAAATGAAAACATATGTTGCTCTCATCTTTCCATGTGTGTCCATTTGCAGTTCTTGCGTCAGGGGACTGAACCGATATAATTTGTGTTTTTATCATTCCCAGGTCAGGGCAGTTGGCGCTGAGAAACGATGAAGCTAATTACAGAATGGTTTCAAGGACAAAATGTGCACCGCTTTGTATTCGTGCCTGCGCTTCAGTAAGTAAAAGCTTTTTCCTAATCACTTTTTTGCCTTTTTTTCTCAGTGGAAAATATTTTAGTGTCCTTAAAATAAGATAATTTCAGTTGAGAAGCAAAACAGCAACAGATATGAGAATAGGAATATATCTTAAATTACGTTTATTCTCACCAGAAATGCATTTTTTTCTTGTTTTAAACACATCTGACACAATTTTGTGAGTTTTATGCTTAAAAAACAAACATACAAACAAAATTAGTCGACTTCCCATTTCCTGAAATCAATGCAGCTGTTGTAATTTTTGTTGCATTTTTAGGAAGTAGCAGAGTTATATTTCGCTTAATCCTTGATTCCTTGCAATTAGCATTTATACTCATTGTGGCACACGTCCTGTGACAACTGAGTGGCAGTTTACTGCCCCAAGATCAGTCTTTCTGAGAAATACTTCATAAAAACTTTTAAGAATCTGTGACTCTGCTGCACAGACTCACACTCTTAGTAATTTCTTCCTGTTCCAGTCCTCTCAGTGGCGAAATCAGCGATTGTCTCACCTATGAAAAAAACAAAAGTCCTGCGGTTAGTGAAGTAGCACTTTCAGTGATTGAAGTTGGGATTTCTAACTATTTCTGGGCACATTCTTCTTTTTTTTTTTTTGTTCCTAAGTGCCATTTAATGCTGCTTGTTCTCATTGAGAGCACTTCACTTTAATAAAACCATGCTTTTAATAGTATTCACATTGAGAACATTGAGACATGGCTTAAATAAGATTAATGCTGTCTGTGTATGGGTGAAACCTCACCAGTCAATCAATGTGATGGGTTTGGTTTCTATATCAAGGGAGTTTATATGTAGCAAATTGAATTTAATAGCAGGCAATCAGGATAATACTTAATAATAAATTAGATGGATGATGTTAAGAGAAGGAGATTGTTGATATATAGCTTGATTATGCTACTAATAAATGTTTTAAAAAATGCAACTTTTAAAGGAGTTTTTATATTTTGTATAATAAGATATGTGCACTCCAGCTGTTAGTTTCCGCTGAGGTCAGGCTTTGGATTTCTTCAATTCTACTGCCATCCACTGGCTCCAGATAACTTTACAACATCAAATTTATTTGCTTAAAGCCTGAATTGCTTGAATTTCACCCAAAAGTGAAAATTCTGACATGAGTCCAAGCCTGTATTATTTGGATAAATAATGTACTGGTTGCTCATTTTCATATAGTTATGAAGAATGGCTTTAGAGCATCATAAAGGAAATTATAAAAATGCAATTTTTTTTTCTATTTAAAAGTTGTTGTTGTTGTTTTTTAATCTGTCAAAGGCTACTCACAAACACTCCATGTACTGTTTTACTTATAGGATAGTTCACCCAAAAAAGAAAATTTTGTCATTAATTACTCACCCTCATTTAGTTCCAAACCTGTAAGACCTGTGTTTATCTTTGGAATAAAAATATTTAAAGATAAATACATTTTTGATGAAATCCCAGAACTTTCTGACCCTGCATAGACATAGTAATGGTATAGTGTTCATTTTGTCAGCTATTTTCAGTTTTAGTCCCGTGTTAAATGTCCTTGTTATTTTTCATTATATTTAGTCAACCTTATCCTCTTTTATTTTAGTCAAGTTTTAGTTGACTAAAAGTCTCAGCGTTTCAGTCAAAGAAAATCTAAAGTATTTTAGCCGTGTTTTAGTCAATGAAATCTTTGTCCCATTTTCATCAGTTTATAATGGTTAGACTGATTAAAAAAAAAAAATGCTCAATTATATTCGTAATCATGGTTGTCATTTGAGAAATTTGCTTTTGCATTTCAGGTATTGCAGTTAGACCAGTAAGCACAAAGCAATACAATGTCGACTCATACACATGGTTTATTTTACCTCATGTGTTGTACTAATTTATTATAAGCTATTTTTTATATGATTGTGCTTTCAAATCATTATCGGTGGCGCTTCCGCAATGAAAAGTGAGCTAGTGCTTATGGTTGCCAGATTGTAAAAAAATAAGCAAAGTACTTGGCAGAAAATGTATACTTGTAACAGAGAAGCTCTGATTTTAGAATTTGAACTCTGATGTCTGGCAACCACACACATGAAAGCTTGCACAACTGTATTTTCATTAACTAATGTTAATAAAGATTAGTAAATACAGTAACAAATGTATTGCTCATTGTTAGTTCATGTTAGTTAATACATTAACTAATGTTTAACTAATGAACCTTATTGTAAAGTGTTACCGAAAATCTAAAGTATTTTAGCTGTGTTTTAGTCAATGAAATCTTTGTCCCATTTTCATCAGTTTATAATGGTTAAACTGATTTAAAAAAAAAATATATATATATATATAATCGTAATGATGATTGTCATTTTGAGAAATTTACTTTTGCATTTCAGGTATTGCAGTTAGACCAGTAAGCACAAAGCAATACAGTGTCGACTCATACACACGGTTTATTTTACCTCATATGTGACCCTGGACCACAAAACCAGTCATAAGGTTAAATTTTTCAGAACAGAGATATATACATCATATGAAAGCTCAATAAATAAGCTTTCTACTGATGTATAGTTTGTTAGAATAGGACAATATTTGGCCGAGATACATCTATTTGAAAAACTGAAATCTAAGGGTGCAAAAAAATCAAAATACTGAGAAAATCACCTTTAAAGTTGTCCAAATTAAGTTCTTAACAATGCATATTACTAATCAAAAATTACATTTTGATAGGTTTACAGTAGGAATTTCACAAAAAATCTTCATGGAACATGATCTTTACTTATTTTCCTAATGATTTTTGACGTTAAAAAAAATCAATAATTTTGACCCATACAATGTATTTTTGGCTATTGCTACAAATATACCCCAGCGACTTAAGACTGGTTTTGTGGTCCAGGGTCACATATGTGTTGTACTAATTTATTATAAGCTATTTATTATATATATTAATATCAAGGACTTATGCACTCTCTCTGTCTGTAGTATGAAAACTGGTAAAACAAACGAAAAATATTATTTTTCCTAATAGTAATTCCAAATTAAAATAGCCTATGTTTCTTATGTTTCTTGTTTATTAAAACAACAGTGGTTGAGTAAGTGCATTTATTATTTAGCAACCACCATTGCAAACAATATAGTCAAGACCTCATGAAAGAAGACAGACTAGCTGAGTGCCACTTTGATTTTGATGGTTTTCCAGCTTGTGTTTTCAAATCATTATCGGTGGCGCTTCCACAATGAAAAGCGAGCTTGTGCTTATGGTTGCCAGATTGCAAAAAATGAAAACACACATGAAAAACACACATGAAAGCTTGCATAGAGGCGTGTACAGCAGTCTGCAATAATATTTTGTCTCAAGTTTTTGACGAAAATGAAAAGTGATTTTGGTGAAGTTTTTATTTTGTTTATATACATTTAAGTCTCATCTTTTATTGTCAAGGAAATTATGTTGATACAGTCATAGTTATCGTTTATTGACCTTATTGTCATCTCATTTTTTTTTATTTTAGTCACAGGAAAAAAACTTGTCAACAAAGATTTTTCGTAATAGTTTTAACAAAATAAACACTACAATAGTACTACAAACGTTCAAGGCCCAGAACGGCAGTAAATAATAAAGTCCATGGGACATCAGAATAGAAGAAATAGTTGAATAAAGTTTATTTTTTGTTTTCATTGCAAATAAAACAGCATTCTTGTAGCTTCATCAAATAACGGATGAACCACTGATCCTTACAACATTTCTGGGCCTTAAACATGTCAGTTGCGTTGCTGTCTATGCAGGGTCAGAAAGCTCTCTGATTTCATCAGAAATATCTTAATTTGTGTTCCGAAGATGAACAAAAATCTTAAAAGCTTCAATTCCAGAGCACAGCTAATGCAATAACTTATTTGAGGAACACAATGCCATTAGCTGAGATAATACTGCATCTCCTGCTGTAGCCATTCTCTGTCCATGGCTTAGCTTTGATGAAGCCATGGAGCTGTTTATGATGCCTGTGGTCTGGCTAAAGGAGCTCAGGGTGAGTGAGGGAGGTGAACTGAGATGTATGTTAGTGTGCATCATCGGATCAGAGTACACCATTACGCAGACATCAGTGCATTAGACCTTCAGCATATGTGTGCTGTATTTCAACGTGTTTGTTTGTGTAGATAGGATAGAGACAAATGGAGAGGAAGGGCGGGTGAAGATCAGCTCTTTTAACTGTTCCCATTGGAAAAATTGCTTCTTTAATACCTCAGTTGTTTTTCCCTGACAGCAATGAGATTTAAGCGGAGAGCAAATGGAGACTTTTTCTTACGTCTACTGCTTGTCAGATTTTTCTCCTGAGAAAAAGACTCTAGTTATCTCATGTTTTCAAGGCTTTCTAAACGTTCTCACAAAATATGCTCAGAAGAGAATGTGAATTCAAATGCATAAAAAGTAATTTTGTCAAGTTTTAGGATCAGCATATAGTAGAGTTGGCGTGCTTAGACTCGAACTTGACATGGACTCTAACAGTTGAATTTGTGGCATGTGTAACATGAACAGTTACAACAGATTCACGAAGAGCTGAAAAAGCAGAGCTGATAATGCCATATGGAAATTAGTATTGTATGGTTGACTTATATCACCATTGCAGCACTATCCACCAATCACACACTCCCACTTCATCAGCTCTTTTCCGCAGCATTCAAGTCGATTGTTCCTCCAGCTCTCGGGTCAAGATGAGAAGACCTCATTAGTGAGTGCCGTTCATAACCTAGAATTAATAAAGGGATTTCAGAGGCTAGAAAGTGAGGATGAGACCACGATGGCATGAGTGTCACCTTTTTTTTTTTTTTTTTTTTGTGTGTGTGGAGGAGACAGTTTTGAGGTCACAGCATAGTAACAGCTTAGCTCATGAATATGAATTAGGTTATTCATATACAACGTAACATAATAATATATACAGCAACCATTTTAGTATCTTCTCAAGGGACAGTACTATAGAAATGAAACTTGGATATATTTTAGAGTAGTCAATGTGCAGATGTATAGCAGTATGTAGATGTATTGTCCCCTGCAAATTACTCAACATACAGCCATTATTGCCAAAATAGCGTACACTCTAAGTGAACTTGTCCAAAGTGTCAATATATTGTGTTAGCACCATTGTTATCTGGCACAGCCTTAATCATCCTGGGCATGGAATTGACCAGAGCTGCACAGGTTGTTGCTGGGATCCTCTTCCACTCCACAGGTGCTTAAAAAGGTTCAGATCTGGAGACATACTTAGCCACCCCATCACCTTCAGCTTCCTCATCAAGGCAGTTGTCATCTTGGTGATGTGTTTGGGATCATTATCATGTTGGAAAAATGCTGTTCGGCCTAGTTTCCGGAGAGAAGTCATCATGTTCTGGTTCAGAATGAGTTTATCAAAAAGTTTATCTTATAGTCTCATCAGACCACAAGACATGGTTCCAGTAATTCATACTCTTGGACAGGTTGTCTTCAGCAAACTGTTTGCGGGCTTTCTTGTGAGCCAGCTTCAGATGAGGCTTCCTTCTAGGATGACGCCTATGCAAACCGACTTGTTGCAGTGTGCAGCGTATGGTCTGAGCACTGACAAGCTGACCTTCTACTTCTGCAGCCTCTAAAGCAATGCTGGCAGCACTCATGCATCTGTTTTTTGACGCACAGAATGAGTGCTCAACTTCGTTGATCGACCCTTGCAAGCCCTGTTCTGAATGATACCCATCTTGGAAAACCTCTGTATGACCCTGACCACTGTAGTGGTAGTATTTCAGGGTGTTGAACTTCTAATAGCTTTGGCCATCTCTGTGGAGAGCAACAATTCTAATTCTCAAATCCTCAGAGTGAGAATATACACTATTTGTAGTTTTGGATATGTAGTATAAAATATAAAAGTACAAAGATAGATATTGTTTGAAAAGTGTTAAAAATAATTTGTAGAGACTGTATTTTTGTAATGTCATGCATAAAATGCAAATAAAATGAATTGAGGTAAAAATATTCAAAAAATCATTTAAACAGCAATTTCGATAACTCATTGAGTCAGTATTTTTGACATAACTGATGTTCTCATTACACAGTGATTTGAGGGATCAATCATGCTTGTCATCTAATTCAAGTGCTCAAATGAACTTGTGACATACTTAATTTGATAACTTCATTCTGCTGCTGTCAGTCTTTGGATTATGTAGGTCAGTGGATTAATGCATCAGTAATTGATTGTCAAATGGGACGCTCTGGACTCGTTGAAGCATTTTCGCTTTGAATTTGAGGAGTTTATGATTCTAATTGGCCCAAGTATGAGTTTTTAATTTGTTTTCTTTTATTTTTTATTACATCAATCCATGAGCTATCTCAAAATGCTTTTGACTCTTAAACTGACATAATAATAAACCACTACTACCAACTACTACTTGAGCCAGAACATTGACTCATTTGTTTGCCACAACATTCATCAGGCTGTCTCGCCATCTTTCTGCCAGTCTCTCTCTTTCCCTTTGCTGCAATAAGCAACAAAAGATGATTGATTTGGCAGGCTCCCTGATGGCTGCCGGCACAGCGGCGGTATCACACGCTCAGTGGACGATGGCGGCGAGCTCTATTGTCTTACAGTGATGCGGCTAAATGAGTCTCTTTATCAAAGCACACACGGTGGCTCAGGATTCGCTTAATTGAGACGCACGACGATTGTCCGGAGCTGAACGCCGCGAAGCGCTATTGATCGCCGGCGTCTTGTTTATGTCACATTTGACTGAGCATGATCAATGCTGTCCCTGCACTGTAATTGATCACCGATAGCCAGTCACCTGTATTGACTGAAGCTCATTCTGGCTAGAATAATAGCTGTCAGCCCTGGCGGGAGGAGGAATTCTGCCGAGCTCTGGTCTTTATTCTTTCTGTTCACCGCCATTACGTCTATTCTGTTGTTTTGCGCACTAAAGGGATAGTTCACCCAAAAATGAAAATTGTCATTATTTACTCAACCTCATGTTGTTCTAAACCTGTATGAGTTTCTTTCTTCAGTTCAAGACAAAACATGATATTTTGAAAAATGTTTTTGGCTTTCATTGTATGGTCAAAAAGTTAATGGAAACCAAATGTTTTTGGTTACTAACATTCTTCAAAATATCTTTATACAATTTTGAACAACATGCGGGTGAGTAAATGATGACAATTTTTTTTGGGGTGAACTGTTCCTTTTAAAGTAATCATACATTTTTTTTTTTGTTTTAAATATTAATAATGTAGTTTAAATATATAGTATTATTTTACTTTTTTGTTGACTTTAAAACTAAATGAAATCATGGAAGCCCGAAAAGAAGGTAATTGCGACTTTTTTTTTTTTTTTTACACAATTCTGACTTTTTTTCTTCAGAATTGTAATACAAATGCACAAATGCGTTATCAAGTCAGAAATGTGAGATATAAATTCGCAGTTCTCGCAATTATGAGAAATAAAGTCAGAATTGCAAGATACAAGCTCATCTTTTTTTTTCTCAGAATTGTGAGTTTATATCTCACAATTGTGACTTTTTTCCCCCTCAGAATTCAGAGTTTATATCTCGCAATTCTGACCTTATAACATGCAATTCTAAGAACATCACTTTTTCCCCCTCAAAATTGGACTGTATAACTCACAATTACGAGTTTATGTCTCACAATTCTCGCAATTGCGAGGAAAAAAGTAAAAATTGCGAAATTGCAAGTTTTTATTTTGCAATTTTGACTTTATTTCTCGCAATTCTGACTTTATAACTCGCAATTACAAGTTTATATCTCACAATTCTAAGAAAAAAGTCTGAATTGTAAAATATAAACTCGCAATTGCGAGAAGAAAAGTCAAAATTGCGAGTTTTTATCTCCTAATTTTGACTATTTCTTGCAATTCTGACTTTATAACACACAATTACAAGTTTATGTCTCACAATTCTGAGAAAAAAAGTCAGAATTGCACATTTGTATCACAATTCTGAGGAAAAAAAAGTCAGAACTGTAAGATAAAAGGTTGCAATATACATTTTGTTCAGTGGTGAAAATGGTCTTCCATATGAAAATGAGAAAAGTTTGCTTTTTATGTATTTTGTTTTATTTTATTTCATTTCAGTTAATTTCTAGTTTATTTCAGGTGACAAAAATGTGTTTTTTATGGTTTTAGTTTTAGTCAAACACCTGAGGATTTATGCAATAGGAAATAAACTTTTACTTTTGTGAAAATTCTGAGTTTTCATCTGATATTTGTTTGTGAAATATCATAGAATATTAGATTTCTAATAATATAAGCCCTTTAATTTCTATCCTCTAAGCTCTTGCATTTTTGCTTGATTTTTCAGGACTCCAGCAGCTTTATTGAGTCCATCTGTGAAGTTCTTTCCCTTTGGTCACTCATTCATTCTGTGTGTGTGTGTGTGTGTGTGTGTGTGTGTGTGTGTGTGTGTGTGTGTGTGTGTGTGTGTGTGTGTGTGTGTGTGTGTGTGTGTGTGTGTGTGTGTGTGTGTGTGTGTGTGTGTGTGTGTGTGTGTGTGTGTGTGTGTGTGTGTGTGTGTGTGTGTGTGTGTGTGTGTGTGTGTGTGTGGACTAGTCTCCATCCATCTTTGTCTCACTCTTTCCATTCTGTCCACCATCATCCATCTTTCTCTCCCCATGTGCTCCAGCTTTTTCCTGCCAGTACCTCCTAATTCGCTCTGTTCGCATGCCTTTTTTAAGCCTGAACTCATTCGCGTTTGTAGGTATTGGTTCATAAATTGTACATTTGTATTTTTATATGCTTAGATATTTAAACATACATCAACATCCTGACAGCATTAATACATGTGCTACTTATTTAGTGTTTTGTTTTTCGAAATCGCAAGTCATTTTAAAGAGGCAAATAGACAAAGGAAGTGCTCATAATACCAAGTTGCAGGCATTGTTCAAATAAGTAAAAGCTAGACTGGGAAAGATTAAGGAAAGAAAAAAGTCAAAAATTAGTCAAATTTAGGACGAAGTCAAACAGTGACGTGGAAAATAAAATGTGAACCACACTTGATGAATATCTAACATATATAGAGACTATTAAAAGAAATACATTCTGTTTATACTGAGTATAAATAGTGATAAATACTGTTTGCATAAAGTATGAATAGCAGCAAATAGCATCTTGTTTACACTACAAGTTCAAATATTAATGATATTCACAGAGATATACATAGAAGTAATAGGCTATTTGCACTAAATGTAAAATTTAATCTCATTTATTGCATTAAAATTAACTTAGAAATTGAAATTTAATCATAATGTGAAGGTGTTTTAGATGTTGTCAGTATGCTAATATTGTACGTTTCAGGTTTTATGCACCTGTACAAAAGCATATGTGTGCTTGAAGTATACCTGAGGTAGGAATATCTGTGCATACTAATAAGATAACATTGTTTTTTTTCCCCTCTTTCTTTCTCTCTCTATTCTCCCCTGCCTTTTTAAAATGATAACAAACACCAGTGTTGCTTCTCGGCTTCTCTTGCTGTACAATCCTCCATCAAACCTTTCCCTCATTTGCGCTCATCCCTGTCTCTCTCCCCGCCCCCTTTATGTGCAGGGCCAATTAAAGTCCATCCAGTCTTCCTCTGTGCCTCTCAAGGGTCACTCCGTAAACACAGGCCATTTCTTTTCTTTTTCTCTTTTTTCTCTTTTTCTTTTTTCCCTCCCCCTCCACCATCGCCGTCTGTTTCGCTTCACATTTTTCCCCCTCGGCATCACTCTCTCCATCAGTTTCACATTTGTGTGAATATATTATAATAAACAAGACAAGTTGATCAGTTGTTTTGTAGGTTGTTTTGTATCATGTCAACCTGTCTCCTTCCTTTCCAGTGCTCCCAGTTAAAAGGCAGACAGGACGTTGCCATGGAAACACAAAACAGACACAGCTTTCAGTCTAGCGAGGGAGTAATTTGAAAATCAAGATGAGGTGATTCAAGGAGCCGTAAATAACATCATAAAAATGCATGAAAATAACATGTAAAAATCAGTGGTAGTTAAGCCCTATTCGGATGGTAATTGTTTCTCATGGGGACGTAAGCTATTTTCAACATTTAAAGCGGCTAGTCAGTGATTTTTTTTTTTTTTTTTTTTGCTGTCCGAATCTATAATGTCAGAGTTTTTCTCCCACCACCTGTGTAAAAATATTTTTTTTTGTATATTAAAGGGATAGTATCATACACAAAAATTAACATTAACCCATGATTTACTTACCCACAAGCCATTCTAGGCATATATAACTTTCTTCTTTCAGACGAATACAATCAGAATTATATTAAAATGTCCTGGCTCTTCCAAGCTTTATAATAGCAGGGAATGGTTGTTGAGATTGTTAAGCAAAATAGTTCATCTATCTATCACAAAAAGTGCTCCACACGGCACCGGGAGGTTAATAAAGGCTTTCTGAAGTGAAGCGATACATTTGTGTAAGAAAGCTATATATATTTACTAGAGCTGCACCCTAAGAGTTACTAACTGTTCGAGAAGTTAATGAGAAGGGCCTCGGTTGACCAAAATTTTATTAGTCGCAGGAAAAAAAAAATCCACAGTAAGTGGCTAATTCACACACTTCATGATGAATGGATTGTTTACAGCTAGTCTATGTGCTAATAAAGCACATAGGGCAGGACTTTCAAATGCACACCTATCGTTCATTGACCTCAAATATGGCTGCTCAGTCTAATGTTGAAAGTGGAATAGGTGATCTTTTATTGCACCTTTAACCTAGAAAGATGTGCACTTTTGAAGTGTCTTACTGCATGACAGATGGTCACTTCCTCTTAAAATACTCCATCATTTTTGGTCATACACATAAAAGCAATACATTTTTTGAATCTGTAAAAATAACAATGGAATAATTTCGGAATAACAACGAAACGTGCTTTTGTACAATAATGAAAGCAAACAGGATGCGCTTTCTGCTGTCTCGGTCTCTGTGAACTTGACCGTGAAACTCTTTAAATACTTGTCATACAGACATGAAAAATATAAGCTGTCTGTAGAGAGTGAAATGTCCACTTTTAAATGAACTAATTCAAATAGAAAGCAAATATTCTCCGATTATGTATGGTAATCCATATGAAACATGTATATAGGAGCATCACTACTGTGGAGATGACGAGTCAGTTTCACCGACTTCATCTCTTAAGATGAAAACAATGAAAGCACTAGTTTATCAATAAATTATTAAAACGTTAATAGAGCCTCCTTACTTTCTTCCTAAAACATTCATAATTATTATTAGTCAATGTGCGACTTATAGACTAATGCTTAAAATGATCGACCAAAAAAAAAAATTGGTTGAGGGCAGCCCTAATATTTACAGCTTTATAAATCATAATCTCTAGCTTTCGCTAACTGTTGTACTAGTCTCGCAAGAACCAAGTTTTGTTTACAGCAAAGGAAAACCAGTCTTCTCTTGGCTTATATTGAAATCCTCTAACATTTTACTTTACAAATCCTTGTTTTGTACTTCTAATTAGTTACTGGGTTTTTGTTTTGCTCTCTCCTCTGTACTTCTGTGTTTGCCACATCTTACTGGAGCTTACTCTACGCCTACGTCCTACTGTACAACATCCTCTGGAACCACTCTCTCATGAACATGTGGACGACAGTTAGTGGAAACTAGAGATTACAGTTTATAAAGTTTTAAATATGGATATTTTTCTTACACAAACGCATTGATTCACTTCAGAATGCTTTTATTTACTGCCTGGAGCTGTGTGGAGCACTTTTTATGATGGATGGATGCACTTAATTGGGCTTCAAAATCTTTCCATTCACAGCCATTATAAAGTTTGGAAGAGCCAGGACATTTCTGAATATAATTCCAGCTATATTTGTCTGAAAGAAGAAAGTCATATACGTCTAGGATGGCTTGAGGGTGTGTAAATCATGGGGTAATTTTCATTTTTGGGTGAAGTATCTCTTTAAGTTTCATTTATGTTGTAACATCATGACACTTCAGTGGATCTCTTTCATCCTCAAAAACTCACTTTATTGTATTGCAGTTAATTAAAATAATTTTTATATCTAATATCACTATTGATTTATCGTTGTGCTGATTTGCTGCTTCTGCGTGAGTGATCAGTCATCCTTAAAGGGCACATAAATAGGACATAAAAACAATACTTTTACTTAAAGGGATAGTTCACCCAAAAATGAAAATTTGATGTTTATCTGCTTACCCCCAGGGCATCCAAGATGTAGGTGACTTTGTTTCCTCAGAAAAACACAAACGAAGATTTTTAACGAAAACCGGTGCAGTCTGCCAGCCTTATCATGGACGTGAATGGGCACCAGACCTTTAAAAGTAAACAAAAACATGCACAGACAAATCCAAATTACACCCTGCGGCTCGTGATGATACATTGATGTCCTAAGACACGAAACGATCGGTTTTTGTGAGAAACTGAACAGTATTTATATCATTTTTTACCTTTGATACATAGCCAAGTCCATCTGTCCTGAGCACGAGTTTGGCATCAGTCACGTCACATGTGCACGCGCTCTGTCGTAGAATACGCAAACTCCGGAAGCCGCGATCTGTCGCATGTATACGACACTCATTGTTTACACAGTGCACAGAGATTGTGGGTATAGCGGCTATTCAAAATGGTAATTACTTGCGCGTATCCTGATTGTTTAAACCGATTTAAAGCTAAAAGATTACGTTTGTTTGCGCAAACTCATCCGGGACTTTTCACTGATTTCCCCTTACGGCGTTTGCGTATTCTACGCTAGAGCGCGTGCACATGTGACGTGACTGATGCCAAACTCGTGCTCATGACAGATGGACGTGGCTATGTATCAAAGGTAAAATATGATTATAAATACTGTTCAGTTTCTCGCAAAAACCGATCATTTCGTGTCTTAGGACATCAATGTATCGTCACGAGCCGCAGGGTGTAATTTGGATTTGTCTGTGCATGTTTTTGTTTACTTTTAAAGGTCTGGTGCCCATTCACATCTATGATAAGGCTGGCAGACTGCACCGGTTTTCGTTAAAAATCTTCGTTTGTGTTTTTCTGAGGAAACAAAGTCACCTACATCTTGGATGCCCTGGGGGTAAGCAGATAAACATCAAATTTTCATTTTTGGGTGAGCTATCCCTTTAACAAGGATACATTAAATAGACTATTATTACTGTCAAAAGAAACAGTAAAGACATTTATATTCTTACGAAAGATTTCTATTTAAACTAAAGGTTGTTCTTTGAACTTTCTATTTATCAAAGGATCCTGAAAAGTTTCCACAAAAACATTAAGCAGCACAACTGTTTTCAACATTGATAATAATATGAAATGTTTGAATGTTAGAATGAGTTCTGAAGGGCCATGTGACAGTAGAATGAAATAATGGCTGATGACAATTTAGCTTGGCATCACAGCAATAAAAAAATAGAAGTGTTATTTTAAATTGTATTAATATTTCAAAATACTACTGTTTACTGTATTTTTACTGCAGTCTCTCTGAGCAAAAGTGACTTATTTTATTCTTACCGACCCCAAATGGTAGTAAAGCACTTTTCTGTAAAGCACTTTAACTTGAAAAGGCTATAAATCATCCACTAAAATGAGACTTTACCACTTGCACCGACAAACAGAAGAATTGTATTGTATGTGGATGATCCATTTCACACAAGACAGCAAATCTCTAGTGTTTCTTTGTAAAGTTGTGAACATTATCACCTTGCTGGTGGATGAAGAAAAACATTGTATACCAGAAACGTTGAGAAGAAGAGATCTCACATCTCACAGGTGCTAGGTTGCTTACAACTGCTTTAGCAAAACCAAACCTTCAACTGATTGATGTTCCACTTTTCTGGTACAGTACATAAAAGAAACAGTAATCAATATCAGATGCTTTGTAAGTGACCTGAAGTTTTAGAAAACTTTACCCAGTTTGGTCTTGCTCAAAGGTTTTTTTTTTTTTTTTTTTCTCCCCCTTCCCTTCACTTGAATCTTCAGTATTGTGCCACCCTGGAAGTGTAAGAGTTCACGGCTCTTCCGCATATGATGCAAGCCGAGATCAAGAAATGTTCTCACATCCTCCTTTCAAGCTCTCACTCCTCAAGCAAGACTAATCCCCACTGAACTCCCAGAATTCCTCATATTCCAGGATCCCCCGACCCGGTAAAGCCAGCATGTGCGCACACACATAGCATCCCTCAAGTGGCACTAATCCTTCTCTTCTCCCGGTTTCATCTCTCTTCTCGCCTCTCCTGTTTTTCTGATCTGTCACTACCGGAGCAAAACTAATCTTGCCCCCATCCACTTCCTGTGTTGCGCATCGCTCTCTCTCTCTTCACCCTTATCTCTGAGTTTCCTTCATCCTCTCCTCTGCTCTCACAGTATGAATGATATTCCAGACGCTGTAATAGTTTCAAAAATATTCACTTCTATTGAGTCATACAAAAAAAATATTGATTATAGGCTGAACTAGACCCTTTTTATATGCTTAAAAGATGTGGAAGTTCTTAAAAGAAACTGAGGTTACGTATTAAAGCATTAGCTTTCATATTTAGAGATGTATATTAATCCTTCCACATGTATGACACTGTTGACCTAAACAGCTAATGAACCTGTCATGCATTTGTCATCTGTGGTTAAACATCAAAGTAAATTTACCTCTATGTTTTGGACTTTTTCTAAGCAGCTCAAATCCCCAGAGCCTGCCGCCATCCAGCTGCTAATCAATTTGTGCCAGTCTAGTGATGGCCAAACCACCTGAAAAACCCCTACGATTCATACTTTTCAATTTGCCAGTCTAAAATTGGTGTTTGTTTGCAATGACTGGTTGATTTTTGGTATGTAGTAATGATGCATAAAACTGTTTAGAAAAAACAGATGCATTTGGTCTCGTAACAGCCAAATATGTCTGTCCTTTACATGTAGAGAAAATTGAAAAACACGTAACCATGTATCCACCTTTTTATAAGAATACACGTCTGGATGTAAATTTTGGTCTCATCCGTGTCCAGCTATTTTTAGCTGTACAAAACGGCTCGTTTTGCTGTTTGATATTGCAAATTGGTGTGTTTTACCATATTTTTTTAATGTTTTATCCTAATTATGAACACAATGGTTTGTAGTGCAAACAGTTGTACCATTTACTACATGTTATTCTTCTTCTCACCCATAAGCTTACTTCCACATTAAAGAAAAAGGTGGATAGATATTGAAAAAAAGATCATGTGATGTTAAAGACTGAAGTAGTTTGCTGAAAATTCAGCTTTGCATCAAAGGAATAAGTTACATTTTAAAATATATTTAAATAGAAAACAGTTATTATACATTTTACAAATATTAATAATATTTTCACATATTAATAATATGTAAAAAAAAACTTAACAGAGCACAATGGAATGGAACAAAATACAGGTCTTTCTTAAATGTTGTTGTTTTTTTTTTTAAATGAATTGCATTTATTTTATCAACTTGGAACACCATTTCAAGTCATAGCACTCATGATATAAGATGCTGAAAGATTTAATTCTCTAAACTCTAAGCATAAAAATACAATTTTCAATTTAATAATTTTGTAAGAAATTAAAATAATTATATATTTGAAAGGTAATACTAAAATAAATTTTGAAAATCATTCAATTTCAAATTCAAAAATCATATTTTTTTATTATATCATTTTTATTGCATTTTATTGTTAGCTGTATTTTTTTTGTAGTTTTTGCTTATCAAACTACTAATCAAAATAACCCAACAGCACTTTGATTGAGATTAATTGGAATGCTTTTTTTTTTTGAAAATTGTTAAAAAACTAATATTTAATATTAAGTAATGATTTGAATCACACACATATTGGGTAAAATAACCACTGTAATTATTTAATTAAAAATAAACAATGCTGTAATAGTGCAACATGATTACAATTTAAAATAGCTCTGTAATTTATTCCTTTGATGCCAAAGCTTCAGAATTTTTAGCAGCCATTACGCCAGTCTTCAGTGTCTCATGATCTTTCATGTAATTTTTCTAATATGCTAATTTGCTGCTCAAGCAACATTTCATATTATAATCAGTGGTTCCAAAACAACAGCATTTACTTAAAATAGAAATATTTGGCAACATTACAAATGTCTTAACTGCATTTAATGCATCCTGAAAAAAAGTATTAATTTCTGTGCTTGAAAAGTGCTTGAATTATTAAAAGTCAATGTAACTATGAAGCAAGTATGACATTTTTTCAATAAGCACATCTTAAACACATCTTTTTACACAAATTTCACAGAATTAAAAAAACATTACACTTTATTTTTTTGACTAGTTTAGTTAATGTCATGCAACTAACATACAATCAACAATGTCATACTAACATACAATCAAGCTAAGCCAGTAGTAGTACTGACAGTGTTGTGTAAACAAATGAACCGAGTCATTTAAGCTGGAACCACTCTGATTGATTCATACTCCTGACGACTTTTCATTTCAAGCGATTCACTAGCAAAAACCTGATCAAATTAAAAGTCATTTATTTTAGAATTTCGACATCACTTGTAATGATTTTAAAAACCATTGCATCCCAACATAATTCACTGTTTCAGAGCACTCCAGTCAGATCGTGTTTTGTGAATAATTTGACTTAGATCGTAACTTTGCATATCGCTAAGCTTTAGAATAAAACAAGCTGTTTCTTGAAGCATCCACTGTTAGTAGTGCATGGTATGGCAGATAATTCACGATGGATAGAAAAGTGCTTTCAAAAGACCCCTTGGAGTACTGTTCAGAGCATCATTAAGAAGTGTAAAGTGTATGGCACCACCAGCACATTTACCAGGCTTTATGGCTGGGTCTGGTCTGTCTGTGCATGTGACAACTACCTCCCAAACTTTAGACAAAGCTGGCCTGTATATATGGTAGGGTGGCACAAAAGAAGCCTTTTTCATTTGCGCTATGAAAAAACACATTTGAAAGCGTCTGATACCTTCTGGCAAAAGGTGCTATGGTCTGATGAGACCAATATTGACCTTTTTGGACTGAACTCCAAGCACTATGTTTGGCGAAAAGCAAACACAGCACACCACCCAAAACACCCCATACCTAATATGAAGCATGGTTGTGGCAGCATTATGTTGTGGGGGTGTTTCTCTTCAGCTGGGACTTTGCAATTGATCAGAATTGAAGAGAAAATGGATGCTGCCAAGTACATCCAAATTCTCAAGGAAAACCCGCGTCCCTCCGCTAGACAGCTGAAGATTGGCAAGTTATTCCCCTTCCAAAATGACAATGACCATAAACATACTGACAAAACAACAATGAAATGGCTTAAGGATAAGAAGGTGAATGTCCTTGAGTGGCCAAGTCAGAGCCCTTAAATCTAATCAAAAATCTATGGATGGTTTTGAAGAGATCAGTCAATTGCCGCTCACCACAGAATTTGACTGAACTTGAGTGATTCTGCAAAAAAGAATGGGCAAATATTCCCCAATCAAGGTGTGCAAAGCTAGTACAGACATATCCAAAAAGACTGATGGCTGTAATTAAAGTAAACGTGGCTCTATAAAGTGTTAAATCAAAGGGCTGATGACTTTTTCCAATCCTTTAAATTCTAATTTATTAGTTTTTTTGTTCTTTTGAAGAGCTGTTGTGTTTTTTCTTTCACTGGTTTGGTAAGACCAAAATTGTAAATAAAGCTAAAAAGGTTATTTGGAAAGGGTTGTGATTTCAGGTTGTATGACAAATATGGGGTATATGGGATGATCTATAGGCACTTTAGATTGGAACCTCAAGTCGCATATCGCAAATAATTTGATTTAGATCAGAAATTCAGAGGGGGTTCTTAAATGTTTCTGCAAATTGAATGATTGAATGATGAGTCCTGATCTGAAATGATGATTTGCAAATCATTATTCAGTTCCATACTTCAGAGCGTGGGTCGTGAAACTTTTGCTTTAGATCAGAATCTTTTTTTTTATTAAATAGTAGAAAACATTGAACCATAATTAAGATCTTTGAATGAAATTGAAAAAGTAGAGCAGGAAAAGTCCTTGAAAGTTTGTACGAGTATGTGTACGAACCCTGTAAATAGTGTATTTGTGACCCTGGATCTTAAGTATAGCACGGGTATATTTGTAGCAATAGCCAAAAATACATTGCATGGGTCAAAATTATATATTTTTTCTTTTATGCCAAAAAATCATTAGGATATTAAGTAAAGATCATCTTCCATGAAGATATTTTGTAAATTTCCTACCATAAATATATCAAAACTTGATTTTTGATTAGAAATATGCATTGCTAAGAACTTCATTTGGACAACTTTAAAGGTGAGTTTCTCCTTTTTTAAATGGTTGTATCTCGGCCAAACATTGTCCTATCCACATCACTGGAAAGTTTATTTATTCAGCTTTTAAATAATGTATAAATCTCAATTTTGAAAAATTGACACTTACGACTGGTTTTGTGGTCGAGGATCACATTTAGGTAACTCTTTCCTTGATTGTTTAGCTTTATTGAGCTACAAATAACCAAACGACTAAATAAATGCCCTAAAAATGACTTGAGCAGTGGTGCAATGCAGCAGCTACCAATGGTATCGGCTAGCATCCAGCAGGACAATGACTTGGTGACCTCCATCAATTTAATAGCTGTCAGGGTGAAGGTACTTTTAGACTCCACTTTTTTTCTTTCAAATGCCACGCTTTACTGTTCCTGCAGTCTTAATCAATCACAGCGTGTTTTCAAACCCATCTGATCCCCTATAATAGCTTGTCTGACCATACGATCCCTCTGCCTTTTATGATCTCGGCTAATAGCACGTCTGTCCTCTCACTAATCACATGTGTTTTTATACGTCTGCGAAACCACATTTCTCCCTTTTCCTCCTCCTTTTCTCTCTAATGTTCTCTATAGCCTTTCTTCTCTCTCCCACTCATCTTCTTTTGTGTCTCGGGCTCTCTGACAGGCCACGGCGAGCGACGCTGGACCACGAGAGCCGCTTGTCAGCATCCTTCTCTAGCGAAAGTGGATATCGAAGCTGGCCACATAATTATAGTCTTATCTTAGGCATTCACGGCCCCTCATACGCTGACAGCAAATGAAAAGGCCCCAATTAAGCAATTATCTTTAAAGGTGCTGCCTAATGCAGTCATCTGAGCAGCAAAGAGAGAGCTGGAAGAGTCGCTCGCCGCTGCCGTGGCTGATAACTAACCGTAGTGGAGCTAAGATGGGACTTTTTAATGAACACAAAAAGAGGGTAGACAGCCAGCCCCCTAAACCTGACAAATCTGTCAGGAGAGATACTAAATAGAGGCTACTAATGATGAGAACACACACACACACATACATGCACTGGTACAAAATCTAGTGAGCTGCCCTACAGTCTACAAAGACAGCTGCCTAAACATACATATGTTTAAAAAAACTGGATGTAGTACAATGTCATAAAATAAAATGCTGTTGTTTCTAGATTTAAAAAAAAAAAAATGCTTAATACACAGTATCTAAAATAATGACAATCATGTTGTGAGATACTGAAAGATGTAATTCTCTGAACTCCAATAAACCATAAAAATACACAGCACACACAAATATAGATAAAATTAATGAATTTTCAATTAGTCATTTTGTAAATAAGGAAAATAATAATTTATAATTTTTTTAATATTTTAACCAATTATTTTATTTAATAATTTATTTTAAATTTGTAATTTTGTAAATGATGAAAATAACAATATTATTAAATAAATTATAATAAATTATATATTTTAATTATATAAATAATATAATTATATATACTATATATATATATAATTAATCGAATCACACAAATACTGGGTAAAATAATAATTTCAATTATTCAAAAATAAAAATGGAATCTTTACATTGTTAAAATGTCAAAAAATGTGTGAAAATCAGATTGGATAAATAATGAAGCTTACTTATTGAATTATTATATTATTATTATAATATATGATATATTTATTATAATATAATATATGATAGATATTATTATAATATATGAATTATAATTATTATTATAAAAAATATCAATAAAATGTAATCTTTTGTCATTTCATATGTTATTATTCTGTAGTTCAAAATGTTTTAGTGTACCCAGTTTTGTGTGGTTTAATAAAAATAAAAAGTAAATTACAAATTGAAGGAGAAAAAAAATTGATTAAAATAGATTATTTTAAAATCAATTTTTTTTATTATTACATAATTAAAATGAATTATTTTACATAATATTAATATGATTCAAATAATCATTAAATATATTTTGGTAATGCCTAGTTACTGTATTGTTATAATATTTATGAAATTAAATTATTATTAGCAAAATGTATAATTAAATATTGACAAGAGGTCATTTTACCCAATATTTGAGGTTAAAATAGATTATTTGAAAAATGTAAGTACTATTGTAATTTTTTAATTAATAATTTAAAATTAACAATTAACAACATAAGATTACAAAAGTGTATTTTTAAAAATTTGTTAAATGAATAATTCAAGAATTAAATTTTATTATCCAATATTTATCCAATCTGATTTATTTAATTTAATAGTATTTAAAAATTTTATTTAAAATGTCACAAAAATCAGATTGGATATATATCGAATAATAAAATTTTATTATTGAATTAATTAATTATTTATTTATTTTAATCACACAAATATTTAATATTTAATTTAATATTATTTAAAAATATTATTTAAAATGTCAAAAAAATCAGATTGGATAACTATTGGATAATGAAATTGAATTGAATTATTAATTAAAATATAACTAACACTTTTTTTAAATAATCTTTTGTAATCTCATATGTTGGGTAGAAAAAAAAAATCAATTTTATTTATTTATTTATTTTGTAAGTAATACATTTTTAAAACATTTTTCATTTTTAATAAATATTTGAACCACACAGTAACTAGACACATAAATAATGGAGGCAGTGATTTTATTATTATTATTATTATTATTATTATTATTATTATTATTATTATTATTATTATTATTATCTATGTTAACCTCAAATATTGGGTAAAATAATCACTTTACGTTAATTTAATTTCATAAATATTTTAACCACACAGTAATTAGACATTACCAAAATATCTGTTTTAAATGTTATTTGAATTGCATAACTTTTGTGTAAAATAATTCATTTTAATTATTTAATAATTAAATAAAAAAAATACAAACTACATTTAAAAAAATAAATAATTTGAATCTGAAAATTATTTTTTATATATATTTTATTCATAATAAACATTTCTCTCGCTTGTTGTTGCAGTGCATTCTGGGATTGCTGTTTTCTATGAACAACACATGGCATGCTGCCTTTGAATTTGACCAGAACATATTTTAAAAGGCAGCATAATTTCCTTTTTTGGAATATAAAGTAGGCGGCTCACTAGATTTTAAACAGACCTACAATTAGAGGCGAAAACTGTACCGTGATATTTGACAGACACGTGTGATCAAAAGTATAGATGCAGACAGAGAATTGAAAGGAAGCCATTAAGCGCACATTCAGACAAACAAAGCCACCCTTTCCTCTTGGCTCATGTCCCTGTATCTGACAGCAGCGAGACACTAAATAGTTCTGTTGTTTTTGTTGTTTTCTCTTTGCTCTTCCTCACCCCCATCTCCTCTTCCTGCCTTCCACTGCCTCCCTCCTGCTAGTCATTATAGACATTTTCTCTCTAATTGATCCTCTCTTCTTTTTTATGTGTTTCTGTCTGCTGTGTGTCGCTTCTAATGGTCAACTGCCCACAGTATCACACAACCCTGTCTACAACAATACAGTCTTTCTCTCTTTTTTCAGACACAAATGTCTCCACCTTTTTTGTCACCATCCTACTCGCTTTCTGTTTTCTGTTTGCTACATAAATCGTCCCGTCACCCCAGCCTCCTCTGTGCTCTTTCATCACTGGGCTGATGGCTGCTCTGCTGAGAGATGCATCTTTGATGTTACGGGGGTCTGGTATGTTCTTGGTTTGTGTTTTTCACATTAGCAGAACACAGGACATGAACAAGACACAAACCTAAAACTGTGCAAAACTAGATGAGAGAAATGTGTGGGAATGGGCTCTGTACATCTTTCAATACAACAAAAAATCTTTGACAAATGAAAAGAAAGAGAGAATAATATGTGACCCTAGAGCACAAAAATCTTATTTGTAGCAATAGGCAAAAATACATTTATGGGTAAAAATTATCGATTTTTTTTATGGCAAAAATCATGTTCCATAAAGATATTTTGTACATTTCATACCTTAAATATATCAAAATGTGTTTTTATTTTTATTTTTTGTTAGTAATATGCCTAGAAAGCCTATTTATTCTGTATACATCTCAATTTAAAAAAAAAAAAAAAAGCCTTCTTTTATTCTGTAACTTATATATAAATCTAATATGTTTAAATAATAATAGCCAAAAATACATTGTATGGGTCAAAATAATTGATTTTTCTATATCAATATGCCCAAAAATATTAGAATATTAAGTAAAGATCAAGTTCCACAAAGAAATTTTGTAAATTTCCTACTGGTACCTGAATTTTTTAATAAGTAAAATGCATTTCTAATAACTTCATTTGGACAACTTTAAAGGTGATTTTTGTTTATTTATTTATTTATGGAAATCAGTGATATTTTTTTCAGGATTCTTTGATGAATGAAAAGTTAAACATAACAGCATTCATTTAAAATATAAATCTTTTGTAGCAATATACACTGCCATTCAAAAGTCAGATTTTTTTTTTATTATTCAGCAAGGATGTTGCAAAAGTGATAAATATTAGCAAAGGCACAAGAGTAAAGGTATTTATAATAGAAAAGATTTATATTTCAAATAAATGCTATTTCTTTTATTCTGAATAAATCTTTATTCATCAAAGAATCACAAAGAAAAACTGTTATCAATATTCATGTTTCAGCCTTCTTTTATTCTGTAGCTTATATATAAATCTAATACATTTAAATAATATTTTATATTGTGATATACACAGCAAAAGTTTGCCATCAGTTGATTTTTTTTTTTTTTTTTTAAAGAAGTGTTTTATGTTTATCAAGGCTGCATTTATTTGATAAAAAATACATGAACTGTAATATTGTAAAATATTGCTGCAATTTAAATTACGGTTTTCTATTTTTATATATATATATTGAAATATAATTTATTATTTTAATGCAAAGCTGAATTTTCATCACCTATTACACTAGTCTTCAGTGTCACATGACCCTTCATAAATCATTTTAATATGCTGATTTATTTTCAATGTTGGAAACTGTTGTGCTGCTTGCTTGCTTGCTTTTATTTATTTATTTATTTATTTATTTGTTAAAATAAATAAAGAAAAACTGTTTTCATCATTAATACTATTTTTTTTTTCCTTATTTAGGCAGTAAATCATCTTATTAGAATGATTTCTGAAGGATCATTTGACACTGAAGACTGGAGTATTGATGCTGAAAATTCAGCTTTTCATCACAGGAATAAATTACATTTTAAAATATGTTAAAATAGAAAACAGTTATTTTAAATTTTAATAATATTTGACAATATTACTGTTTTACTGTATTTTATATTTCATTTACAGTAGCAAATGCATTTTTAGATGCTTCCTTAATTGAATTTTCAGTTTATTAAACCTAAAGAGCTCAGTTTCGCAACATGTACATAGTACAGTCATGCTGTGTACAGTCTCACCTCAGGCAGTTCATTAGCACTTTCTGGTTAATTATCCTCAGCGTGGCACCTGTCGGGTGACAGTCTGTAGAAGACGATTCAATATAACCACCACACCGACTCAAGGCTGATCAATAGAGTGGTCTCCAAGTCCTTCCTGGTGTCATAGCGAGGCCAGTGAAATCTGTGCCTTCTCCCAGATCAATACAGACTCAACTCCATTTAAACACCTTTTTTTAACTCGCCGTCACAGTGTGATGCAGCCATTTGTGGAAATGAAATGACTTCTAGCAAGAGGGGCACCTTGTTCGACATAAAGAATGGTCAAGAGTTTCGATCCATCAGAGTGAAATATTGTGTTGTAAGGAGGGCTTAATGACGAGCTCTTTGAAAGGAAATCTGAAGCTAAATGCGAAGTGCTAGTCAATAGATGTATTCACTGTCTAGAGAGAGACGTTTACTTTGTAGTATCCATTACTTTGACTTATAGGTCTTCCCTGTGATTCTTATCAGCCAATGGCCTTTAAAGCTAAAAGGGAAAGATCAGAGTAGTTAGGCATCCATTTGCATCACATTTATATTTTAGCTTTAGCTTCATAATATTAAATTAGAGGGCAACTTTAAGAATAAATCTTGAATAATATGTCTATATGACAAAATCAAGATGCAATGTGTTGTCTGATATAATAAATTTTTATCTGGTAACACAGGCTTTAGGATCAATAGTCAGCGGCCCTTATACACAGCAGGGTCAGAAATTAGCTCATGCATTAAGGGGCGATGTTTGCCCCTTGAAAATCAATTCAATTCCAGGGGCATTTCTTTCTTTTCTTTTTTTTTTTTTTATACATTTGTAAAGATAATTTCTATACTTACCATATAAATGTTATCTGTGTTGTCTTACTGTTGTTTTTTTAAACAGTTTATACTATTAGGAATGACAACAAACTGTTTAAAATTGTATATAAATTATAGCTATATGACGATTTTTGATCGTGGACGATTAAAATGTCTCCACAATCTGCTTTTGAAAAAATATCGTAGTATCATGCTACAGCATGCCTCAGTCTCAATATACTGTACAACACGACATGCATTCACTCACGAGACGCTGCACGTATTCGCAATCACAAAAGTACATTTATTTTCAAGTGATTTAAAGCCTTGCCGGTAAATAACGTTATTTCGTCCGCGCGCTGTTCTGGCAAGCGCGTAAACCTGAAGCGTACTAAAAGCCTGTCAAACAGCGCCTGATTACTGGACTAAGCTATCTTTCGTGTCTGGTTCGCTAATACTGTCAAAACCACACAATGATTACATATAAACACAGTTGGTTATGTCTAAAGTAAAAGTAAACAGCTGAGAGAAAAACGGACGCGCATGTAGATATTAGATGCAGGTAACTAAAGCGACAGAACGTATCAGGTTACGTATGTAACCCTGGTTCCCTGAGGGAACGAGACACTGCGTCATCAACGCTTTGGGGAATGCCATTGGCGAACCCGGCTCTGAATCAGTCTACCACCAATAGGATGACGGGAGTGACGTCACCGACGTGGTGATGTAATGCGACCAGGAAGTATAAAAGCACGTGCGTTTCAAACCGGCTTCAGCTTCCAGGAATGAAGCGATGCGCGGCAGGAATGCGGGAATTATGGCCCATGACGCAGTGTCTCGTTCCCTCAGGGAACCAGGGTTACATACGTAACCTGAGACGTTCCCTTTCGGGAACTCTACACTGCGTCATCAATGCTTTGGGGAACGATATGCCAACTTCCCCAGAATTCCAAATTCCTGCCCAGTGGTGTTTGTCTGGGAAAGAAAGGAAGCGCTGCTTCTGGTGGATCAGGCCAGGAAAGCTCTGCCTGGGGGGGACCAGGGCGAGAGAGACAGTACACCTCTGTCTGGGGGACCAGCCCAGAACAAGAGGGCAGTGCCCAATGATACTTACCTGTCGGGGCACTGAAGGTTCTCTGCCTGGGAAATCTGCCAGGAACAAGAGAAAGATTACCCCTCTGTCCGGAGATCTGCCGGGGCAAGAGGGAGATGGCATATACCTCGGCCCTCGGGCTCGCGAGGAAAGTGGTCCGCTCTGTCTGGGGAACAGCCAGCACAAGAGGGACTAGAAAGACTCCGCCTGGAAAACTGCCAGGACGCGAGTGGAATTACATCTCTGCCTGGGGGAGGCCCCAGCGCAAGAGGAAACATGGTAGGAACCTCGGCCCTCAGGCGCTCGAGGAAAAGTAGTCCAAACTCCGTCTGGGGGACAGCCAGCATGAGAGGGACTGAATTGGCTCCGCCTGGAAAGTAGCCAGGACGCGAGAGGAATTACATCTCTGCCTGGGAGTACCCAGCGAAGAGGGATATGATCCGCCTCGGCCCTCGGGCTCACGAGGAAAGCGTTGACCTCAGTCTGGGGACCAGCCAGACATAGAGGGACAGGTAGCGTCTGGGGAAGATGCCAGGACGCTAGATTGCTCCGCCTGGAAAACTGCCAGGACGCGAGCGGGATTACATCTCTGCCTGGGACGTACCCAGCGAAGAGGGATTATGAACCTCGGCTCTTGAGGTTAGGGTCATACACCCCAGTCTGGTCACCAGCCCAGTCTGGTCACCAGTAGGGTTGGGTACCGAAACCCGGTGCCAATACGGCATCGGTACCCATATAACCGGTATGTACCGGACCGAAACACAACGCGAATTTCGGTGCCTCATTTCGGTGCCACTTAAGTGCCTGAACTGTCTATTGAAATATTTGTCTTCTGGTGCTATGAGACGGATGTAAGAAGCATTAATTTGTCAACATGCATGATCGCTAGTTAAATTTAAATACTGCATTCGTGGGGTGTCAGAATGATCGGAAAAATTATTTCCTGAATGAGAAAACTCACGTGAACGTCGGAAAGCTTTGATGATACAAATCCAAGACATCTGGCCATTTTCACATTTCAAATTAAAAGCACAAATCGTCGGGAAATGAAACCATCCAAGAAGCACGTGAAGAACCTATCGTTACTCTTGCTCTGACTGCAGCAGGTGGTCTGTCGTTAGCTAACGTTACATTAAACACGGTTAACTTAAAATGCCAAAAACTAAATGTTCTAAAGTGTGGCTATATTTCACAAAAAAATGATTCAGACAACGCGACATGCAACACATGTTTTACAACAGTTGTGTGTAAAGGGGAAACACGTCAAACTTAATGAAACATTTGAGGGCACATGGAATAAGCTTGAAAGCATAGGGATGTACCGTGTTTGACAGTTTGTGGACATCAGCTGGCACTATCAGCAGGGCGCGATTTGCTCTAGTCTATGCATCCCTGCCTCTGCTGAATTATTTGAATTCCCGTTGGGATAAAATATCCCGTGAAGCTCTCCTACGTCCTGATGTAAATCGTCTAAATGAATCAAATGATTCGCGATACACGCATTGAAGTTCTGTTCTCAATAAAATGATTCGCGATCCGATTGGAGCGATTCGAAAGAGTGAATCACTGTGCGTTACTTAATAACCACACGAAACCAGTCACTATTAACAAAGGGGTTATTATTAAAAGGAAGAAGCAACAAAAAAACGTTTAGGAGGATGATTCCTCCCGCATATACATTTGAGTGCAGTGCAAGGGAAATACCCCGAAACCCGAGCCTTAAAGGGACAGACACCCAGAGTTACAAGTGGTTTACTAATTCGTAAATAGTTTCAAATAGTTTCAAAAAGCTCTGTTTATACTTTGCTCACTTTCTCTATATAATTTATTTGTTGTCTGAAATTAAATCATTACAATTAATAGACCTAACTTACTAAACTTATTTTTTTTAATGAAATTGTGATCACATTAGACAGTTTTTGTATTAAAAACATTTCATGACATGACACGTAACAGATTACACTAACAATTTGGTCACCCTTCCACCTATAGGAAGAGAAAAAAGATTTAGACTAGAATGGAGACAGATCTGAACACTGGGCATGCGCACATCAATCTAACATTATTTTTATCACAATGTACAACAATAATACTGTTTTATGTATAATAGTAAGGGCTAAGTGTAGACATAAAAAAAAAAACACAATCTTTTTAATTTCATTGTTAGTTTCAGGTCAGAGCTGTACCCCTTCTAGCCACAACCCTGCCCCCTGCCCTAGTCTTACCAGGACATGCAATAAGTCAGGAGAGGTGTTCTATTTTGCCAGAGAAGGCAAATATGGTAATATTTCTGCAAAATAATTGCTGAAATTTGAAGCTGTTAAATTATTGTAGTTGGGTTAGGTGGCTTAGATTTTATTGTTGTGTTTTGTATTTACTTATATATTAATGTATACTTTAAACTTTTAATACATTTTTCATTTTAAAGAACCTTTTTTGTCCTATAAAAAGATATTCTTGTGTCATCCACCATTTTGTGGCTTTTTTTAAAAGTATCGGTTCAGGCACCGTTTTGGCACCGGTACCGTTTTAAAAGTATCGATTTGGCACCGGTATCGAATAAACCCCAAACGATACCCAACCCTAGTCACCAGCCAGGGAGGGGGTTCTCCTCTGCCCTCGGGCATACGAGGAGAGGGTAGTCCTTTGTCGGGGCACACCCTGACAAAAGGGACGCAAGTAGTGCCTGGAAACTCTGGCCAGGACACTAGAATGACTCCGCCTGGAAACTGCCAGGACGTGAGTGGGACTACATCTCTGCCTGGGGAGTACCCAGTGCGAGAGGGAACATAAGTACCTCGGCCCTTAGGCACACGAGGAGAAGCAGTCCAAACTCTGTCTGGGAAACAGCCAGTACAGGAGAGACTAGAGGGGCTCCGCCTGGAAAACAGCCAGGACGTGAGTGGAATTAAATCTCTGCCTGGGAGCACCCAGCGCGAGAGGAAACGTCTACCTCGGCCCTCGGGCTCATGAGGGAAGGTAGTCCCTTGTCAGGGCGCACCCGGACAGAGGGGACCCAAGTAGTGTCTGGAACTCCGGCCAGGACACCCGAAGAGCTCCGCCTGGAAAACTGCCAGGACGCGAGCGGAATTACATCTCTGCCTGGGGGACGCCCAGCGCTGGACACATACAGTTATACTTCCGATGGTCATTCTCCACGAATGGAGGAGGATAAAAGGCCTGTAGGGTGATTGGCTGTGGTACTGCTGTTGGAACCTTCGGTACATACCCGGGTCTAGGGTAAAGGAATGCTTTGGCCAAACCAGGCGCAAAGTTGATATAGGAAGGGGCCACTGAAAGAGCCTGAAGGTCTCCTACTCTCCTCAGAGAAGTAAGAGCCAGCAGCAGCGCAGTCTTAATTGTAAGGAAGCGATCTGAAATCTCCTCTATGGGCTCGAATGGAGGTCGAGAGAGGGCTTCAAGCACCACAGCGAGATCCCACGAAGGGGTTCTGGGTGTCACCCGAGGCCTTATCCTGAGTGCACCACGAAGGAAACGTGTGACCAGCGGGTTCCTGCCCACTGACAAACCACCAAACGGGGTGTGGAAGGCCGATAATGCCGCCACGTACACCTTTAGGGTGGAGTGGGCTAGCCCTGTGGAGAGGCGAGACTGCTGGAACTCCAGCACTGTACCAATCGGGCAGTGAACTGGGTCAGCGTGTCGCTCTTTACACCACGAGGTGAAAATTCTCCACTTAAGGTCATAAAATTTCCTAGTAGAGGGAGCTCTAGAATGAAGGACAGTCTCCACAACCTCGGCTGAAAGACCACCATCTATGAGGTGTGCCCCCTCAGAGGCCACACCCACAGTTTCCACTTCTCCGGGTGGGGGTGGCAGATTGCGCCCCCAGCCTGAGAAAGAAGGTCCTTCCTGACCGGAATCTCCCATGGAGGGCCGTCGAGGAGGGAAATGATGTCTGAGAACCATACTCGGGCCGGCCAGTACGGGGCTACTAGTAGTAGACTGACTCCGTACCGGCGTACTCTTTCTAGAACTCCTGGGAGCAGAGCGATCGGGGGGAAAGCGTACAGACGAAGCCTCGGCCATGTCTGTACCATAGCGTCCAGCCCCAGCGGAGCTGGAGGCGCTAGAGAGTACCAGAGGGGACACTGCGATGTCTCTAGAGTCGCAAAGAGGTCCACTTGAGCCTGGCCAAACACGCTCCATATCTGCTTCACTACCTCGGGGTGAAGCATCCATTCCCCGGGCCTTGGCCCCTGCCTCGACAGGATGTCTGCCCCCACGTTCAAATGCCCCGGGATATGAACTGCACTTAACGAGAGGAGTTTCCCTTGGGACCACAGGAGGATATGGTACGCCAGCTTGAACAAGGGGCGTGAACGCACACCCCCCTGGTGGTTGATGTAATACACCACCGCTGTGTTGTCGGTGCGGACTAACACGTGGCGGTTCCTCAGGTCTGGGAGGAAATGCCTCAAAGCCTTGAAAACTGCCAACATCTCTAGGCAATTGATGTGCCACGAGAGATGATGACCAGTCCACAGGCCGGAGGCCGAGCGGCCACTCATGACCACTCCCCACCCGGTGAGGGATGCGTCTTTCGCTAGCGTGACGCGACGACAAGGAGCTCCCAGAACCGGGCCCTGAGATAGAAACCAAAGTTTCTTCCACATGTTCAAGGCACGTAGGCATCGCCGCGTGACCTTGATCTTGCGGAATGGATTTCCCCTCGGGGAAAAGCCCTTGGTCTTGAGCCACCACTGTAGCGGCCTCATGTGTAGCAGGCCAAAAGGTATCACGTTGGCTGCTGCTGCCATAAGACCTAACAGTACTTGGAACTGTTTGACAGTGAGTGACAGGCCTAGCTTGACCGCATTTACTGCAGTAAGGATCGACTCGATCCGAGCAGGAGACAACCGTGCCTGCATCGTGGTCGAATCCCATACGACACCTAGATAAGTGGTTCTCTGTAAGGGAGACAGCACACTTTTCTTGGCGTTGAGCCTCAACCCCAGATTTTTCATATGAGCGAGAACAACATCTCGATGCTGAGCCGCTAACTGTTCTGAACTGGCTAAAATCAGCCAGTCGTCTATGTAGTTGAGTATGCGGATGCCCTGGAGTCGCAGAGGAGCCAGCGCAGCATCCACACACTTCGTGAATGTGCGGGGTGAGAGTGCTAGGCCGAAAGGAAGAACTCGATATTGGTAAGCTTCGCCCCTGAAAGCGAACCTGAGAAACTTCCTGTGCTGAGGAAGGATGGAGATATGAAAATATGCATCTTTGAGATCTATCGTGACAAACCAGTCCTCGGACCTGATTTGAGACACGACATGCTTGATAGTTAGCATTCTGAACTTCAGTTTCATAACTGAGCGGTTCAGAAGTCTGAGATCTAAGATGGGCCTCAGCCCTCCATCTTTCTTGGGAACGATGAAGTACCGGCTGTAAAACCCGGATTCTCTGTGCTGAGGAGGGACCACCTCGATGGCCCCCTTCCTCAGAAGAGAGTTTAC